>NC_133326.1:121983773-122334394 GCF_042186555.1 Aquarana catesbeiana
CTCCCGGCTCTTCGAAGGACCAAATTGTTAGGGAAATAATTCACCGTCCTAGACCGTCCTCGAGCATCAAGGTAATATTTATTGCATATGCAAGAGAAATGAATAGCATTACATGTTCATGCTGTCATCGTAATTTCTGAAGAGAATACTGTGGTACATGTCTTTTTTATAAGCCCTGGACACCCCCCCTTTCCTGTCTTAAAATGCCCAGTCTCATGTATTTTCAACTTTATTCTGGACGCAACAGGAAAGGTGGAAGTGTCTGTTACAGACTGTTATCTTCATCTAACAATGGTTACAGGATACTGACTTGAAACCTCCCCAAGTCAACACAAAAATACAGGATATATGCAAAACTGCAGATCTAGGCATATTATATTTAGAGGTCGACCGATATATCGGCCGGCCGATATATCGGCCGATATTTGGCGTTTTTTACTTAATCGGCATCGGCCGATTGTGCTGATAAAAAAGGCCGATTGTAACTTCAGCCGTGACTTGCAAATGACTTCTGTAATAGAAGTTAATGCAAGTTTCCTGAGGTTATCTGTGGAGAGGATTCTCTCCTCCTCTGGGCAGCCTGCCAAGTCTGATAAGAAGATACATTGTATCTTTCAGGTTCTTTTTATCAATAGACTGAACTCCATGTGTAGAAGTTCTCAGTTTAACCATTTAAACACTAAATCTTTTCTGACACTTGTTGCTTACAAGTAAAAATCCTGTATTTTCTGCTAGAAAATCACTTAGAACCCCCAAACATTATATACATTTTTTTTAACAGAGACCCTAGGGAATAAAATGGTGGTTGTTGCAATATTTTATGTCACACGGTATTTGCGCAGCGGTCTTTCAAACGCAATTTAAAAAAAATACAGTAATGAATTAAAAAAAAACCTAAGCAGTAAAGTTAGCCCATTTTTTTTCCTCCAAAAGTTTTGATTACCTGTTTTTGTGTATTTAATATTTAAGATAGTTTTTTTTTTTTTTGTTTTCTAAATTATACATACAAGTGAACTGATTGGAGGTTTGTTTTGTTTAATGTTTAAATGAAAAAAAATTTTGTATTACTTAAGGCTGCTTTCACACTGGAGCGGGCATGCGTTGATGGTAAAACGCTGCTAGTTTTAGCGGCGCTTTACCGTCATTTTAGAGGCGCTATTCGGCTGCTAGCGGGGCGCTTATAACCCAGCTAGCGGCCGAGGAAGGGGTTAAATGCGCCCCTCAAGCGCCGCTGCCAAAACGCTTTGCAGGCGCTTCGGCAGCCCTGCGCATTCATTTCAATGGGCAGGAGTGGTGGAGGAGTGGTATACACCGCTCCAAAGATGCCGTTTGCAGGACTTTTTTTTACAACCTGCCAGCGCATCGCCTCAGTGTGAAAGCACTCGGGATATCACACTGAGACTGTAGGGAAGCCGTTTTACAGGCACTTTACAGGCGCTATTTTTAGCCCAAAAGCGCCTGAAAAACGCCCCAGTGTGAAAGGGGTCTAACTGTTAGATTTTATGAGATGAAGGGAAAAAAAAAAAAATCAGCCAAATATATCGGCCCAAAAAAATCGGCATCACATATCGGCCATCGGCCACCGCGATTTCTAAATATCGGCATCGGCCAGAGAAAAACCCATATCGGTCAACCTCTAATTATATTGCTGAGTCTATATATTGCTGACTCCATATTATCACTAGTCTATAGTTTATTTCTAAGCCATGATAAACAAAATGGCGTCTTTCATAACTGACATTTAAAGTATAATTTCTCTAACATTCATGAAGAATTGTTCTTGCCAAACCAATCTACTAACCTTCTATGAGGAGGTGAGTTGCCAGCTAGATAAAGGAAGGCCCGTAGACGTGGTGTATCTGGATTTTGCAAAAGCATTTGACACAGTTCCCCATAAACGTTTACTGTACAAAATAAGGTCCGTTGGCATGGACCATAGGGTGAGTAAATGGATTGAAAACTGGCTACAAGGACGAGTTCAGAGGGTGGTGATAAATGGGGAGTACTTGGAATGGCCAGGGGTGGGTAGTGGGGTCCTCCAGGGTTCTGTGCTGGGACCAATCCTATTTAATTTGTTCATAAACGACCTGGAGGATGGGGTAAACAGTTCAATCTCTGTATTTGCAGACGATACTAAGCTAAGAAGGGCAATAACTTCTCCGAAGGATGTGGAAACCTTGCAAAAAGATCTGAACAAATTAATTGGGTGGGCAACTACATGGCAAATGAGGTTCAATGTAGAAAAATGTTAAAAAATGCATATGGGTGGCAAAAATATGAATGCAATCTATACACTGGGGGGAGAACCTCTGGGGGAATCTATGATGGAAAAGGATCTAGGGGTCCAACTAGATGATAGGCTCAGCAATGGCATGCAATGCCAAGCTGCTGCTAACAAAGCAAACAGAATATTGGCATGCATTAAAAAGGGGATCGACTCCAGAGATAAAACGATAATTCTCCCGCTCTACAAGACTCTGGTCTGGCCGCACCTAGAGTATGCTGTCCAGTTCTGGGCACCAGTCGTCAGGAAGGATGTACTTGAACCAGAGCAAGTGCAAAGAAGGGCAACAAAGCTAATAAAGGGTCTGGAGGATCTTAGTTATGAGGAAAGGTTGTGAGCACTGAACTTATTCTCTCTGGAGAAGAGACGCTTGAGAGGGGATATGATTTCTTAATACAAATACCGTACTGGTGACCCAACAATAGGGAGAAAACTTTTTCGCAGAAGAGAGTTTAACAAGACTCATGGCCACTCATTAAAATTAGAAGAAAAGAGGTTTAACCTTAAACTACGTAGAGGGTTCTTTATTGTAAGAGTGGCAAGGATGTGGAATTCCCTTCTACAGGTGGTGGTCTCAGCGGGGAGCATTGATAGTTTCAAGAAACTATTAGATAAGTACCTGAATGACCACAACATACAAGGATATACAATGTAATACTGACATATAATCACACACATAGGTTGGACTTGATGGACTTGTGTCTTTTTTCAACCTCACCTACTATGTAACTATGTAACCAGGTGGTATTATACACCTCAGTTACTACACCAATACTTCCCCACTACCTCAGACAAATGCTGGAGAAGCCAAACGGACAAGGGGACAATCCTCCATGTCTTTTGGTCATGCTCACTACTAATACACTTTTGGACAACAGTCAGGACAGTCACCCAAAAATTTACTGATCACACAGTGCAGAATGACCCAGCTTTCTTCCTGCTCCACGCTACCACAATCCGCAGATATACAAAAACTCTATTATGCGACATTTACTCAACTCCGCAAAATCCTGTATTCCCGCTACGTGGAAACAAAACACACTGACATTGATTGGATTGTGGTTGCGCAGAGTAGAGGACATTAAGAGACTGGAAGACCTGGTTCTCACGGCACAACACAAACAAGAAAAGCATTCTAAGATCTGGAGGTTTTGGAACATATTTATACTCTCTGATGAAGGAAAGTCTTTACTGAACTCTTGAAGAGTAACCCGACTTAGGCCAAAAGAAGATTGACACCAACATTTCACCCATCACTCCCGGGTCGAACAACCCCCCCCCTTCCTATCCTCTTTCCCTCCTTTTCCCATTCTCCCCTCTTGAATCTCCCTCTTGGTATTTCAGTGCCTTCTCTCTTCTTCTTTTCTGATATAGTGGTTGGGGAATAGACAGCCTGAATGAATCTGTGATTAAGATATTAAGGCAACATCTCACACCTAATTATTCAGGATTAGAAATATCAAATTTCTAATAATGTCAATATAAAATGCTGCATTAACTTGTCTCTTATGGCTATATTATGTGGTCCACATAGTCGACGGAGAGTCGGCCTCTCTTCAAATACCGTCACGTATGTTTGTTGTCTGATATGGCTATCACTGTACTGTATCCTCCCTGACCCCCCTCTTTAAAACTCAATAAAACTTCTGATAAGGGGTTAGATGACTGGATAATCCTCGTAACAATACGGCACCTCATCCCAATAACATAAGTAACGGCGTCTCCAGGGCACTCACGCTTATGCCGCACGATTCAAGAGTGATTTCTTAGAGCCAATTCATACTGCTCTCACCAACCTTTATCCGACTGGCCTCTATTACTCTAATAGCCCCACCGGAACTACTGTGATCATCCATCTGCTACCTTTGCTCAGATTTAAGTTAGCATATTGGGCGCCCTGCTCTTCCTTTTCCCTTTTTGATAACTGCACAAAACGTCCTCTTCTTTGCCTCCTGTAGCCTTTTATTATGCCTTTTGGCCTTGAATTCACCTCGGGGCCTCCTACGCTTGCCCCGTGGGACCCATTGGATTTCAAGATAATAATACAGGTATAACCAACTGTCCCTGAGGAAGCCATTTTAGGCGAAACATGTAGGACTTCATATACCTGTTTACAGGACCTGCCACCACGCCAGAAGCTTGGTTCTGTGAAACTACTGCTTAGTTGGCTTTTTATCTTTCTTATTATTTTTTTTGTATTGTTCACACCCCTGATATGTATGTTTATACATTTCTTTGAACTATTTGTGAATAAAATATTGTTATTTTACTCTACGTATTTCAATCACTGTTTGGCACCGTGATAATCCCTTGATCTCTCCTTTACCATTGTCAATAAAACTTCTATTTTTAAAAAAGAATATTTTGGTTTTCTGTCACACTGGCCTAATGAGGGAGGAAATTCTTAAGCCTTCCTCCCACTCTCCCACTGGCAGTGAAGAGTCACTGCGTTTTGCTGGTTGACGCAGGAAGATGGAAAAAGGACATTTTCTTTGCCTTTTTCCTTCCGCGATAACCAATGTCTTCTCTTCTCATGGGGTTTGGTACTTTGTTCCTGAGCCCTTTGAGATCGAAAAAGCCGCTTAACTGGTTGAATTTTCTTACTAGGGAATGACTTATTTTTTATCTGCTGTCCTATCTAGGACTGAATCTAAATCATGTCCGAATAGTAAATCTCCCAAGAACGGAACCCCACAAAGTCTGCTTTTGGATGCCGCATCCCCCAGCCAGGTCTTCAACCACAGCGCCCTCCTGGCCGAGTTAGTTAGGGCTGCAGACCTTGCTGTCATTCTTATAGACTTTGCTGATGCGTCTGAAATAAAAGCTACAGCTGCCGACAAAGAGTCAAGAATTTCTTGCTTGGGTGAGTCTGCTATAATATAGGCTTTAAGCTGATTCATCCAATATTCCATATTTCTTGACATATTTCTTGACACAAGTAGTCTCTATGGCTGGTTTGAGATTGCTCATGAAGCCTGGGAAAAGGCTGCATTGAGTTTTGGAACTTTATTCCAAAGTGCCGCTGGGCCTTGGGGAAAAAAAGGCATTCTTTCTGGTTCCGCCCATTCCTTCTTAATAGCCTCAGAAATGACAGTTCACAGGAAAAGTACAATTTTTAGGCTCACAGAGACCTGCGTACATCCTGTCATGCAGAGACGACTCTTTTTTCTCTTATTCTAAGCCCAGAGTAGTATAAATTGCTTTTAACAGGCCATCTACCTGTTCTAAAGACAGCTTGTATTTAGAAGGTGTACTCTCCATTCCTTCCTCCTCCTCCACATCTGATTCTTCTTTGGAATAAAGGGGGAATGTCCCACTTGGGTAAGAGGACCTGCTTCAGCCTCCCCCGCCAGGACTAATAGTGAGCCCTGAGAGGATTGTGAAATAGATTGCTGACTTAGGGAGTGAAGAGCGAAACGACTGAATGGTGGCATCTTGTTAACTGATGCAATCAAATCGCTGCATGCAGAAGAAGCTTCCTCTTTAACTAGTGAGTCAATGCATATTTGACATAAGGTCTTCTTCCAGTCTTCAGGTAGCTTTGCTTTGCATGAAGGGCACTTCCTTTTAACCACTAGGGCAGAGCTCTTGGCCTGCCGTGACAAAAAAAAGGAACACAAGACAAAAACCATGCCAGTGAGACAACCTGAACCTTTCAAAATGCTCACCACAGGTGCACAGTGAGAAACAACAGCTGCCTCATGTGCCCAGACAGGCCCCTGCAACCGGGGGGGGGGGTGAGAGAAAAAGAGGGAGAGAGAGACCAACCACATAGTAACATAGGGCAGCATACACATCTGCCCCTTACCTGGGTCTTACTGGTGCCTGTCCCACTTGCTGCGGCCATCAAATCCATTGTGGTGCACTGTCTGTGGTTAGGACGCTGGACAATAATAGCGCTGCTGCGCCGGACTGGAACTGGCATATATGCACCAACTCCGTTCCTCCCATCTCTCCCTGCGCCTTCCAGGGGAAATTACGCCGCACGCCTGCTCCGTGGATGCCGTCCCCTTCTAGATACCTCACTTGCGGAGGATGCAGTCCTTGACTGCCAGTCCCAAGATGGCAGCGGTGTTTTAGAGAGGTGGGCGAATTTTGCAAAAAAAGGAAAAAATGATGTCTGCCGCCACCTCACCGCCGCTCAGGAGTAGCACCCGCAACAGTACCCGCTCTCCTTGAGCACTTAAAGAGGGAGAAGGAGCCCATCCAGCTGCGCTCTGTGGAATGGGAGGAACGAGCTCTCTGAGGTAAGAAAAATAAAAACAGAGCAGGAAGCCCGGACTCTCAGGACAGCAGCTAAGAGTTCCTGACTCCCCACTAGGTGTTCCCTGCCAGAGGTAACACAAAAACTGGCAACATGTGGGAAGGAGCCTCCTTTTAAAGTTAGGTGGAAGGTGCGTTTTCTGTTGGTAAGTGGGAGGAGCCACTCTCTCAGGACGTTTAGGGAAAAATGTGTGTTATATGCCAATAAATATGGTATTTGATCCCCAAGCAAAGCATTACTTGGTGGAGAAACCCTTGTTGGCAAGCACAGAAGTAAGGTTTCTTGTAGTTGGTTACCAGGTTTGCATACATCTCAGGAGGGATTTTGGTCCACTCTTCTTTACAAGTCTTCTTTAAATCCTTAAGGTTTCTTGGCTGTCACTTGGCAACTCAGTTTCAGTTTCCTCCATAAATGTTCTACAGGATTAAGGCCACTCCATGACCTTAATGTTCTTCTTTTTGGGCCACTCCCTTGTTGCCTTGGCGGTATGTTTTGGATCATTGTCATGCTGGAAGACCCATCCAAAATCCATCTTCAGTGTTCTGGCTGAGGGAAAGCTTCTCATCCAAGATTTTGCAATACGTGGCCCTGTCCACCGGCCCCTCAATGAAGCAAAGTCGGCCTGTACCTTTAGCAGAGAAACAGCCCCAAAGCGTAATGTTTCCACCTCAGTTCTTGACTGTAGGAATGGTGTTCTTAGGGTCATGGTCAGCATTTTTCTTACTCCAAACACAGCAAGTCGAGGTAATGCCAGAGAGCTTAATTTTGGTCTCATCTGACCACAGCACTTTCTCCCAATACTTCATTGAATCATTTAGATGTTCATCGGCAAACGTCAGACGGGCTAGTACATGTGCCTACTTGAGGAGGGGGACCTTGTGGGCGCTGCAGGGTTTCAGTGGCAGTTCTACTAAAATGTTATGACAGCTGAATAAAAAGTGGTACAAAATATGCATTACCACCACAGCAATTCTAGGAACTAGAGTTTCGTATAAAAAATATTTTTAAGACAAAATACTGTGCTTCATTGTGAAAAAAAACTCAATGATCCATTTCAAAGGCTAATAGGTTTTGGTGATTGTTAAAAGTCATTTTTTGTACCAAAGCAGTCACATGGTTTTCAAGTTATTTATTGTTGTGAATAAACGAGCTTTAAGTGCATTAAGAACAACCCATTTTACTGTCATTATTTCGCTTAAATACTGAAACGCTCCAGATTCAGTTTGAAGAGAACATTGCTATAATTCTTACTGGCTTTCAGAGTACGTGACATGTATCAATCCCATGTTGTGAAATCATGACGAAATAGGGTTACTAGGTTTCATGAAGCAGGTACGAAAGGGCTGTTCTGTTCCTCAGAAACCCTAATTAAATCTGTCATGGAGTGCTTGACATCAGGAGTATTGTTACAGGAAGTATCTAGGTCACTAATTGTTGTTTACCATTATGAAACACCGTCACATGTGCAGGAAATAGAGGAAGCCATATACTGGCTTGCTGTTTATTAAAATGGTCCATAAAAGAGGGACATCTGCTACAAAACATTACACCTTCAAAAAAAAAAAACAAACAGTCACCTAGTTTCTAGACCATCTCTACACCTACACCTAGTTTGCAATGGTTTGCTGCAGAAATTCACATGGTTTAAAAACGTTTTCTATGCAGGACTCAACATTTTCAAAATGCTTTGAGTGCATAATGGCTTACTGATGAAGAGCAAGAAAAGGTGGATGCTAATTTGAAAGAAGGAGGAACAGAAGGATCAAGTTTAACTACTGTAATGGGGAATATAGCTGGGTCAACTAAGTAGAATTTGTGTGTGGACTTTACAGTAGTAGAAATGGAGACAGACTGAAAATAGTTAAAAACTGTTTGGCAGCTGAAGAATAAAAACCTGGGGGACAGGAGGCGGAGCCTAGCGGAGCAGACATGCATTGTTAGAGCTCCACACCGCTTAGGAGAGAAGAGAAGGACAAAGTGGAGCCTGCAGGCTTAAAAGGTATCCATTTGAACCTTTTTGCCCCAGGGAACAAACTGTGAAAGTTTGGGCAGGAAATATGGTACTGGGAGGAAGCCGTGGCAGAAATAAAAATCACCTCACAAAGAGCTCACAGGCACTCACTGCAACTAAAGCAGCTCCAGTCACCTCACAAGATACAGCATCAGGGCGCTCTCACAGACAGAAAATGTCACAGCAAGACTCTCCATTTAAGTCAGATACAGAACAAATCCTCTCACAAACTTCTCCACAAGCCTCCTCAGCATCCCCAGTAATATTATTACAATTTGAAAATATGCTTCAAAAGGCTTTAAAACAAACCTCAGACCAAATAACAAACAGCCTAACCAAAGACATAAGAGAGCTGGGAAACCGCACCGCAGCCTTAGAAATAAAAATTGATGAAATTGAAATTACAACCCAAGAAAATATAACAGAATTGGAACAATTAAAAGAAGAGAATTTAATACTTCAAACTAAGCTCGAAGATTACAAAAATAGAGCCAGACGTTCAAACTTGCGCATAAGAGGAATACCTGAAACTGTGACAGACCTGCAATCTACTATTACTGCTCTATTACAAGAACTAAAGCCAGATATCCCTATTGAACGTTTAGAACTGGACAGAGTACACAGAGCCCTCACAGCCATAAAGAAAGACGGACCCCCACGTGATATAATCACAAAATTTCATTATTACAGAACGAAAGAACAAATACTAATTGCTGCAAGAGAAAAAAAGGAACTTAATTTTCAAGGACACAATTATCAAATTTTTGCTGACCTATCCCAACTTACTATTACTAAAAGACGATCCATGAAACCCCAACTAATGGAACTACAACGCCACAACATTATGTATCAATGGGGCTTCCCCTTTTCAGTCAGATTTAACTACCAAGGTACAATTTACAGAAGCAGATCAGCAGATGAACTACAACAAACCCTTTTAAAATTAAATCTGACAGAACCCACAAGCAGCAACACCCCCACACGCAGAAGAATGGCATCATCTTCACCTTCAGGCAGCACCCAGAAAATTTCAGAACAAAATGGGAATCATCATTCTCACAAAAGAGGCCGTTATGCCACATCATCCATGGACCAAGAAGATTCAATGGACTGACATCCTAATTCCTGATATCTCTTCATTTATTATACTAAGAGATGGTTCTCTATAAAAAACCTGTATTTATAACTGAATGTAACTGCATTCTGATAGTCACACACTGTATGGGATCAAGTTACATTCCAGTTATATTTCTTATTACTTCTGATTCATAAAGCCTTAGAATATATAAGTGAAATAAGGAAATTCTTGTTTAGTTATATATTTTCAGGTAATAACAATAGATTTATTACTTTTTAGGACAAATATGTTCAATAATCCAGAAGTAATGGAAGCTTTTTCTTTCTTTTCTTAAAACAAATATATTAGTACCTAACTAGTTCCTAGAACTATGTTTTTGTTTATTCTAATCTGAAGCAATACAACCTCAATTTTATGAGTTAACATATCTAAACAGTTACATATGAATAAAATATGTAATTGTTTACTCTAAAAGGGTTAAAATCCCAAAATAATTCAAACTATCTTCATCAATACCAAAGTTATTAACAGTACCTTTCTAACTGAATTATTTAGCCTAGGGCAAGACTAACCATATACAACCACCCTGGAATAAATAATTTCAACAAAAACTATATTCTGCACTCCAATTAATGAATCATCATTTTGATGTCTTTTGACATAGCACTTCTCTCCTGTAAGCGGAAGATCCGTGTACCCCCATTAGCCCTCCTCATTCTCCCAACCATATTATGTGGGAGTGTGAGGTAGGCACTTATTCCCCTGAGAGAGATATTTATTCTCTTTCACGGGTAAATTGTGATTACTTGCAAAAAATAATTTATACAATGTATCATCTAATCTCATATGTTTTTTGTTTACTCTTTACTCCAGAATTCACTGGTTTCTTTTCTATCTTTTCATCTCTTCAGTCCACACAGGTTGATCTGCGCAGTCAGCTCTGCATAACAAAAAGTAAGTCAAAACTATTTGATCTGTTGCCATGGCACCACTGAATATACTTTCCCTGAATGTTCAGGGAATAAATGTCCCTCAAAAAAGGACCAAAGCCTTCCGTACTTTCCATAACAAGAAGGCTCACATAGTATGCCTCCAAGAAACACACTTCACCAAAGATTCTACTCCAAAATATATTTCTCCTTTTTATCAACAAATTTACACGGCTTCTGCCTGTACCAAACAAAGGGGTACTCTAATTGCATTTCACCGATCCACACCATTCACCTTATCATCAGAAATTAAAGACCCAGAAGGTAGATACCTGATACTCATGGGTTATATAATGGATACAGCAATCACGGTGATTTCCTACTACGCTCCTAACAAACAACCTACACCATTCCTCTCACGTATATTACAAGTGATTAATACACACAAAATAGGAACAGTGATAATGTGTGGGGATTCAAACCAGGTCCTCCTCCCATTTCTAGATAAATCACCTTTTACACCATCCAAAATAACCTCTAGATTACCTTTTTCTCAACTTCTTTCCAAATACAATCTGGTAGATTCGTGGAGAGAAAGTAACCCAATGAAAAAGAAATTCACTTATTTCTCGCACCCTCATCAAACCTTCACCAGAATAGATCATATTTTTCTAACAATAGGAATGATACCAGAAATTATTGCATCAGATATAATTCCGATTCCGTGGTCTGTCCATAATGCAGTATACACTACTATAGCCTCAGCCATATCAAAAGCGCATGACCCAACGTGGTACTTACCGGACATAATGCTCAAACACCCACTACATCAGATGGCCATTGAACAAGCTTTAAAGGAATACATATCAATTAATAATACAACAGACATTTCCCCAATAACACTGTGGGAAGCTCATAAGCCTGTCTTGCGTGGTACAATACAAAGACAAATGGCACTATTTAAACGGGAACGCAAAAATCTAGCAAAAAAACTAGAACTCAATTTTAATGCAGCCTACATATCATTCCAAGATAATCCATCTCAGAGTACAAAATCTCATCTGGAAAAATCTAGATTGGAATACGATCTATTTCTCAGTCAGTTGATAAATCCCTCAAACGCTCCAAACACAATTTCTACATGAATACAAACAAACCAGGTACATATTTGGCTCGGGCATTAAATTCAACTAACAAATCTTTCAAACCAATACGTTTGAAATTATCAAAAAATGTTTATACTTGTAATCCAGTTAAAATAGTCCATAAATTTCACTCACATCTCGCAACTTTATACAAGACAAACAATGAATTTAATCCTACAGAGGCTGAATCCTTCTTCTCAAAAATAACCTTACCTGAGTTGTCTCAGAATCAAAAAAGCAGTTTGGATGAGCCTATAACTATAGATGAAGTTGCTAACGCCATAAAAGACCTAAAACTTAACAAAAGACCAGGCCCAGACGGCTACTCGGCTTTATACTATAAAACATTCTCAGAAATACTCTCTCCCATTCTCACTGAAACTTTTAACAAACTTCTAGAAGGACATTCTTTTCGGCAAGAAACACTAATGGCAATTGTTTGTATGATCCCAAAACCCCTTTCTGATGATACTTCCTGTGTGAATTATCGGCCTATCTCTCTGTTAAACCTTGATATTAAATTATTAGCAAAAATAATAGCAAAACGCCTCAATAGCATTATAGGAAAATTAATACATAGAGATCAAGTAGGCTTCATGCCAAATAGACAGGCAGGCGATAATATACGCAGGGCAGTGTTATTGGCACATATTGCTAAAAAACGGAAAATCCCTTTATGTTTTCTATCTCTCGATATTAAGAGGGCATTTGACACAGTATCCTGGCAATATATGCAATATTCATTACAAAAATGGGGTTTTGGACCCCACTTTTTAACATGGATCAAAGCATTATATAATAAACCCAAAGCCTATTTAAAATACGCTGGATACAAATCTGATGCCTTTAATATCGAAAGAGGTACCCGACAGGGTTGCCCATTATCTCCCTTATTATTTGCCCTTATACTCGAACCCATGGCCCAATACATCAGAACAAACCAAACTATAACTGGCATTGAAGTAGGAGGTATTACACACAAATTATGTATATTTGCAGACGATATATTACTTTTTCTATCATCACCACAGGTCTCTGGTCCTAACTTAATACCAGCTCTTGATGGATTTGCAGCCCTATCCGGCCTTATGATTAATCCTAAGAAATGCCTAGTGCTTAATATTTCGCTCACAAACATGGAATTGATCCCGGCTAGGGCTGCACTCCCATTCACATGGGCAGAAAAATCAATCCCATATCTTGGAATTCATTTAACAGCATCTCATTCTGACTTATTCTCAACCAATTATCCTCCTGTATTAAGACAGATCACAAATCTAATAAAACAATGGTCGCAACTTCATTTATCCTGGATAGGGAAGATTAATGCAATCAAAATGACTATTCTACCCAAATTGCTTTATCTATTCAGAGTCCTCCCTATTCCAATTCCTTCCTATTTTTTGAGAATAGTACAAAAAAGAGCAACTTCATTTATATGGGGCTCTTCTAAACCACGTATACCTATACACACACTACATCTTCCCAAAAATAAAGGAGGCCTGGGATACCCTAATTTTACTAACTACTACAGAGCAGCACATTTGGCCAGTCTGTCCAAATACCATGCAAAACAAGAAATCCCATTATGGGTATTTATAGAGGCTTCAGAAAATGACCCTCTATTAATATCAAACTTGTTATGGCTTGATCCTAAAGACCGCTTTAAAATTCATAATCCCATAACTAAACACTTCTTATCTCTCTGGGATAAACTAAAAACCAAATATCAGTTACAATCTCCACACAATCCTCTCCTTTCTTTTATCAGAAATCCGGCCTTTTATCCGGCATGGATCTACCCAAATTCTTTTAAAGCTTGGACAACATCAGGCATTCAGACACTAAATGACTTCATAGCATCTAAATCATTCCTTTCATTCCCATCGCTTAGAGAAAAATATGATCTACCAAACTCTGAGATATTTAGATATCTCCAAATCAAAAATTTCTATACACCATTCCTAAAGGGGGATACACCATTATCCCAATTATCCATTTTTGAATCAATCTGTACAAAAGATCCATTTGCTAAAGGTACAATTTCATCACTTTATAATCAATTATATGGAGTAGTAAATCTTAATAGACCCTCTTACGTTCAGAGGTGGGAGGAGGACCTGGGACGAACTTTAGAAGACACGGACTGGTCTAACATATGGCTCACATCTAAGTCATCCTCACCCAACATCTTAGCACTGGAGACAAATTATAAAGTCCTAACTCGCTGGTACCTTGTACCCGCTAGAGTGGCAAAATATTCACCTAATACCTCAGCTCTTTGTTTTCGAGGATGCCCAGAAATAGGCACACATTTACACATATGGTGGACGTGCCCAGTAATCCAAACCTTCTGGAAGGAAGTCTTCGTGATTGCATCTAAAATATTTAAAAAAATAATACAACCAGATCCATATATAACTTTACTTAATCTAAAACCGGAATGGTTAACACTCTCTCAATTCAAACTTATGATCCAACTAATAACGGCTGCAAAACAAACAGTGGCCAAAGCATGGAAATCTCCTACGTTGGTACTAGCAGAAACAATTCACAGAATGAATAATACAATGTCCCATGCTAAGATGGTAGCCATCGATCAAAATCAAATTCCAAAATTTGAAAAACTTTGGCATCCTTGGATAAAACAACAGTTCCTGTCAAATTTCAATGACTCTGTCCTGTTGCCATGGTAACAGATTAAATGACTTACAGAGACACCCATTCTAAGGCTTCAAAGAGAACTAAAAAGAATAATAAACTGACGAGCGGGACAACCTTGTGGACCATACCTCTGCCTTTCTACCCTTTTTCTTCTTTCTCTTTCCTTTTCTCCACCTTACGATTAAAGCTCATTATCAGAATTTATTTGACCTATATACACTCTACTTGTAAACAATATATATAGTAGGTATAAATCATTTAAATACCTACAAAAGTAACTAAGGAAATGATATATATCTTTAATTTAGGTTTACGTGAACCCAATGTTTAATATTTGAAATTTCATGATATTTATCTATATAATCCCTACTGTAAAACAATTAGCTTACTTTATAGATCCTTGTAAACTTACTTTATGTATCTTTATAATATTGTATACTCAATAAACTTCTTTTGACAAGGAAGAATAAAAACCTACACATTATGAAAGAATAGATCTGTTTCGTCTCATTAGTGAACTCCTAAGCTTAATCCTTCTTTCCATATTGGCTCACAATATATCCCTCTCCCTTTGGTTAGCCCTGTCCATCCACGTTGTGGATCCCAGGGCAAGTCAGATGCCTTTATTAGCTCAAATGTGTCTGTTTGCTTCTTCAGTAACCAAATCTCAAGCAATGATGCTTTATATGAAGCAAATCCAATACATAAAATCATATTACAGAAGCTGGTAAAGGAAAAAGATGTATATGCTAATGTGAACAACAAGCTTACCAGTTTGTGTATTCCACTGATCTTTTTGCAGAGTCTTTGCTTCAAATCTCAGCTCTGCTGTTTGCTATCACAAAAACAAGGTAAATCATTGCATCTATGGCATGGACAGCTGAACTAAAGTATGCAAAGTTTGCACATTCAATCCCTGGGTTGACTGTTTTTTCATTAATAGATTTTTCTAGAAACTGCTGAAAAAAAAAGGTCTTTTTTTGGGAATTTTCGTCTAAGTACAGTATGAAGCAAAAATGATTGAATAAGAAAATAATGCAGGGGTCAGCCCCACAACTTCTGTATTGTAAGCAGCCTGGATTAGGATTCCAGTACACAAGTGCATTTTCCGGTACGGAGGAGAAAACAGTGTATTTTTGTGTGGTTTTCATGGTGCTGTGTACAGCTACCCATCAAGATGAATGGTTGCAAGCAGAATGGTTGCAAAGCACCAGGAACCCCAGGGGTCTCCCATACATTTGCCAAGACAGCGCAGGTATGGCGATCCCAGGTTTCAGGGTGTCTTTGCATGAACGGAAAATCCTGACGTGTGCATATGTGCTACAGGTCTCTAATTGGGGCCCAAGGGCCAAGCAGAAACTTTCATATCTGCACACTGGCTGGATTTTCATAGCAGACAGCACTCAGGGAAGGCAGTAGGGCCAAAGTTTTGGGGAGCCAACGTTATGGAGGACCAAAGTGCCTCTTTAACCACTTCCGGACAGGCCTATAGTAGAATGACAGCCAGGAAGTTGTTCAGTTATCCTGACTGGGCGTCATATGACGTCCAGCAGGATAACAAGCCAGTGCGATCTGTGGTGTGGTGTGTCACTCTAACACACCGCATCTCCAATCATGGTAAAAATCCTCTGATTAGTGCCTATCAGTGCCACCTATTAGTGCCTATCAGTGCAGCCTATCAGTGCCCATCAATTCTACATATTAATGCCACCTCATCAGTGCCTATCAGTGCTGAATCAGAGCCCATTAGTGTAGCCTCATCGGTGCTCATTAGTGCTGCCTCATCAGTGCCCGCTGGTGAAGGAGAAAACTAAATTTTATAACAGAAACAAAGAAAAACTTTTTTTTTTCAAAAATTTCGGTCTTTTTTTGTTTGTTTAGCCAGTGGTGTTCAAATACCACCAAAAGAAAGCTCTATTTGTTGGAAGAAAATGATAAAAAAATTAGTTTGGGTACAGTGTTGTATGACCGTGCAATTGTCATTCAAAGTGGGACAGCACTAAAAGCTGAAAATTGTCCTGGGCAGGATGGGGGGAATGTGCCTTGTATTGAAGTGGTTAAGGAACATAAGAATTCAGTGCTGGTTAACACTATCCAGTTTCCTCAATGACTCAAAAGCCACATTTCCTAACATATGGGCGCCATGGCTTACCTATGAATTTCCATGTTTGAACTCTAATATTATAGAGTTATTAATAGCTCTTTATTTTGCCCCTGGGCCCAAGTCAGTGGAGGAAGCATTTTGTGTGTCACTTCTCTCGATCCTCTTATTTTATCCTCGTTTCCTGACTTCTGAAGGCTCGCCACTGTTTTTTATTTCCGCTTTCTCCTCCCTTCCCCATACCTCTTCTTCTTCCTCCCACCCTTACCCTCGCCTCTTATGGACCCACTTCCTTAACCAGTGGATCAGGTCACCTAGTTGCAAATACTGGCTCCCTAAGTAAACTGACAGGCCGGGCAAGGAGAGCATTAAACAGAGAAGCAGCCAAGTGGCCCAAAGTAACTCTGGAGGAGCTGCAGAGATCCACAGCTCAGGTGGGAGAATCTGTCCACAGGACAACTATTAGTCACACACTCCACAAAAGAGTGGCAAGAAGAAAGCCATTGTTGAAAGAAAGCCATAAGAAGTCCAATCTGCAGTTTGTGAGAAGCCATGTGGGGGACACAGCAAACATGTGTAAGAAGGTGCTATGGTCAGATGAGACCAAAGTTTAACTTTGTGGCATAAAAGCAAAACGCTATGTGGGGCGGAAAACTAACGCTGCACATCACCCTGAACACACCTTTTCTTCAGCAGGGACAGGGAAGCTGGTCAGAGTTGATGGGAAGATGGATGGAGCCAAATACAGTGCAATCTTAGAAGAAATAAATGTAAAATATGGGGGTTTGGTCAGCGCAAAACAGTATATGTAAATTAATAGAAAGAATGGAAGCAGCTGTACACTAAAGGTCAATATATGTAAATCCTTTAAACATATGATAAGCAAATAACAGTGCAGCGCTAATGATACATCAATAAACAAATTGCTCATAAAATTAAAATTTATCAGAAGTCCCCTTTAGTCCCCTATAGTAAACGAAAAATAGATAAAAAGAGTTGATAGGAAAGTTCTCCTCGGTGGTGATAAGGGTGCTCATAGACATTCAAATGGTGTGTCTTTATCAATGATTCCTCCACCATCTAGCCAAACTGCTCACCTCAATCACTGGACCCCTGAGTTAACAGATGGGTCAAACAGGCATTCACCACTAGAGTGGTCACAGAAGGAAGCTTGAATAGCCAGATGAACAGGATTCGAAATCCCACCACTTTAAACAACCGCACGTTGTCACTCTTAAATTCCAACTGTGGTACCATAAAAATAACAATAAAAAGTATATAGTGCACACTGTGTGGCTAAAAATACTTGTTTTATTTATAAAATACGGGTACTCACAAATATAGTACTGTAGCCCCAGTGCTGGGATGAATAGCATATAATTGTTTCAACAGACATGGATATTATCCTCATAAAATGAATAAGGTGGCTGCAGTGACGTCACAAAGTCCTCCCGCGCGCGTATCGTCCCTGAGCGGGACTTCCTCAGCGATAATGGAGGCTTGTGCGTCTATTTCTTATATAATAAGCCACCTGCATAATTACACCTGTATGACCCACCCCCTGCAGCGTACGCCACCCAATGGGCTTGGAACGCCCAGAGGTTTAATGATCACTTCCTGTGAGTAACCAGGCTTTTTATAATGTTACTCACATGTTCTCCAATTCTTACATGTAGAGGTCTGGATGTTCTCCCTACATACTGGAGGCCACATTCACATTCTAAGATATACACTACTCCTGATGTGGAGCATGTTATCAATTCCTTAATTTGATACAATTTGTTGCTATCAGTGGCAACAAACTCTTTCCGTTTCTTGACATTACTCCTAGCTTGGTTACATGGGGGGCAACGACCGCAAGTGGAACCCT
The DNA here is from genome assembly GCF_042186555.1 of Aquarana catesbeiana. Classification (NCBI taxonomy): domain Eukaryota; kingdom Metazoa; phylum Chordata; class Amphibia; order Anura; family Ranidae; genus Aquarana; species Aquarana catesbeiana. The sequence continues at coordinate 122,002,120 of NC_133326.1, forward strand.
GTAAGAAAATTAAATATCCTATTTTCAAAAAGGACAGGTGGGTCAAAGACCCCAGGGGCCAGTTTGTCTCTCAGAGAGGGGGGACTTCCTATACTGGGGATGATCAGAAAGTGCAGGGCCAAGTACCCTATCCTATTTAAGAATGGGCCAATATTTGCGAACAATCTATTAAAATTTTTTATGTTAGACATTATAGTCCAAGATTATTCTAGTGTTCATAGACGGACACTGTTTTTCCTTAGGACCATTAGACACCAATATTTTTCTATCAAGTTTCCGGACTGTCTCTATTTCTCTTTCAACAATAGACCTGTCATACCCCTTTTGCAAAAAGCGGGCAGACAGAACCTGAGATTGTGAAAGGTAGTCTCTTTCATGTGTGCAATTTAGTTTGGTAAGTACGAATTGTCCCCTAGGAATGTTGCACAACCACTGGGTGTGGTGGCAGCTTCCAAGGGGAATAAACGCATTGTGGTCAGTGGGCTTAAAGTGGTTCATCATCTTTATCCTATCATATCATATCTTTACTTAGGTCTAGATCCAGGAAGACAATGCGATCGGTGTTGACATTCCAGGATAAGACGATGTTCTTATTGTTAGCATCAAGCCTCTGCATAAACCGTTCAAGACCAGACTTTTCACCGTTCCAGATCATAATGAGATCGTTGATATACCTTTTACTAAAGACCAGTTCAGGGGGTCCGTTTTTAAAAATAGCTTCTTCCTTCCAGTGTGCCATAAAAAGATTGGCAACACTGGGAGCGAAATGTGCTCTCATCGCTACACCCCTTGTTTGGAGATAGAACTGTCCGCTATACCAAAAGTAGTTCTTAGTTCAAACTGCACTTTTTGATCATCCCCAGTTTATATATAGGAAGGCCCCCTCTCTGAGAGACAAACTGGCCCCTGAGGTCATTGACCCACATGTCCTTTTTGAAAATAGGATATTTAATTTACTAACAGGGTTCTACGCTTGTGGTCGTTGCCCCCGATGTAAACAAGCTAGGGGTAATGTCAAGAAACGGAAAGAGTTTGTTGCCACTGCTACCAACAAATTGTATTAAATTAAGGAATTGATAACATGCTCCACATCAGGAGTAGTGTATATCTTAGAATGTGAATGTGGCCTCCAGTATGTAGGGAGAACATCCAGAGCTCTACATGTAAGAATTAGAGAACATGTGAGTAACATTAAAAAAAGGCCTGGTTACTCACAATGTCTCCAAACACTTCAGACTGTTTCACAATCGCAACCCCGCCAAATTGAAATTTTGGGGGGTTGAGAAAGTGACCCAACATTGGAGGGGGGGGGGGATTTTATTCGACAATTGAGCCACCGCGAATCCTTTTGGATTTATGAAACAAAAGTAGGGGTACCCACGGAGCTCAATGTCGAATTCGACTTAAATAGCTTCATTTCAGATCATTAAGTAATATCCTTTTTTATACTTTTGACCCCTTTTGGCTTATTTAAATTGAATCTTATGGCATTTAGCTGTGATTCTATTAATTGTTCGTTTTTCATTTTTTTGACTGGTGTTATATTAATGAGGATTTCATTTGATTATTTTTGATAATTATTTATATAGTATTGTTGTTATTGTCAAAGGTGTCTGCGATGACGTCATGTTTTTTAACTTTTTTTAATAAAAGTTTACAAAGTTTTTTCTTTTTTTTTTTTTTTAGAAAAACACGTTTATTGTCTGATTCCATATCAGTCTAGTATGTATATGTAGGTCCCCCGTCTGTGTATTTGCCCGGTTTTGGAGTACGGGTTGTTCGTGGCTGTGTGCGCTGTCTGGCTCCGGTGTCCCCTATCTGTGGAGCCGGATGTGTGCTAGTCATATGTATAGCTGTGTTGTTCCGTTACCTGGGCAATGTTTTACATGAGAGGGCTGGCCTCAAAGGGTAAAGTGTGCTTCCTGTGCATCCAAGTTAGAGGTTTAAGTCATGTGCTTGTTGTCACATGACTGGGCGTCATGCCGTTGTTGATGCCGCCGTTACCATGGCAACGGACGGACTTAACAGGAAGTGATCACTTAACTTCTGGGCATTCCAAGATGATTGGGCGGCATATGTTGCAGGGGGTGGGTCATACAGGTGTAATTATGCAGGTGGCTTATTATATAAGAAATAGATGCACGAGCCTCCATTATCGCTGAGGAACCTTATTCATTTTTTGAGGATAATATCCATGTCTGTTGAAACGATTATATGCCATTCATCCCAGCACTGGGGCTACAGGGCTATATTTGTGAGTACCCATCTTAAATAAAACAAGTATTTTTAGCCACACAGTGTGCACTATATACTTTTTATTGTTTTTTTATGGTACCACGGTTGGAATTTAAAAGTGACAACGTGCGGTTGTTTAAAGTGGTTGGATTTTGAATCCTGTTCATCTGGCTATTCAAGCTTCCTTCTGTGACCACTCTAGTGGTGAATGCCTGTTTGACCCATCTGTTAACTCAGGGGTCCAGTGATTGAGGTGAGCAGTTTGGCTAGATGGTGGAGGAATCACTGATATAGACACACCATTTGAATGTCTATGAGCACCCTTATCACCGCCGAAGAGAACTTTCCTATCAACTCTTTTCATCTATTTTTCTTTTACTAAAGGGGACTTCTGATAAATTTTAATTTTATGAGCAATTTGTTTGTTTATTGATGTATCATTAGCGCTGCACTGTTATTTGCTAATCTTAGAAGAAAACCTGTTAGAGTCAGCAAAAGACTTTAGACTGGTTCGGAGGTTCGCCTTCCAGCAGGACAATGACCCTAAACATACAGCCAGAGCTTCAATGGAATGGTTTAGATCAAAGCATATTCATGTGTTAGAATGTCCCAGTCAAAGATCAGACGTAAGACCCCATGTACACGGGACACTGTTAAACGTGCGTTCAGAGGCAAATGGACGCTTTTTTCAACTGCCCCTGAACTCATTCAATGTTATCCTATGTGACCATGTACACAGTCTTGTTTATTCCCATTCTTTTGCAGTTGCGTTTAACAGCGTTTCTTTGGAAGCAAAAAAATGGGTTCAGACACAGAAGATTTCCACCGCGTTTTCGTTTATAAGTGTTTTTAAAGGTACCCTATATTTTAGACCTGAAAAGACAAAAATATGATGGAAAACAATGAAAAAACATAAAAAATTTGCGGGGGGGGGGGGGAGCTGACGCCCAAGATGGTCGCTTAGAGAGATCGAGGGGCAGACACGCTGCAATGCTACAGACGCTGTAGAGAAGGAGGGGTGTGGCAGCCGATTCATGTGCTTAACAGCTGGGCTGACTGCTAAGATTATCCCTGACAAGAGACCGAGCCAGCTGATAGAAGCCGCCTGGACAAGAGCGGTGGTGTGAGGAGGCGGAGACTTACACAGGGGATCGAGGAAGGAACGGTATCTGTCCGGTGCCGGGAGCGAGACCGAGGAAGGGTCCAGGAGACAGAACGAAGCCGGGCGGGTGTCTCTGCCTGTCTGCATACACAGGCGGCAGGGGCGGCTCACTGCGGGCACGCGCACTCCTGTGGAAGCCCTCGGGACACATACAGCAGTGATCAGGAGGACTAAGAGATCTCCCGGCTATCAGGTACCCAGGAAAAGCCTAAGCTGTACAGACGCCGTGTGATACCGAAGGAAGGAAGAAACTGATATCCCCTACACCAGGTATGACTATGGAAGCTGTGTAAAGTATAATCCGGAAAAAGTGTTACTGGGAAGATTAAAAGACCCTGAGCCAGCATAAACATTTAAGAGGCATATAGACTGTGTTTGAATCAACTAACTCATTCTTTGTGAAAGAGATATTTTATCAATAACATTTATCCCCCTATATAACAGCTATCAAGGGACAGTATCTGAGATTTAAAACAGTTTTCTTTTTTTTTTTTTTTTCCCCTTTTTGCAATATTAACATAAAAATTATTTTTATATAAGAAAAGGAGAAGGGGAGAAAGGGAAAAAGAAAGGGGATATAAAGAGATAGTAGTTCTAATAAAAATATGGCTCCAAAGAAAGGTAATAAAACACCGCAGCCTCAAAAAAATAAGGATAAAACGGAAAGTAAAAATAAAAACCCTACAGGGGCTCAATCCACACAAACAGTGGATATAAAAGAGATCTTTCAACAACTACAATTGCAATCACCCCCAGCAACTCAAGCCCTACATACCTCACATACTCCACAAGAAATCTCAAACATTGCAGAAATATCGGTAACATCCAGATCATCAGGGGAAGAGCAATTGGTCCACCCTAGAAATAGTTCACCAATAGACACAATGGGTTCTTTAAGTGAACAAAAAAAGGGGGATAATGATAAGTGGGATATGAGAACATACATTCAATCTCTCCCAACCAGAGCAGATATGGACCAATATGTACACAGATTAGAAAAAACATATAAAGTAGAGATTCAAGAGCTGAAGATAACTACAAAAACCGTGCAAGAAAAAACGGCTAAAATAGATACCAGAGTATCAAAAGTGGAACAGGAGTTATTGAAGATAAAAGAAAAAACACAAAAACAAGGGATTCATATAAACCAACTAATAAATAGTCTAGATGAACAAGAAAATAGAAGCCGTAGATCCAATATAAGAATCAGAGGTCTAAAAGAAGAAGTAAGTGCAAAAGATCTTAAAACAACATTACAAGAAATTTTACCAGGAAATTACCCAGGATATGGATGTAAAAGACCTGATAATAGATCGTGCTCACAGAGCGGCGGGAATAAGGAGACATGACCCCAATAAGCCGAGGGATGTTATCTGCAGGATGCACTATGCCCATATAAAAGACAGAATAATGCTAGCAGCACGTCAAAATAAAAACATCCAGCATGAGGGAAATCCGTTACTATTCTTCCAAGACCTGTCTAAATTTACATTGGATCGGAGGAGAGCATTAAAACCCCTAGTGGAACAGCTTAAGAAGAATAATCTGCAGTACAGATGGAAATTCCCTTTTCAACTACAGGCCCGAAGAGAAGAATTAACTGCAACTTTCAGTGTTTTAGAAGATTTACCACAGTTCTTAGCAATCCTCAAACTATCAGAAATAGAACTGCCGGAGTGGCCTATTTCTTATGTGAAAATGTCTAGAAAATTTTGAGGTGTGGAGTGGGGGGGAAGGGGGGATGGGGAGAAGGGGGCAGAATTGATTATTAGTGTTATTTTAAGGGAATAGTTGAAATAAATTTAAATTAATAAATTAAGGGAGGGGGTGGGGGAGGGGGGAGTGTGTAATATGGGAGGGGGGATGGGGGTCCCCCCCCCCCCTTTTTTTTTTTTTTCAAAATAGATATTATTTGGGTATAAATTAAAAGGGTATGCAATATAAGGGGATTATATCAATCAGGGTTCACACGGGTGGTGCATGAGTGATGAAAAGTGCCCATCTAGGAATATAGTCACAGTATATAAATTTAGATTACAGATATGATGGGACCATAATAATAACACGTTTGTAGGAGGACGTTTGGAGGAGGGGAGATAAGGGGTTTTTTTTCTTCACAAATATAAGGTACTTGGATAACAGGTTTGGGTAGATAAAATGTAGAGGGAATACAATATGTAGGCTTGACACGTGTGATACATGAGTGATAAAATGTGTTGATTTATAATATTGGCATAATATGCATGTTTAGTTAGTAGATGTGGTGGGATTTTAATTAACCACACGAGGGGGAGTGGATTTGGGGTTTTTGGGGGTGGGTTTTTTTTTTCCCCTCACAATATAAAACTATCTGGATAATGAAACTATATGTTTGGGTAGATAAAGTGTACGTAATATAGAGGGAATATAACATGTAGGTCTGACACATGTGATACATGAGTGATAATAGGTGTTGATTTACAAATTTAGCAAGATACATATGTTTATTAAGTAGATGTGGTGGGATTTTGAGTGACTACAGGATTGGTGGAAATAAGGATGGATTCGGGGTTCCAGGGGGAGGGGGGCTTTTTTTTTTTTTCTTTCCCTCCACTCTCTCTTCTTTTCTTCCTTTTCCTTTCCCTGTGCCCCCCTTCCATGCGCTGTATCCCCCTGTCCCCTCCCGCAGTGACGGAAAAGAATATTTCCCTCTGGGCGGGATGAGATGATAAGGGGAATAAAGACTAATATAGGAGATGTATAAGCCCTGGGATGGGTATATTTAGAGCTGCTTCCCCCACACACCCCTGCCCACTTACCCCCCCCCCCTTTCCTCTCTGTCAAGTATAGGAGAGGGTCAAGGGGGATGGATAGCTAAGGGGCAGGGGGAAAATACGAATCTAAAAGAAGAAGAAAACAATCCTTAAAAAAGCAGTATCTGCCACCGATAGAGCGGCTAATCTTGGACGTCAGTGTCCAGCGACCCCTGCATAGGGAACTTACTTTAATTAGTAAGGTAGACTTTAGATAAGTCAAATAGTTTTAGGGTTGTTTCGAGAGTTGGGTGTGTAAGAGAGTCCTTTGTATTTTGTTTTTTGGTGGGTTTTTTTTTTTTTCCTGTCCCTACTGGTTTCGAGATATGAAAATATGCTCTTACAACATTAGAGGTCTGAACTCAGCAACAAAAAGGTCACAGGTTCTGTTTTCTCTGCATAGGCAAAAAGTAGGGGTAATTTTTTTCCAGGAGACGCATTTCCGTACGGACCACGTCCCGAATCTACAAAATAGATTCTATACCACATGGTATCATGACTCCTTTATGTATTCAAAATCAAAAGGTGTCTCTATAGCAATACATAAAACAATACCATATCAGGTGCTGGAAGTATGGCGTAATAAGCATGGAAGAGCAATACTACTTAAACTTATTATATATGGCAAAAAATATACGTTTATTAATGTATATTTACCTAATAAAGGTCAACATAAGGTAGGAATACAAATGTTGAAAGAGCTTATGGAAAAAGCTGAGGGGATAACAATAATCGGAGGAGATTTTAACTTTGTTCTTGATAAAGATATGGATACTACAGCACCTTCACTAATACGAATGGGCAGGGAGGAAAAAAAACTTTTTAGAAACGATGGCTAAATATCAGCTGATCGATATGTGGAGGGCTTTACACCCAACAGAAAAAGATTTCACATTTTACTCAAAAGTCCATGGGACATACCACAGACTGGATTTTTTTTCTGATAAACCAGATGGGGATGGCGGTAACCTTATCCACAGAGATAGGTAGTTTGTTATGGTCAGATCATGCGCCAGTGTTCTTGGTACTAGACCCACTTAAGAGCAAAAATAGTAAAGGGAATTGGAAGCTTAATGATAATCTGCTGTATGATGAGACGTGTTACAGAAATAAAGAGGGCAATATCAGATTTCTTACATGATCACAGGGAGGATACTACATCTCTGGCGAACAAGTGGGAAACATTAAAATGTGTAATTCGAGGGCTTTTCATAAAACATGGGGCCAGATTGAAAAAATTAAAAGGCAAGAGAATGATTCAATTATTAAAAGAAATACCCAAAATAGAAGCCCAACATAAACACAATCCAACGCGTGAAATATTAATAGAGCTAACGGAAATGAAAACAGAACTAAAAACATTGATAAATGAGCAAACTCTACGTATAAGAGACAGTAACCGCGCCCTATACTATCAACAGGGTAATAAACCAGGTAAACTTCTCGCAAAGACCCTGCGCCATCGGGGCAATACACTGCCCATCGTTAAAATTAAATCAGAAAAAGGAGATATGAGATACGACCCAAAAGGAATATTGAAAGAGTTTCAGACCTTTTACACAAAACTATACAACATTCCTAATTGTGTCACAAATAGCGATTCGGAGGGATTCCAACAAAATATCGATCACTATGTAAGAGAAACAGCACTTCCTGTATTAGCTCTGACAGAAAGGGTACAATTAGATCAGGACTTCTCGGAGATTGAAATACAAAATGTAATAGATGCATTAGTACCTGGGAAAAGTCCAGGCCCTGATGGCTTTACCCCTAGATTCTATAAAATATTTAAAGAAGAACTTATTCCCATTATGAAACAGACATTCAACGCAATATCCACATTGGTGCCTTTTGTTCCACAAAGCATGCAGGCCTATATTTCACTTATTCCCAAACCAGAGAAGGATCATACTTTATGTGGAAATTATAGGCCAATCTCTCTAACGAATATTGATCTGAGATTGTATGCTAAAATAATTGCCAATAGACTCGCCCCTTTAATGCCGGTACACATACACTCAGATCAGGTGGGTTTTATAGGGGGAAGGGAAGCAAGAGATAATACTCTAAAAACACTTACATTAATGGAATATGCACAGAGGAGCTCCATCCCATCCTGCCTATTAGCGATCGATGCTGAGAAAGCATTTGACAGGGTGGGATGGAGCTTCCTTCGAGAGACCTTAGTACAGTGGGGGTTGGGTCCTATACGTATGGATAAAATAATGGCCCTATATAAGAACCCAACAGCTAAGATACAGGCAAATGGCGATCTGTTGGAGGTAGTCCCTATAACAAATGGAACCCGACAGGGTTGCCCGCTATCCCCAATATTATATATACTGGTGATGGAGCACTTATTAATAGCGATCCGAAAAAATAAAGACATTCAGGGAATTAAAGTAGGAGATATGGAGTATAAGATGTCAGTATATGCAGATGACATTCTACTATATATTACAAATCCATTAATATCATTACCAAATTTGATATCTGAATTTAAACGATTTGGTACTTTAAGTAATTTCAAGGTAATCTATAATAAATCTGAAGCTTTGAATATTAATCTACAAAGTACCATGATAGAACTCCTTAAAAAAGATCTTTCTTTCAAATGGCAAGAGAATGCAATTAAATATCTGGGTACTTGTATCCCCACTGATCTTGATAAATTACAGGAGTATAATTATGTCCCAATGGTGCAAAAAACGATGAGAACGTTACAACAATATGAAAAGGGAATGTTCTCCTGGATGGGTAGAATAAGTATAGTTAAGATGGATATTCTGCCCAAAATATTATATATCCTACAAGCAATACCCATTTTCCCTTCAACAAATACCTTGGAAAAAATCCATAGATTAATAGGAAGATTTATCTGGGGAGGCAGGACCCCCAGAATCAAAAGAACAGTGTTAAATAAATCTAAAGAAGATGGGGGCCTTGCCCTTCTGGATATAGATATGTATCTTAGAGCAATACTGATAACTAGAATAGTGGATTGGTTCCACAATAGAGATAATAAACAGTGGGTGAAGCTTGAAGAAGAGATTACGGCCCTTAAATTAAAATCTTTACCTTGGATTAAAAAAGAACAAAGACCGCCGGAACGTGAGATGCCCTCTCTAGTGGTATCAACATTAAAAGCCTGGGATAATATAATTAAGAGAGGGATCGGATCTACATATAGAGGTCCTATGACCCCATTGTTCAGTAATCCAGAGTTTCCACAGACACTAGAATCTAAAACATTTCTCGGATGGAAAAGAAGTGGGGACACTAGGATAGCTGAAACAATGGAAGGGAATAGACTCCTCCCATTGGAAACCTTGGGGATAGAACATAAAAACAAATGGATGCAGAATGGGCTACTCCAGCGGTATATTGCATCTTTAACAAGGGAGGCCTTAATAGATAGGCCTTTGACAAATCTAATAAAAATTTTCCTGCAAGAACTTAGACCCATGTCTTATCGAAGATTTATAAATATTTAATTTCAGAAAATAGAGGTCAGGAGCTACCCTTTGTTAAAAAATGGGAACTAGAGATAGGAATAGAATTTTCCAGGGAAGCGTGGGAAAAGGCAATTATAGCGACCCACAAACTTTCAATATCGGCTAAACATCAGGAAAGAAATTATAAAATCTTAGCCAGATGGAATAGATGCCCTGTAGACTTACATAAAATGAACCCGGATAATGCAGACACTTGTTGGAGGTGTCATGTAGCTCAGGGTACAATGTCACATACTTGGTACTATTGCTCAGAAATCCAACCGTTCTGGCAAAAAATATTCGAGATCTATAGAGCATTGACCGGGACCGAGCTATATTCAGAAATACAGGTGGCAGTATTATCCATGATTCCAGGATCATTAAAGAATATAAAAAAAGGAATTTTGAAATATTTTCTGACGGCGGCACGAACTGTTATAGCAAGAAAATGGAAAAATACAGTGGCACCGTCTGTTGTGGATTGGGAGTGTGAGATGACGGAGATGCGTGCCCTGGAGGAAAGAATGATGATAGAAGAGGGGTTGAAGGAACAAATATTAAATATATGGGCTAGTTGGGAGGAGTTTAGAGCCTCTTCGAGACTTCTGAGGACAAATATAGAAATATTGAAGAACTTAATAGGTAGGGACCTCTTTTGAAAAATTTTTTTTTTGTTGTTGTTGTTGTTGTCTGTCAGTATGAATGGGTATGAGTGAGAGGATGTGGGTGGGGGGTAGGTTTAATATATGGGTTTCACATCCCTGATCTAATAACATAAATAACTAAAAAGGAAAAGAAATTTGAATAATGTTCTGATATAGAATAATAGAATTATTTTATGATTTGGATGTGTATATGTTTTATAATGTGTTATAAAAATGTTTTGATAAATAAAGATTGTAAAAAAAAAAAAAAAAAAAAAAAACATAAAAAAATATAGTTAAAAATGTTTTAATTACTTGCGATGATTCATAAACCATATATAGCCCTTGATGCAATGCAATAAACCACTGGCATTGCTGTATCCAAATTGGTGTCCATGTCAGACTGGGTCGTACTTTTTCAAGTAGAAGGTCAAATGTGGTAATGGACATGTGTGTGAAATTAAAACGTTTGTCAGGGTAGGTACGCAGCTGTACGTACATGTTTACAAAATATCCTGCTGACATTCACTGTGCAATCAAAGGATGGGTCCAATAGCGACAAACTCTGACTCTAGACCTCTCACGCAATTTTCTACCTTGTTCTAGCCTCATCAAGAGCAATGTCAGGAGCATTTCCTCACATATGCTCATTATGGGATCCATTGCAAAAAAAAGCACAGAAATAGAGGCAAATACAACTGCTCTCTCTGTTGCTGCTACTCACTCTGGTCAAAATGGCTGAAATACCAGCTAACTACAATGTTTTTTGAGCTTGGGGAGGGTAATAAACGCTTCTAGACGCAAACGCGGCTAAACGCAGCATGCAAACGCGGCTAAACGGGCGTTTTAAACGCAGGTTTCAAGGTGTCAAAAAATTTCGTTCAGAGGAATTTGCCTCAGCGTCCAGTGTACATGGGGCCTAATTGTGAATCTGTGGCAAGACTTGAAAATTGCTGTTCACAGACGCTCTCCATCCAATCTGACACAGCTTTGGCAAAGAAGAATGGGAAAAATTTCACTCTAGATGTGCAAAGCTGGTAGAGATATACCCAAAAAGACTCGCAACTGTATTGCAGCGAAAGGTGGTTCTACAAAGTGGTGACTCGGGGGCTGAATACAAATGCACGCCACACTTTTCAAAATTTTTTACAAATAAATATCTGAAAACCATTTATCATTTTCCTTCCATTTCACAATTATGTGCCACTTTGTTTTGGTCCATCACATAAAATCCCAATAAAATACATAAAATACATTTACGCTTTTGGTTGTAACATGACAAAATGTGGAAAATTTCAAGGGGTATGAATATTTTTTCAAGGCACTGTAGGCACGTATTTGTTGGTGACTTCTGTCAGATGTTCAAGCCCCTGCATGGGCATCACTGTTGTTATAACCAATAAAATGATTGCAACTGATGGTTATGAACAATTGTTTCCTTGGCCTTGACCTGGGTTAATCTACTCCTACTTTGTTTTAACGTGTCAGAGTTGTGGTGGAAGACACAGTGGGATAGTACCTTGGCCCATATTCACACCTGCCTGTAGATGGGACTAGATCTTGACTTCCATCTGCCACACAATACACTTCTTTCCCCCACTGGTCTATCATCTTATTCCCTTCCCGTACCCCCCTCTTTTCTTCCCTATCTCTTCCATTAACAACAGTGGCGGATCGATCCACCCCGAAGGGCAGGCCGTGCTCTCATTATAGACCTATCTTTCCCCTTTACTCTTTCCCTAACTCCCCCAATTATTCTGTGAAACCTCTCTCAGTTAAGTACCTTTTGCTTCTGGTTAAAATGTTGAGTGTCATCGGAACATCTAGAACACATTTTTATTTGCTGGAGGTTGTAATTACTTTGTGACCATGTATAGTGGTTTCTGCACCAATCGTTTTCATAAGTACAACCTAAGGGATCTGTAAATATGTTCTTCCTGCTGAGTAGGATTTGTACTACATCTTGGTGTTTGATGTATGGAATGTAGCCCTTTCTTAAACAAAAAATATGGCAAAAAAAAAAACTGCATCAGGAAAAAAAAAATTGGAAAAATAAAAGAAGAGTATTAAAGCAGAGTTCCACCCAAAAGTGGAACTTACACATTAACCCCTTCCCGCCGACCGAACGCACATATGCGTCCTCGGCTTTCCGGGGTTATACCGGGATGATGCCCGCAGCTGCAGGCATCATCCCGGTACCGTTGTTTTCAGCGGGCGATCGGCTACCCGAATATAACAACCGATGCGGCTAAAAGCCGCTCGGCTGTTATACCGGAGGAGCGGGAGGGCACATCCCCCCCCTCCCGCCGCCTCCCGCCGCTGTTACCGGCCCTCCCGTGCGATCGGGAGGCCTGGTGTCCATTCGGGAATCTCCGGCGGCTGGGGGCGGGCTGGAACGAAGCTGTGAGCGGCTTCGTTCCAGCCTTCTAATTGTAAACGCGGAAGCGACGTCATGACGTCACTTCCCGTTTACTCGGCTGCCAATGGCGCCGAATTTTAAAAAGTACACAGTATTCAGAATCGCCGTTTTCGGCGATCTGAATACTTTGAACTGTAAAGGAGGGATGGGGGGTCTTTTAGACCCCCCATCCCTCCATAAAGAGTACCTGTCACCACATATTACTGTCACAAGGGATGTTTACATTGCTTGTGACAGCAATAAAAGTAAAAAAAAAAAAAAATTTTTTAAACACAATTTATAAAAGTACAAAAATAAATAAAATAAATAAAAAAAAAAAAAAAAAATTTTTAAAGCGCCCCCGTCCCCGCGAGCTCGCGCAGCGAAGAAAACGCATACGGAAGTCGCGCCCGCATATGTAAACGGTGTTCAAACCACACATGTGAGGTATCGCCGCGATCGTCAGAGCGAGAGCAATAATTCTAGCCCTAGACCTCCTCTGTAGCTCAAACCTGGTAACCGTAAAAAATTTTTAAAGCGTCACCTATGGAAATTCATAGGTACCGTAGTTCGTCGCCATTCCACGAGTGCGTGCAATTATAAAGGGTGACATGTTTGGTATCTATTTACTCGGCGTAACATCATCTTTCACATTATACAAAAAAATTGGGGTAACTTTACTGTTTGGATTTTTTAAAATTCATGAAAGTGTCACTTTTCCAAAAATTTGCGTTTAAAACACCGCTGCACAAATACCGTGTGATAAAAAATATTGCAACAATCGCCATTTTATTCTTTAGACTCTCTTCTAAAAATATATATATAATGTTTGGGGGTTCTAAGTAATTTTCTAGCAAAAAATACGGATTTTAACTTGTAAACACCAAATTTCAAAAATAGGCTTAGTCATGAAAGGGTTAAGGCCTCCTCGCCAGCTCCTGATGGTGAAACTGAGCTTTTGGGGGAGGCGCAGGTACCCAATTTTGACAGGTTTCCCTGCAGCCACTTCCGTTCCGGTCGCTTTAGGCAACCGGAAGCTCTCCTTCCCCCTCCCCTTCCCTCCCGAAGTCTTCAGGGACACAGGACAGGTCCTAGAAGACTTTGGGACCAATCACAGAGCGCAGCGCCGCTCGCGCATGCACAGTGGACACCTGGCTGTGAAGCCGCAAGCTGTCATGGCCAGGTGCCCATAGTAGAGATGCCAGCGCCGCTGAGGGAGGAGAGAGGAGGAAAACTGCTGGGGTGAGTGCACCGCTGGATTGCGGGACAGGTAAGTGTGTTTATTAAAAGTCAACAGCTACTGTTTTTGTAGCTGCTGACTTTTAATAAACACACAAATGACTGGAACTCCGCTTTAAATGAAACAATAAAATAAGTAATACTACATTCTACAATTATTCACAATTGATGGCCACAAAACCTACCTCGTTTCTTTGTTTTCGTCTTGGTGGGAGTGGATTGTTTGGGTTGGCTTTGAAAATGTTTATCTGTGCTTGGAGTCTGAGGCATAGCCTTAATGAAGAAATCACCAACAGTCATCAAGAATTCCACACTGGCACAAACATACAGCTTCTCCATGATGGCGGAGATTGAGCGCTCCTGACGGTTTTGTTTGTAGACTATATCAATCATATTGCTTGAGTTGCAGGAATCTTTTTGGTCAATCATTCTAGTAAAGAAAATATTATTTTTACATGACTGCCCAGCCACAAGAAAATGCTATTAAAAAAGAGATTTCATTGGTACTGTCTATTTCACAAATGTATTTTGAAATATAAGAGAATACATTTTGCTTGTGTTATGTTCTCCTTAGAGCAAACACACTAAACCAGGCTGAGGCAACCTTAAAGGTGTGGAAATCTACCCGAACAACATTGGAGAAGTCAAAGATCACCGGGCACAGTGTCGCCTCCTCACACCTGATTTAGACCTCGAATTGCCATACTAACATGTTGCAATCGTGTGGATTGCACGGCAATAATGGGTTTAAATCAGGTGATGATGGGGAAACATATCACCTTCTCATCACCTGTCAAATACACTCGGATCGCTTTTCAGAGGAGGAGCAGAGCCTGCTACACTTATGAATGAGCCCTTAGTTGCATTCGACAGCAGCACCCTTAGGGCTCGTTCACACTTAAAGCTGGGGGGTGGTAAAATCCTGCTGCTGAGTCTGGGTTTTACAACCCCCAATTCCTACCCCCTTTAGCTGCTGGAGCAGCAGACAAAAGGTGTACACATGCCGCAGCAGAAATTAAACCCCCTGTTTTTAGTGGGTGCTATCTCCTCCCAATCGCGACCAATTCAAGTAAATTGGGCCACTCTGCAAGTGCCCCGCCACCCCCCCCCCCCCCCCAATTGCGAGCTTCTGTGGGGCCCCATTGATTAGGGCAGGTGGTAAGAAAGCAACACAATGCTGCCTGCTTTAAGCCCTCATTTGCTGTACTGCACAAGGTTGGAGGACACTTGCAGAGCGGTCTCATTCACTTGAATAGGTCATGCTTGGCAGGTACTACACACCAACCATGACAGAGCTTATAATTCCTGCTGCATCTGCAACATGTGTACACCCCTAGCCACTGCAGATAAAGAGGGTGCAGTTGGGGCAGAGGCGGTAAAAACTCTTTTTAACTATGGGGTTTTACCACCCCCCAAACTGCAAATGTAAATTAATCCACTGTTTTAAGCCCCCTCATAAGTCTGCTTTCGCGCTGATGCATTGAGGTTTACCTGTACCATGGGTGCAGCGCAGTGCTTCTGCAACTTTCCTAGGTTAGCTGTGCTTTGTCATAGACCTCTATTATATCCTGCAGGTGTGGTGCGCTTTCTAAAAGCACTCTAAAACTCCTGTGTTCTGGAGTTTTGGTGTGCTTTTAGGAAGTGCCCCAAACCCAAAAGGATCTAATAGAAGCCTATGGCTAAGTGCAGTCTACCTGGCCGCGATCTACTGGTTGCTGACCCCCGCACTAGACCCATAGATATAGTGTGTTCTATAATCTATGATCTACTGTATACAGTTGAAATGCAGATATGTTTACTTTTACAGTAATATCTGTAGGTCACTGTGATCTACTCAGGTGACTCTATGCACTACCACAACATTTAGTTGGCATTGCCTGGTCAGCTTTGTTTACCCCGTAGTGACAACGAATGTTACATGAAAATACTACATTCACAAGTTTAGTTATAAGTATACCCAAAAAGCAAGTAAACCAAGGAATTTCTAATTTAACCACTTCACGCAAAACGACTAACCTGTACATCAGTACTTTGACGCTAAATACCGGGGTTATGGCAGCAGCTAGCTGCCATAACCCCGGTATTTTTGGGAATGCCGTGAGTTTCTCTTTAAGGTAAAAGTGGTCTCCGCTGCGGATTTGACGCAAGATCACTTTTATCAGCGGCGGGAGAGGTGCCCACGTCCGTCCCGCTGCGCTCCGGAAGCGGCGGAGATGATCGCGTCCTCTCTCGTGGATGCCTGGCTGCCGACTGAGGGGAAGATGGCCCCTGCTCGGCTCCATGGCATCAGAAGGCGGAAGCAATGTCAAACGTCACTTCCGCCCATAGCTTTTAAAGGAGAATTTTTTTTTTTTATTGCATTTTAGTGTAAATATGAGATCTGAGGTCTTTTTGACCTCAGATCTCATATTTAAGAGGTCCTGTCATGTTTTTTTTCTATTACAAGGGATGTTTACATTCCTCGTAATAGGAATAAACGTGACCCAAATTTTTTTTTTTTTTAAAAAAACAGTGCCAAAATAAAAAATAAAAGTAAAATAAATAAGAAAAAATAAATAAAAAAATGTTAAAGTGCCTGGACGAGATTGTGCGCAGAAGCGAACACATATGAAAACTGTGTTCACACCACACGTGAGGTATCGGTAGAACTAGAGCAATAAATCTAGCCCTAGACCTTCTCTGTGTATTTTTTCCAAAAAAAGTGCGCTTGTAAGACCGCTGCGCAAATACGGTGTGGCAGAAAGTATTGCAATGACCGCCATTTTATTCTCTAGGGTGTTAGAAAAAAAATATTTAGAATGTTTTGGGGTTTTAAGTAATTTTCAAGCAAAAAAAAAAAAAATATTTTAACTTGTAAACAACAAGTGTAAAAAAGACGCTCAGTACTTAAGTGGTTAAGCTGTCAAAAAGCAGAAGTGATCAAAATCAAAGATTGTGAAAAAACTGGTCTGAGTTAATCAATTACATTGACTAAAGGCAACTTTTTTTGGAACAAAGGATGAGAATGACAAACCTGGATGTGGCTTTAGTAACACCTTCCCTGAGGTCATCAAGAGTGCAAGTCTTGAGACAAATGGAAAAGGCCAATGAACTATCAACACACATCGTTCCCGAGGAGGACAGACATTGCAGCCTTAGTTCTCCCAGACGTAGATTTTCTTGATGCAGCCATTCGGAAGCCACCTGCCACAAAGCACAAAAATGGACATTTACAAAAAGGTAAAATAGCAACACTAAGACTATGTGGTACTCAGTCAAATTTTCACAGAGATGCGAACAGTGAGGCAGACTTCAATTATTCAATACATAATAATACAATTAAAAAAAATGATTAAAGAGGAGTTCCACCCGAGGTCCAGTCAAAAAAAAAAAAATAAATAAAAAAAGTCAGCAGCCACAAATACTGCAGCTGCCGACTTTTAATTGGACACTTACCTGTCCCAGGGTCCAGCGATGCAGGGGATCGAAGCCCCGCTCGTCTCCCCCTCCGTTCAGCGGTGCCGGCATTGCAACTGTGGGCGCCGGGCTGTGGCTTCACAGCTTGGCACCCACTGCGCATGCGCGAGCCGCGCGCCGTGATTGGCCGCTCAATCCCCTGGGACCTGTAATGGGTCCCTGATGATTGACAGGAGGGAGGGAGCAGAGCTGAGCCCTTCCTGTGCCGAGGGGGAAGTGATGTCACCAGCCCAGGCACTGGAAGAGGCAGACTACGAGGGACCCCCTAGCAACAGGCATTTAGAGGTAAGTAAAAAAAAAAAAATATCCAAATGTTTTTTTGTATTTTTTTTTAGGATTTTTCATGTAGTTTTTTTTTTTTTTGGGTGGAACGCCACTTTAAGCAGCGCTGTGGCTCAATGGCGAACTGGGAGAGATGTTAGTTCCACTGTCTCCACCACATCCTACAGACCATCCAGGGATATCAGTTCACTGATTCCCAGCGGCACAGCGCCCTCAGGATGGTCTCCAATAGCGATGTTATGGTGAAAAATCTGACTAATGAGACAGCCTTCAGTGGCCATAAAAAAAACACTGAGCAAGATAGCGATGGAGCATGTGCATTTATATTCCAGCTGGGATCAAAGCACTCAGACCTCACTGTCCAATCCGCAGCACTGAAGCAAATTGCTCTCATGGACTCACAGGCTGAAAACTCTCTCATCCGGCCTAAATTGCTTTCAGACTCTAGGCAGAGGTAAGCAAGACTGGAACACAGTCAGAACATACACTTCTCCAGATCATAGACACAACTGCAGACTTTAAAGGCCCCCCTGACTACATAAGATTAAAGCCATACACAGAGACTTTCCTCTCTCCTTAGACAAGACATCTAGACCCTCAGAGAACATATTGTGGCTGCAGAAGAGCGAATTAGCGCTCTTGAACATACTGTTTCTCCTCTCACTGCATTCTCTACGGAGTTCACAAAAGAACTGGCTATTAAGCTTAAACTAGCTGATCTTGGAATTAGGCTGAGTTGCAATAGCCTAGGTTTTGTTGGCCTTCCTGGAAAATCAGAGGACGCCTCTCATGTAGGTGTTCTGCTACAATGTCTTTGCTTGTCTGATTTAAACGCATTTGCTGCATTCATCATAAAAGGGGCCCACCATACATACCCCAGACAGCACCATCAGGGGCACGCCCTACACCTTTAATACAAATTTTCTAATCATCTTGCCTTAAAAGGGAACACCAACTCAATGGGAACTGAAGGGACATCTAGCCTTAACTTTCTGCAGAGGTCCAGAAACAGAGGGTGTCTTTCACTGGTGAAGGGGGCTTGATATACTGTTATTCTCAGCCAATGACGGCAAGCCATTCTTTTTTAATGACTCCATGGAAAGTTTTGGCCTGGCTGGATGGTCTATTTGGCTCAGTACCCCACAGATGCCGCCCATGAGGATCCTGATAAAAAATGTTTTAAAGTAACATTTTTATAATTTTTTTTTTTCTCTCTCAAACACTCATCATGTTTTTTCACTTTTCACATTTTTTCCACTTTTTTTCACTGTTTTTACACATATTTTTTTCATTTTCATACATTTTTTTTCAGAACACCACACTTACAATCATCCCCACACATGTGGAATGTGTCGCAGCAATCGGGCATGCTATGTGGAGGTTTTCTTGGCTGGGGTGGGGTTCCTGCCCTCAGCTCCGGAACAGACAACCATTTGGGGTCCCATGCTCCTCAATGCCAGCCAAGCACAGTGCTCCAGCCGACCTGTGAGCATAGAGATCTCTCTTTCCCCATGAGGTCTTTTCTCCCTTTAAAGGGGTAGAACATATTTGCTAACATTACATATTTATTCATATTTACAGTTTACTTCTGTACCCAACTCCTGATGAATGGCATGTAGCCATGAAACGC
Organism: Aquarana catesbeiana; assembly: GCF_042186555.1. Lineage (NCBI taxonomy): Eukaryota > Metazoa > Chordata > Amphibia > Anura > Ranidae > Aquarana > Aquarana catesbeiana. The sequence goes on from NC_133326.1 coordinate 122,021,452, forward strand.
ATTGAGTTTCCATGGGGTGCTTAGACAAGTCTGGCTCATTACTTCTGGCTTACTACTGGCCCATATATACTTTTTATACATCCAAAATTCATTGAGTACTATGTAATTATCAATGTGTATGTGTACCTATCTTATAGCAGCTCTTTTGCATATGATGTACTAATGCCCGCCAATATGAAACCTCTTGTAGTATATTTATTAACATTTGCTATCTTTTATGTGCTGCCAAGCTAATGTATATGTATCCATTATGTTTATGCCATTGTGCACGTATATATATGAAAATACTTTTTAACTATTGTTACAAATAAAAAATAATACTATATACTCTACCTCCACAAGTCAATTGCCTCATTTAAAATCCCACACTCCCTTTTTATGTAAAGTAAAAGGAAATGCTTAACAAACTGACATTTAAATATTCACTCCCAAATTTTTCCCTTGGCCCTTCGTCACAAATTACTGCGTAAACAGCAATTTTTTTTTTTAACGTGCAATCACATGACCTTAAAACTTCATGTCCCCTTCCTTTCTGGCGCGGCTGCTGTGGTTGGTGAGAGGAGACTTCATCTCAACAACAGATAGAGCAGTGAATACCGAAGGGTGACGTCCTTGCTCTATCTAATCCATCCCCATTGTTGGCCCTTCACATTACAGAGAGCTTTCCAGTCATATGATCGCATGTAAGACACACAAACAATTATATTTACACAGTGATTTGTGAATGCAGGGCCATTGGGAGAAAAGGAGGAGGACTATATCTAGTTCAAATATTTTATTGAGGAAAACACAATACAAGGTATCATACAAGAAGTTTGTAGGTAAACAAGATGTACAAATGTAGAATACAAGGCTTCTCAATAGCTTAACAGAAAGTATATATTTTCATATGAATATATAACTCGAAATATCATTTGAAAATATTTCTCTAATTAAGGCAAATATGTATAATATTGTGAGATAAATTAAGTACAAAGTATGAATTCTAACATCCAGACTCAGGGTTGGAGGAGACACAATATCTTATAGAGCGAGGGAATAGTTATCTACGGGATAGTGGGGGAAGGTAAGGTATCAAATCCAGGACCAAGATCCATCCATGTGGCTTGGTTATTCCCGGGAAGAAGGGTGAATAAACGGACCATCCCAGGTGTCTCCTTTGTATTAATATTGTTAAAAATATGAAGCTGGTTGAGTAGCTTGGATTCATATATGCAGGAAGGAGTGAATAGGGAGGTATGTATAAAGGAAGCAGGAGGGGAGATTACTCCAGAAAAGAACGGTATGTTAGTGAGTTTGGATTGATACACATGTGGTAATATGTGAGATTGGCAAGTATCCTCAGGAAAGTATAAGTGAGTGATCAAGACCAGGTGGTAGGTGGTGTTCTATCCATGGAAGCCATAATGATTCAAACATGGATACTTTATTTAATAAGATCGCCTCTATTTTGGCATGAATCATTGCTTGTGTTACACGGTGTTTGACTGATACCAAGCATAATGTGGATGTTTTCCAGGCTTTTGCAATAGTTTGTTTTGCAGCCGTGGTTACGAAGAGAAGACGTTTGAATTGGCGGTGAGTTATGATTTGCGGCTTGTTATTCAGGATAGCTACCGTTGGGTCGGGCAGTATTGTGCTTTTGAACATGGTAGTGAGAATGTTGAATATTTTGGACCAAAAAACACTGACTATGGGACAATCCTGCCATATGTGTAAATGTGTACCCGGATCGGTACAGCCTCGGAAGCAGTTAGCAGGGTATTGGGGGAGGAATTTTGATATCCTAGCAGGTACTAGGTATCATATGGTAAGTACCTCGTAGTTAGTCTCTAGGGCTATTATATTTGGTGTAGCAGATTTAGTAGCCTGCCAGATGTGAGCCCAGTTTAGTGTGTCTGGTTGGAGGTTTAGATCAGTTTCCCAAGTGTACAAATCTGAATTGAGTCCACACCTATGAGAGTCAGATTTGCAAGCTTGTTCAAAGATTGTAAAGCTTGGGGTAGATGAATCTAGGGGAGTGTTTTGGATTAGAAATTGTTTCATTTGTAAGTATCTGAAGGTTTTTTTTTCTGGGGTAATGCATGTGTTTCTTGTAATGTTGCAAAAGGATTTGATAGTAGTGGATTTATAAAAATGATGAGGACGTATTAGTTCTGCATTTGACCATGCTGTGAAAGAGGATGGAGAAGTCCAGGTTGGATAGAAGGAAGGGTTGTTGAGGAAGGAAAGAAGGGGATTATGTTTAGATTGGAGACCGAAACAAGCTCTTAGTCTGTTCCAAATTGAAAGGCTATGTTTAGTAATAGGGTTTGTAATTGTCCGGCATTGTGCCGGTGGAAGCCAAAGAAGATTTGCTGTAGATAAAAGATCACATTCCACTGATTCAATTGCGACCCAAAGAGGAATTTATTTAGTGGTATTTAGGTAATAGAGCTAATTGAGCAGCATAATAATATTTAGAGAAGTTAGGAACACTCAATCTACCATGGATGCGGGGAGTGTATAAGGTAGATTGTGGTAGGCGGGGCTTAAGTTTTCGCCAAATTAATTGGGAAACTTTTCTCTGTAGGATTCGTAGGAAATATGCCAGGACCTGTATCGGGAGAACTCTGAAAAGATATAAAATCTTAGGCAGTATTGACATTTTGATTACAGCAATTCTACCCATCCATGCTAATGGGAGAGAAGACCTTTTCATTAGGGTCGTGAGGTAATTTAGCATGGAAGGTTAGTTTGCCGCATGTAGATTTGTTGGATTTGCTGTAAATGTGATACCAAGATATGTAATTTGTGTTGTTGACCAAATGAATGGGAGGGAGTCTTGTAATTGTGTCTGCAGGTCAGGTGGAATAGAAATGTTTAAAGCTTTGGACTTATGAGGATTTTTTTTGAGACCGGATATTGATTCAAATTTGGTTAGGGTGTCAATGAGGTTTGGAGTTGAAATTAAGGATGAGGTGAGGAATATTAGAACATCGTCAGCAAACATGCATAGTTTGTGTTGATGACCTCCTAATTCAATGCCTTTAATATTCGTGTTGGAGCGTATTACCTGTGCAAGAGGTTCAATTGCCAAGGCAAATAGGAGAGGGGAAAGGGGGCATCCCTGCCTGGTTCTTCTTTCAACAACGAAGGGGTCAGAACGGTATCCTGAATATGAGACATATGCTTTTGGGTTTTGATAAAGAGAGGAGATCCAACGTAGAAAGTGTGTTCCAAATCCCCATCGGCATAGAATAGAGTTGAGATAAGGCCAAGAAAGAGATTCAAAAGCCTTTCTTATGTCAATGTAGAGCAAGCAGGTAGGTATGCAGTGGGTTCTTGCAATGTGAGCTAAAAGGGTAGCACGGCGGATGTTGTCACCTGCTTGTTTGGAGGGAATAAACCCAGTCTGATCTTTGTGAATAAGGGAGCCTATAATTGGGTTAAGACGGTTAGAGAGGATCTTGGCCAGAATTTTAATATCTAAATTAAGTATTGAAATTGGTCTATAATTAGACCAGGAAGTGGCATCAGTATTTGGTTTAGGAATCATGGCGACGGATGCTAATAAGGATTCAGTACGGAAGGAATGGTTTAAAAGGAGGGAGTTAAAGGCTTCTACCATGAGGGTGGATAGTATAGCTGCAAAGATTTTATATAGTATGTTGCTGAAAAACTGTCGGGGCCTGGACGTTTGTAAATTTTTAATGTTTTTATTGCTGTGCGGACTTCAAAGTCTGAAATTGGTTTATCAAGAGTTTCTTTTTGAGTAACAGAGAGGGAGGGAAATTGAATGGAAGAAAGAAGGGTATCAAATTTTGCTTGGTCAAATTTATTGCTCGGTACAAGTCAGCAAGTCCTCTGCAAAATTTATGGAGAATTTTTTGAGGGTTACTGGCCAAGAATGTAGTCGGCTTATTGGCTTTCATGTAGAAAGTGTGTGCAGATTTATGGAGAATCTTCTCAGCAGAGTCTGTTAGGAATAGATCAAGTTCTAATCTAGCTTTATTGTATATTAGTTTATTTTGTTGAGAGGGTGAATTTTGAAAATTCTCCGAAGCCTTATAAAAGGCTTCATCTAGTTGTTCATGAAGTTGTTTCTTTAGTTTTCGATGATATGATGCTTGGCTAATACAAACCCCTCTGATGGATGGTTTAAGTGCTTCCCATAGTGTCAAAGGTTACGTAACCGTGGGTTTATTGTTTGTAAGATAGTCTTGTATAGCGTTTTCTATGTCTTGTCTATATTTGGGATTGGTTAGTAAACGGTCATTTATATACCAATTTCAGTGATTAGGTCATGGGACCAGTGATGAGAAGGTCATCATGACAGCATCATGGTCTGATCAGGAACATGGTATGATTAGAGAATTGAGGATGAGGGGTGAGGAACTAATGTTAATAAGAAGGTGGTCTATACGAGAGAATAGTTTGTGAGGATGAGAATAACGTGTATATGGCTTTCTTGTAGGGTATTGTTCACGCCATGTATCAAGGAGGGAGAGTTGGTTAAGGAGATGTTGGTAGGAGAGGCGCTGGACATTTATTGGCGTCAGAGATTTATCTAAGATTGGATATATCACTTGGTTAGAGTCGTCACAAATCATGAGTGTACCAGTTTTATGTGTATCCACTATTGAGAACAAGTGTGAAAGGAAGGATAATGGGTTTTTGTTCGGGGCATAATATGAGACAATGGTAACTTCATTATCTAGCAAGAGGCCAGAACGTAGTAGGTATCTTCCCTCAGGATCTTTGATCTCCTTATGAAGAATGAACGGTGTAGTGTGGTGGAATGCAACTAAGACGCCTCTCTGCTTGCTGGAGGCTGAGGCTGTATAAACTTGGGGGTATGGTCTGCTGAAGAATTTTGGGAAGGATTTTGTAGAGAAATGTGTTTCCTGCAAACAAACCACATGTGCTTTGAGTGTGGAGGGGAAGTGGAAAGCCTTGGTTCTTTTTGGAGGGGAGTTGAGTCCCTGTACGTTGAGATATTTAAAGTCATCACTATGTAATGTGTATTGTATCAGGGAGTTTTGTGGTTATTTGACTAGGGTGGGGAAAAAAGGCTGTGGGTAGTATCAGTTAGGAACTGGGGAGTGTAAATAATATCTGGTGGTGGTAAGGGGTATGAGAAGCTTTTGGTAAAGAGGAGGAAGGTGGCTCCCGTGTGGAGCAAGTATCCAGCGGGTGGTGTAAAATCACCAGCCAAAGGATACCGTAGACCCAAAGAGTATCTGTTTAAGAGTGTCGGGTACTCGAGGATCAAATTGGATGCGCAGTGCGTTATGACCAGGATTATGTCAGCCATGTTTAAGTCCATATAATTTAGACAATAAACAAGTCACTAGTACTACTATACTCAGTATATAGGAGTTTGTTAAAGTATAAAATAAGAGTAGAAGAAAGCGAAACATCAGTAGGGGAAGGGATTAAATGTTCTGCAGATGAGTTGATGGCCAATTATTTGAAAAAACTTTGCCAGAGGGGATGGATAGTGTAGGTTATAATATGAGAAGAGGTGTTGTCAGGCTCACTGCAGAAAGTTTAAAGATTTTGGTTAAAATAATATGTATTTCTGTCTATGGGTTCTTACTGTGCCCATTGATCCAGGGGGATAAAACCCTCGACCAGAGGCCCAGGTGAGAATGGTAGGATATCATTCCCTATTGAATGAATTTGTTGAAAATATACAGAGAATTCTAGTTATAGTAACATCTTAAATTAAGAACTTTCATTTTAAACAGGGTGTAAGGTCTATTTCATTGCCATTTACAAGTGAGGTCACATTATATGTGATTTAAAAAAAGGACAAGCCCTTAGGGCCAGAAATCACCTACAAGAAAAAAAGAATATCAGTCCATCTGTTCTTCTGGAGCTGGTGGTGGTGAAGCAAAGCTTGTGTGTGCTGGAGTGACCTGGAAGATTGTAAGTGTCCTGTGGATTTTTGGGAGAGCTGGAAGTTGCTCGACGTTTGCATCTCTCAGCTGTATTTTCTGGTGTTGACAGGCGAAGATCATGGATTGCCGCGATAAGGTCATCTTCTGTTTTGCAGGTAAAGGAAGAGCCTTTGTGAGAGAAGCAAACAGCAAAAGGGAAGCTCCAACGATATGAAATATGATGGTGCTGGAGAATCTATAAATGTGGCTTCATCACTTTTCTTTTCAAGAGCATCTGCTGTGAGAGGTCTTGAAAGATCTGGTATCGATGTCCCTGGAAGATCAAGGAATCTTTATTGTGGGCTGCTTCCATTAGTTGTTCCTTGGTGCGGAAGTAATGTAGTTTTATTACAATGTCCCTGGGGGGCCATCATCTTTCCGGGGAGCCAGGGTTCTATGAATCCTGTCCATCTCTAGGCGTTCTATGGGAATCGATGGGGCTAGTTCCTGAAAGAACGCAGTAATGGAAGATTGGAGGTCTTCTATGGCCTCAGGAATGCCACGGACACAAAGATTAGATCTCCTAGCTCTGTTCTCAAAGTCCTCAAGTCGGGTACTAAGGGAAGAATTTTCTTCCTTGAGAGCTTCTAGTTCATCATTATGATCATTAGAGATAACATCCAGTTCATCCGTTTTCTGTTCTAGAACAGAGGTTCGACGGTATCCGCGGAGCTCTAAGCAGCCATGTACTACTCAGTCAGCTGCACGCATGCGCTCCCTGGAGGACAACTATTTAAATGCTGGTTTGTAGTTCGTTTTTACAGCTATATTAATTCACGCTCCAATTTTACATTTTTCAGAGGGCGGACCCACTGTCATCTAAACATGGGCCAGATGAAAGGCCTCTAATAGAGACTTCACTCAGTACTTGAATGAGGTCCCTCGTTCTCCTTGAGCATTACCCTGTTCCTCTTGAATACCCTTTCATTGTCTCCAGTTGCACCCTGAGATTCTCAACTTTCATATAAACTACAAGGGTCAGGAAGTTGGGTGTCATTCCAAGTGATCCTGCTAAAAAAATGACTAAATGTACAGTCATTATGCGACTTTGTACTTCTGAACCTGGGTTATTAACATTTTTTTATTTGCATCTTTCATCCTGTACGTCACCTGGATGTCTAATTGGTCCATCTTCCTGGGGATTTCTCCTCATCACCCGTGCACTTCTGCAGCTGCTGGACTGACTAAGCTGGTTTTTACCTACTATGCAGCTATTAATGCTACCTCCCAATCTAGATACCAGAAAGTTGAAGATAGGTGGCATTATCACCTCATTCAGCCTTCGGATGATGACTGGCAAAAATTTAAGAATACTTATAAAAGCTCAGTGATCTTATCAAGAGACCGAGTAATCCACTTGAAATTGTTCCAACAGATTTACCATACAAACTACATAGGCTAAAGCAGGCCATAGATGGAGTTAAGAAAATTACTTGATTCCCTCATCAACAGTCAGTGTTGATGGGGAAATCCCTCCAGCTAAGCAATTGTGTTCTCCAGTGATTGCGGTTAGCAGCTGTAATAGTATGTAGCTTATAAAATCTGACAGGCTTGTTGTACCCAAGTTGATCGTTCAACTTGGATACATTCAGCCTGCCCATACATGGTTCGAACCTTGGTCTGTCGCTGCTGAACCAGCCAAGATTCAAACTGCCTATGGCCGGCTTAGTCAACATCCTTTTCCTTTAAGTTTTAGAGGCTGTGGTGAACTAGCTGACTTTTTTCATGCTCTACTGGAGTAGAGTAAATGGCTTCATTTCAACCACCCTGGGGCTACCTAATGTATGTAACCCTAAAATATATCTTCTAGCTATTCTGGAGGACTTTTTTTTTTTTTTAAATCAAGTAATCTTTTATTGAAAAGATAAATATATACAGACAGTCAATGGAGGACTTTCTAATGTGCCAAAATGTTGACATAAATTCTGTGTTTATACGCTACAAAGGCAATACTTTCAAACTTGGAAAGAACCACACCCACCTCCCTTGGCCGACTGGAAATAGCTAGCAAACTCTAACCTCCCACGATACAGGCTCACATATGAGCTTAGATATAAGCCATGTAAATTTTAGTTGATTTGGGGACGACCTTTTATTCACCCATAAAATTTCCATACAAACATTTGGTGATGCACAGATTAAAATCTGTATTAAATGTACATTCTTTTGTTTTACCAGTTGTTCATGTAACCGCAAACAGAATGACAGAGAGGATTGCATTTTGTTAGTTGTTTATTGTAATTTCTCTGTAGTATTATTTTTTATTTTTTTGCATTTTTTTGATGTATTACACAAATGCAAGAAAAAAAAAAAAAATAGGATTTTTACGTCATACTTACCTGTAATGCCCCGTACACACGATCGGACATTGATCGGACATTCCGACAACAAAATCCATGGATTTTTTCCGACGGATGATGGCTCAAACTTGTCTTGTATACACACGGTCACACAAAGTTGTCGGAAAATCTGATCGTTCTGAACGCGGTGACGTAAAACACATACGTCGGGACTATAAACAGGGCAATAGCCAATAGCTTTCGTCTCTTAATTAATTCTGAGCATGCGTGGCACTTTGTCCATCGGATTTGTCTACACACGATCGGAATTTAAAGGATCGGATTTTGTTGTCGGAAAATTTGATAGCATGCTCTCAAACTTTGTGTGTCAGAAATTCCGATGGAAAAAGTCTGATGGAGCCCACACACGGTTGGAATTTCCGACAACAAGCTCCGATCGCACATATTCCGTCGGAAAGTCTGACCATGTGTACAGGGCATAAAATCCTTTTCTTTGAGTACATCATGGGACACAAAGTCAGGCTAATATTTATTACCTGCTGGTTTATACTCCATTAGGTGAATGGACACTGGTAGACCAAAAGTCTTCAGACAGGAAGTGATCCCCTATATAACCCCTTCAATACAGGAAGTACTTAAGTTTTGTAGCAAGCACTAAATCCTCAAAAAAGAGGGGAGGGATCTCTGTGTTCCATGATGTACTCAAAGAAAAGGATTTTACGGGCAAGTATAATGTAAAAATCCTATTTTCTTTTTCATACATCATGGGACACAGAGTCAGGCTAATATTCATTACCTGCTGGGAGGTCCCAGAGCAATAGCCTTCAGGGGAGGGAGACACCCTGCCAAACAATAGCCATCAGAACTTATACGGCAGCCCGCAGTACACTGCGGCAGAAGGTTGAATCCTCGGCTGCTCGAACATCCACTTGATAAAATTTTGTGAACGTATGCACTGAAGACCAGGAACCATACAGAACCTCTACAATCACTCCTTGATATACTAGATGATGTAGTGCTTGAAGCAATAAGTTAATTTTTGGAGGATCCGAGGGAACGCTGGATTTTGGAAACCTCTGAGGGGGAACCCCCCGTAACTCCAGCTTTAACCGCGAGATATCATTGAGGTGACCCACTCGTCCTGAATTGTTGTTTTCCAAATGTCCGCAAAGTGCATCAACCTTCACCCCACTCGATGGAGTGGGGGCGTCCACTCAAAAGGAGGGCTTGGTGCTGGGTTTAGAAGAATTTTAGACCCAGGGCCTTTTCTGGCCCCGAGACATTTGAGGAAGCAGTCCCTGGGTTTTTAAACGAGGGACGTTTGGTGCTTTTCTTCACAGAAAGTAGAGAACTCCTCCCTCCGGAAATCTTTTGGATATATTTGTCCAAGTGATCACCAAATAAATGTTCCGCATGAAGACGGGAAACCTGCCAATAACTTTTTACAAGGAAGCTCGGCTGACCAGTTCTTAAGCCATAAAAGTTTGCGCATATGTACAGACAAGAGAGCCAGACAAGAAACCTGCTGTATTGAATTCTTTAAAGCATCAACAGCAAAACACAGCGCTCGAGGAATATCGGTCTTACTTTCAGGCAGATCATCCTCCTGGTTTAGGCCTCTCCGGCCATTTGACCTGATCCTTTACGGACCAGCAAATACCAATTGCTACAACAGCTGAATAGTTGAACTGGTCAAAGAAAAGGAAGCCTTTAATAATAACTCCAATTTCTTGTCAACAGGGTCTTTCAAGCCCTGTGCGTTATCTACTGGACAAGTTAAGTTCTTGTTTAAAGTGGCGTTCCACCCAAAAAAAAAAAAAAAAAAAAAAAAACATTAAAAAGGTGCCCGAAAAAAAAATTAAAAAAAAACTTTTGGAAATTTTTTTTTTTACTCACCTCTAAATGCCTGTTGCTAGGGGGTCCCTCGTAGTCTGCATCTTTCAGTGCCTGGGCTGGTGACATCACTTCCTCTCGGCACAGGAAGGGCTCAGCTCTGCTCCCTCCCTCTTATTAATCATCTGGGACCCATTACAGGTCCCAGATGACTGAGCGGCCAATCACAGTGCGTGGCGCCACTCGCACACGCGCAGTGGGTGCCCGGCTGTGAAGCCACAGCCCGGCGCCCACAGTTGCAATGCCGGCGCCGCCGAATGGGGGGGGAGACGAGCGGGGCTTCGATCCCCCGCATCGCTGGACCCTGGGACAGGTAAGTGTCCAATTAAAAGTCAGCAGCTGCAGTATTTGTAGCTGCTGACTTTTAATTTTTTTTTTTTAATGGGTTCTCCTCTTTAAGGAAGAGACTGCTGCCATCTACGGCTGGCATGCTCCATTTTTTAACAAACTTTTTCATCCATAGGATATAAAAGGGAAAACCTTTTAAGAGGCAAAAAAATCTTGTCAAAATGTTCCCAATCAGCATATACCGCCTGTTCCAACAGGGGGTGTTTTGGGAAAGTCTGTGCAACCTGAAAAGGTCTCAGAAATCCCAAAGAGGACCAGGGGGGTTTAGTCACCTCTGCAAGAGGCAACTTAAAGGCAGAACGAACCATTTCGGTCAGAGTCAGGATCAAGAGCCTCTGCGACTGAGAGGCAGACATTGACTGGATATCTTCTTGTTCAGATTGCTAGGACGCGCAACAACAACACACTGGAATAGATCTCAGAAGAAACTACACTCCGAACTCTTCAAAACTACATTATCAAACAAAATACCTTTGCTAAACTTGAACCTCTCAACGGAACAAACACTCAACTCCCTAAACAAGGTATTACTACAAACAGCAGACTCAGTGGCGCCAAAACGCAGAACACTCGTCCACAAAAAAAACTTGAGATGGTTTAATGGCACTCTCACCCTACTCAAGCAAGAACGTAGAAGAGCTGAAAGAGCATGGAGAAGAAATCCTACCAAGGAAAACCATACTAACTACAAAGCACTCACTGTTAAATACCACAAGGCAATCTTCAAAGCCAAAAAAGAACATTTCTCGGACACCATCTCAACTGCTTTAAACCGTCCGCGGGAACTTTTCAAAATAGTCACCCAGTCAATGAACCCAACCTGCTTAGAGCCCCCAGCAAACGATACTCAAGAATTTTGCAATGAGTTATCAAATTTCTTCATCGACAAAATCGACAACATTCGGAAATCAATTCATCAGAAAATAACCAACCTCACTCAACCAAAGCAAAAAGAATATATCGATACGAACATCACACAACCACCGAATTTCTCTTTGTCCCCAATCACCACTGACACGACTAAAAAAATCATCAGAAGCCTTCGAGACAGCACATCACCAAACAACATCATTCCCACAAAACTCCTGAAAGAATGTTCCGACATCTTGGCCCCTACCATAAAACACCTCATAAATCAATCATTCAAAGAAGGGACTGTGCCAACCCCCCTCAAGCAAGGCATCGTCAAACCCCTGCTAAAGAAACCCAATCTCGACCCTAACTGCCGCAGACCGATAAGCCTCAACACCATCTCCAAGATTATGGAGAAAGCAGTAGTACATCAGCTACAACGCCACCTGGACACACACCAACTCCTGGACCCTCTGCAATCAGGCTTCCACCCAGGCCATGGCACAAAAACAGCACTTCTCAAAATATGGGACGACGCCCTTGAAGCAGCAGATGACGGAGAATCATGTCTCCTGGTACTGTTAGACCTCAGCGCAGCATTTGATACAGTGGACCACAAAACTTTACTTGTCCGCCTCACAGAAGTAGCAGGAGCTACAAATTCTGCTCTAAAATGGTTTGCATCCTTCTTAGAGAATCGCTCTCAGATAGTGAAACTAGGAGCATTCACCTCGGAAACCCGGGCAATCTCCTGTGGAGTCCCTCAGGGCTCACCCTTGTCACCAGTGCTATTCAACATCTACATCCGCCCACTCCTCAATATCATCAGAAAAACGGACCTCTGCTTCCACTCATACGCTGATGACACCCAACTCTACTTTCGCATCACCGGACAAAAAGACCATCATCAGCAATTAGAGAAATGCCTCACTTTAATAGATGACTGGATGACCATTAGCTCCCTCAAACTCAACGGTTCAAAAACAGAACTTCTTCTCCTACACGCTAACAAAAATTCCAAAACTAAGACTCCGTGGATACCTCCCACCATCCTCGGACAGACCATCTCTCTAAGCACCAAAGCCAAGAGTCTCGGAGTCATCTTTGACTCAGGAATGATAATGGATGCACAAATAGGATCAGTAGTTAGCGGATCCCACCATCTCCTCCGCCTGCTACGTAGACTCATCCCCTTCATCCCAGAAGAGGACAAAGCGGCAGTTGTTGGAACAATCATCAATTCCCGACTCGACTACGCAAATTCGCTCTACGTAGGATTACCCCAATATCAGCTTGCGCGCTTACAACTCATACAAAACACGGCGGCAAGACTGTTAACAGGAAAAAAACCCTGGGAATCCATTTCCCCATCCCTAAAGAGCCTACACTGGCTAACCGTAAAGAATCGGATCACATTCAAGACCCTCTGCCTCACCCACAAATGCATACAAGGAAACGCTCCGCTATATCTCCGGGAGAGAATAAAACACTACACACCTAATCGCAGTCTTCGATCAGCTAACCAAAACCTTCTCATCATTCCCAAATACCACTACAAAGCAAAGGGAGAACGAAGATTCGCAGTCCAAGGACCTCGGCTATGGAACGCTCTTCCGACCTACATCCGCATGGAAGAAAACCATCAGGCCTTCAGGAAAAAACTAAAGACCTTCCTTTTCTAAGAAGCTGACAACAGAGAACGCATCTAGCGCCTTGAGGCGATTCAGTTCACATTTGCAGCGCTTTACAAATCATTCATTCATTCAGGAAGCAGACTCACCTGCCGAGCACTCCACGGAATCCTGAGCCTTTAGCTCTTCCCCATCCTCAACCCATTCCTGCTCCAGACTCCGGGGAGGGGGATCTGTCACCCTTCCTGCCACCCTGCGGGATGGAGGCAATCATGCCGGCAATCCTGTGCTCTAACCCGACTAGGGCTGAGGACAGTTCATCCTTAGTGATAAAGGGTGAAGCAGCAGCGTTGACTGTAGGCACAATACCAGATAGGTGCAGCGGCTCAGATTGCCCGGGAGCCTCTGGTCTTTCAGGGGATACAACACTAGGGATACGACTAGGTTCATCAGGAACTACTGATGACATAGATGTGCCCTTCCCTATGGTGTTAGTCCCACTCCTCTTTTTGGAAGACATTCAATGCCGCAAACAAAGAGTACTTTGGTGTAGGTAAAACACCTCAGAAGGGAGACTCTTTGATAGGGCTCACCAAGCCCCTATGCAACAATCCTGCTAAGCACCTTTAGCCTGCCAAGGAACACCTGGTGACTCACGTGACCCGGGTAAAGAAAAATGAACCACTGCAAGTGTCTGTTCAGAGCCTGCTCTGTGTCCCACAGCTGCCTTCTGGAAGCACGTTTGGCCTGCACAACTTAAATAAGCTGGGTGTGCACCAGAATGTTCTATGCGTGTGTGCGTACGCAAGAGCGCAGTTCTCGGTGAGCGGGTGTGACTGTATTCGCGTATGACGCGAATCTTTGTGCGCCCAGATAAAGGCTATGGCGCATGTGCGGCGAAGCCGCGTGCGCCATGGCCGCCAAACTGCTGAGCCCAGCGGTACTCCTGCGAACACACGTGCGCCATGGCGAACCGTCGTGCGCCATCATACAGATAGAGAACAGCCAGACACAAGCAAAAAAGGTACACTTTGCAAACACCCACAGCTAGCCCAGAACTCCCCCGTATGGTCACCGCACACAGGTGTCCAGCCTTTAGCTAGCTTGACTGTTACAATCACTGGGACACCCAACAATAATAAAATAAAGGGGTTTCACTTACTCGTCCAAGCGCAGGGCCACTTAGAAGCTAAGGGTCCAATCTTCACCATTCATGGTGGGTTCCTGTCACTTGAACCTTCAAGGACTGGGTACCCTTTCATGTTTAGGGTCCACTCCCTTGGACCTCTATAGCACCCTACAGGAAATGCCTTAGCGCTGTAGCACTACGCAGTGTCCATTGCTTGGAGGCCACGTTACAGGCAAAACCTTGCAGGATCTTGAGTCTTCTTTGCGAGGCTCGGGTACCATTTATCTAAGCATAAAATGCTGTGTCAAATGGATCTGATCGGTCAATCCCTTGATTCATTTTTGGAACCGTTTGTGGGACTAGAGACCTGCAGCTCAGAGAGCTCAAACAAACCATGCCATCCACCTTGCAAACACTGGTAAAAAACTGAAGTGCTTCCTGTATGGGAGGGATTATATAGGTGATCACTTCCTGTCTGAAGACCTTTGGCCTACCAGTGTCCATTCACCTAATGATGGAGTATAACCCAGCAGGAAATGAATATTAGCCTGACTCTGTGTCCCATGATGTATGAAAAAGAAATAGATTAGATCTTACAAGTATATGCATTTCCTTTAAATATACATTGACTGAATTTTTCATCAATAGGGACTACTAACTACATGTTGAATATGTGGTATGTATGTGAGCCGCTCAGGCTGCTAGAAAGTGTAGTCCTGTGCCCTGGTGTTGTGAGTGCTGGCCAGGAAGGAAGACGGCCCACACTCCAGACAACAACAGATAAGAGCTCAAGGTCCTGGGAGCCGCACATCAGAACAAGACCCGCTATGTATAGACAAGCCATGCAATGGCAAAAATGCATTATTAACACAACAGTACTTGAATGTGTTTTTAGAAGCAGGAGCCTGAAGAAGAATAAATAAAAAAAAAACCCAAATAGACAAGCTAGCAACAGTCATAGGTGGCAGTTGGAACCTCATAAATGGGAAAAAAAAATGCTCCAAAGGCAGAATGATAGTATAGATGGTGCTCTGGAACTGCAAAGCTTGTGATGGTTACAAACTAATGGCGGTGTAAAATCCACATAAGAAATAGAATGTAATGATTTGCAAATCTCATAAACCCATATTTCATTCACAATAGAAAACATATCAAATGTTTAAACTGAGAAAATGTACCATTTTAAAAAGAAAATAAGGTAATTTTGATATTGATGGCAGCAACACATTTTTAAAAAGTTGGGACAGGGCCATGTTTACCACGGTGTAGCATCCCCTCTTCTTTTAATAACATTTTGTATACGTCTGGGAACTGACCCCAGTTGCTGGAGTTTTGGGAGAGGAATGTTGTCCCATTCTTGCCTGATATAATTATTCTAACTGCTGAACAGTCCTGGGTCTTCTTTGTCATATTTGTAATTTCAAGATGCGCTCAATATTTTAACTGGTGAAAGGTCTGGACTGCAGGTAGGCCAGATAAGCACCCTGACTCTTCCACTATGAAGCCATGCTGTTGTCATAGATGCAGTATGCGGTTTAGCATTGTCCTACTGAAAAATGCAAGGCCTTCCCTGAAAAAGGCATCGTCTGGCTGGGAGCATGTTCTGCTCTAAAACCTGGATAATACTTTCAGCATTGATAGTGCCTTTCTGGATGTGCAAGCTACCCATTCCACACATATGTTTAGATATCGCTTCTTCTGAGCATGAGACATTTTAACTTGCATTTTTACAAGGCATGGCGAACTGTGTTCCCAGACAGTGAATTTTGGAAGTTTCTCTGAGCCCATGCAATAATGTCCATCATAGAATCATGCCCGTTTTTGAAGCAGTGCGGTCTGAGGGCCCAAAGAACACAGGCATCCAATGTTGCGTTTCGGCCTTGTACACAGAGTTCTCTCAAGATTTTCACAATCTTTTCATACTATTTACTGTATATGATCATATATTTAAAATCTTTGCAATTTTAAGTTGAGGAGTATTATTATGCGATTCTTCAACAATTTAGACACAGCTTTTCACAGACTGGTGAACCTCTGCCGATCTTTACTTCACTCTAATTCTCTAAGATGCTCTTTTTATATCCAATCCTGTTACTGAACTGTTGCCAATTAGCCTAAATAGTTGCAAAATGTTCTTCTAGCTCTTCCTTGTTCGTACAACTTACTCTGCCAAGTTTTTTTTAGCACTGTCCCAACATTTCTGAGCCATAATTTTTCAAAATTAACTTTTTTTTTTTTCTTAAAATGGTACATTTTCTCAATTTAAAGATTTGATATGTTTTCTATTATGAATAAAATATGGGTTTATGAGATTTGCAAATCATGGCATTATGTTTTTAAGTAGATTTTACATAGCGTCCCAACTTTTTTGGAATTGGGGTTGTACAAAGCCTTCTACAACTCTGCCTATAGCTATATCACAACCTGTTCTGGAATATCACCCATACCATCTACTCAACATTTCACAAGATCTTCTGCTCTCTAGCTCTCCCTTGTGATCTTTTCCTGTGTTGCCTCCTTCTCCAGAGCCTCTCAAACTCCCTACTGTCTGGCTATCTCCTAATCTGCCGATCCCTAAAGACTCATCTCTTCAGTGAAGACTGTACCACCTCGACCTAAAAACTGTATTTCTACCCTCCCCATCAGTTCATGCCTCAGTTATTAGCTTTTATACATCTTGCCCCTCCCTTTTAAAATCAAAGTTCCACAAGCAGGGCCTTTCCAAATCCTTTGTATTGAATTGTTTCGCAACTGTTCTTTCTGCCTTCCCTCCATTTTTGTAAAGTGCTGCACAAACTGTTGGTAGTATATAAATCCTGTACAGTAATAATAACAATACCACACACTACAGCTATACCCACCTTACTAGTGTCATTGTTGTACAGCATGACAGAAAGGGATTCAAAATTAAAACTAAACTTCAGCATGATATCCGGAGTCTCATCACTGGAACTTTGGGGTGATAAAGAAAATGTACTGCCTGCATCATCTAAAAGAGGAAAATAAATTTAATTCCATGACAGAAAGACAATGCAAATAAGTGCTGTAAATTAAACATTTTTATAGTAGGCTTTTTTGTACTATAAAATTCTTTACATGGAGTCCACTGAGGGACACGGGAAATTTAAGACTGTTATAGTACTGCTTACAGGAAGGATGGAAACTGGCAAAGACAATGTAGGCTATCCCTCCTACTCCCAGCATGCCTCAGTTTTGTGGCAAAACAGTGGCAAGAGCATGATCATAAATGCAGAGGGTGGGATCTACAATGTCCCACTATGGACACTAAGAAAAGGATTTTACAGTATGTACAAAAAAAAAAAATATATTTTCTTTCTCCTTCATTGAGGGACATAAAAAATCTTATATTGTCAGGATGTCCAAAAGCAGTCCAATTCAGGGGTGGCCTTCAACAAACAAAACACTAACTGTTCCATAAAAAAATAATGGAACTGGGGATTGTCTGCAGTTCAACATAGCCACCTGAAGGACTTTATGCCCGAAGCTGACATCAGATGAGTTCTGAACATACACCTGGCACAACTTGGAGAGCATGTGAATAGAAGATCAGGTTGCAGCCTTGCAATCCTGAGAAACCTTAATCTTATGCCGAATAATGTCCCGGTTGAGATGAATGGCCAAAATTACCTTAGGTAGGAAGTGAGTTCTAGGCCTTAACCCCACCTTGTCCTTGTGCAAGACCAGAAAGGGTTCTTTCTTTACAAGATAAAGCCACTAATTCAGAAACTTGGAGGTAATAGCATCAAGAAATGCAACCTTGTTAGTGAGAACAGAAAGGGGAAAATCCCTGATAAATTCAAAAGGTGGTTTTTGATGCACTAAAATATTCAAATTAGGATCCCACAGAATCATAGGGGAACCAACAGGGACAGGTGCTGTCCAACTAAATTTGTACTGGATGTCCCTCCAGCTGGGAGTTTCCAGCATTGCAAGGTCAATCACTTGTTCCAGAATACTGACTGGGGGACAAGATTCCTCTGATGTCCAAGTCCCTTTGCACCAACAAGCCTTCCAGGATTCCTTCCCAGTCCGACAAGCTGGCATCTGTTGTGAGGATTTTCCAGAACACACCAATTTCAGGACAAAGCAGTGTTCGATGCCAGTCAAATTGGTCTGTTTAAGGCCTGGACTGCGGTCTCTCAACGACAGAATGTTATATTGCAGAAGTATGAGCAAACAGGAAGCTGGGAAAATAGTCTTGAAGAAGGCTACCATTAGTCCCCAGACTCTCAAGAAAAAAAGAAAAGTCAGGTGACCTCTGGACTCAAGAGTATGAGTCTGGAAGTGGATGGTTAGAAATACTCTGAAGGTACATGCTATACCTGAATCTTCACAAGCTCTGGACGGTCAGGGCCATGTTGTCAGCATGAGGTGGTTCAGATACCCCACAATGGGAATGCCCCGAGGGCATAGTAATGTCACAACTGGGGCTGGCACCTTGGTAAACAATTGAGGGGCAGAAGATAGGACGAATAGCAGGGTCACAAACTGGAACTGCAGATGAGCCACATAAAAACCTTAGGAACTGCTGATGCATTGGAAAAATGGGGACATGCAGGTATCCACCCTTGATGTCC
The DNA here is from genome assembly GCF_042186555.1 of Aquarana catesbeiana. Classification (NCBI taxonomy): domain Eukaryota; kingdom Metazoa; phylum Chordata; class Amphibia; order Anura; family Ranidae; genus Aquarana; species Aquarana catesbeiana. Next base: position 122,040,127 of record NC_133326.1, read on the forward strand.
ACAGAGCCCAAAAAGTTTCTGTGATGGAGGGAGGATTTAAAAGATTTGGTAAATTCTATACAGAATTTGTGGGCCCAAATGAAGTCATTTAGGGTCTTAAGATCCAAGATGGGGCAGATTCCCTCTTTTGGCTTGGGAATTGTGAACATGTTGGAGCAGAACCCTTAAAACTTTTCTGCCACAGGGACTCACTATGTTTGCATAGAGATCCGCTAATATGTGTGGTGACACAAGCAGGCTGGAAGTGATGAACCGGGGAGGGGGCTGGAAGCAAAATTCTAGCTTAAAGCCCCTGGAAACTACTTCCTGCACCCAATTATTTGGGATGTAGGCAGTCCATTTGACCACAAAGGCTAACAGACTTGTGGGGAGGTGCACCCTCGTGCTGAAGAAGACTTATTTGAGGGTTAGGGGACTTGGAATTCCAAGGTTTGTGGGTAGACTGGGAACAAAACTTTTCTTGGCTTACAGAGAGGAGTACATCTTCCCAGACCGAGACTTTGGCTGATGAAGATGAGTGCTCTTATCAACTGCATAGATGATGACAGTGCTATATTCCTTAGTGTATCCCCATCTGCAGTGAAACTAAGAGAAATTAGGAAATTTTAAGACGCTCAGTGGTTCAAATTATAAAGTATCTCAGCCCGAAAGACTTGCTCCCAAATTGAGGCTTCAAAGACAGAGCTGAGTTAATGCTAATGGCTCTGGACCTGGAAAGCGCACTGCTGGTAACTTTTACCAGTATGCAATGCCTGGAAAGTGCCACAAGCAGAACAGAGGTGGAGGATTATCCTAGGCTGGCTTAAAATTGTTTTGCTTAACAGTTTTAAATCCTCCCGTAGGCAGTACATAACCCAACAGTATAAGACTCCATGTGTCCACCAATGGACAAGAAAAAAAAATATTGATTCAATTTTATAAAAATGAGTTCTTAGTTGGATCATAAGGATTTAAATATACAATGGATATAAAAAGTCTACACACCCACCCCTGTTAAAATGTCAGGTTTCTGTGATGTAAAATAATGAGAAAAAGATAAATCATTTCAAAACTTTTTCCACCTTTATTGTGACCTATAAACTGTACAACTCAATTGAAAAACAAACTAAAATCTTTTAGGGGGAGTAAAAAAAAAAAATAATAATGCGGTTGCATAAGTGTGCACACCCTCTTATAACTGGGGATGTAGCTGTGTTCATTATTTAAAAATTACATTCAAACTCATGTTAAATAGGAGTCCGTACACACCTGCAATCATTTAAAGTGCCTCTGATTAACCCCCAAAAAAGTTGTTCTAGTAGGTCTTTCCTGACATTCTCTTTGTCACATCCTACAGCAAAAGCCATGGTCCACAGAGGCTTCCAAAGCATCAGAGGGATCTCATTGTTAAAAGGTATCAGTCAGAAGAAGGGTACAAACTAAATTTTAAGGGATTAGATATACTATGGAACACAGTAAAGACAATCATCATCAAGTGGAGAAAGTATTGTCACTGTTGTGCCATAATAAGAACTGGAAGTGCCTCCAAAATTGATGAAGACGAGAAGAAAACTGGTCAGGGAGGCTGTCAAGAGCCCTACAGCAACATTAAAGGAGCTGCAGGAATATCTGGCAAGTACTGGCTGTGTGGTACATGTGACAACAATCTCCTGTATTCTTCAAATATCTAGGCTACGGGGTAGAGTGACAAGAAGGAAGCCTATTCTTACGAAGAAAACATCCAGGCCGGCTACATTTTGCAAAAACACATCTAGAGTCTCCCAAAAGCATGTGGGAAAATGTGTTGTAATCTGATGAAACCAAGGTTGAACTTTTTGGCCATAATTCCTTTAGATATGGTGCAAAAACAACACTGAACATCACCAAAAGAAAACCATACCCACAGTGAAGCATGGTGGTGGGCAGCATCATGCTTTGGGGCTGTTTTTCTTCAGCTCGAACAGGGGCCTTAGTCAATGTAGAGGTTATTATGGACAGCTCCAAATACCAATATTGGCACAAAACCTTCAGGCTTCTGCTAGAAAGCTGAAAATGAAGAGGAACTTCATCTTTCAGCACAACGACTCAAAGCATACATCCAAATCAACACAGGAATGGCTGCACCAGAAGATTAAAGTTTTGGAATGACCCAGCCAGAGCCCAGACCTGAATCCGATTGAAAATCTGTGGGGGTGATCTGAAGAGGGCTGTGCACAGGAGATGCCCTCGCAATCTGAGAGATTTGGAGTGTTTTGCAAAGAAGAATGGGCAAATATTGCCAAGTCAAGATGTGCCATGCTGATATACTCATACCCCAAAAGACTGAGTGCTGTAATCAAATCAAAAGGTGCTTTAACAAAGTATTAGTTTAAGGGGGTGCACACTGATGCAACCATATTATTTTATTTTTTTTATTTTTACTTCCCTCCACCTAAAAGATTTCAGTTTGTTGTTCAACTGAGTTGTACAGTTTATAGGTCACATAAAAAGTGGAAAAGTTCTGAAATGATTTAGCTTTGTCTCATTTTTTTACATCACAGAAACCTGACATTTTACCAGAAGTGTGCAGACTTTTTATATCCACTGTAGGTGTGGTTAAAGTAAACAAATTCATAGATGTACTGGACATGTTTGGAAAAAAGCTTTGTCCATATAAAATCTTCATTCATAAATTGAATGTTATAATTGCTAAAGGTGCAAAAAGGGAAACAGAACAGAATATAATATATGACACAAACACAACCTGCTTCTTAAAACTAAAGTAAGTTTCAGCTAACGTCTCAAAGATATATAGCTAACCATGTGGGAGTCGTGAATACATGCTTAAAATTGATTTAGGCTGGGCTTACATTCCAAGGTAACTCATGTAACTAAAAACAAAAGCAACTAAGCACCATTCACGAAATACAGGTAAGCACAGATAAATGTTAATGTGTATGTCCAGGCTTTCCCAAAATGTATCCCCCAAATCTCCATTAAGGCATGTCCCAGCATTTTTTTTTTAAGGCTTTTTATTGTAAAAAACTTTAACAAAGGCTTCTATCACTTGACACAATTCTTCCAGGGGCAGCTGCAAGCTGCCCCCCCCCCCCACAGCTGCCCTAGTGTCAATGCAGCATGACCTGTGCCACATACAGTGTGACCTGTGCCCAATGCAGCGTGACCTGTGCCCAATGCAGCGTGACCTGTGCCCCATACAGCCCCACTTATGCAGAGGAAGAGGCAAGCCAGCCGGATCAGCAGAGAGCGGGATTGCCCGCTGTAATAGCTTTCATTTGAATTTCCTGTCTTCCTGGGGCTCATTGTCACATAGCCCCACCTCTTGGCCCGACGCCTTTGATGACGTCACATGTCCCGCATTGGATCGGCGTTCTGTCTATCAAAGGCACCGGGCTATGTGACGTGAGCCCCGGGAACACTGGAAGTTCTAATGAAAGCTCTTACATCGGGCAATTCAGCTCTCTGCTGATACGGACAGCTCGCCTCTTCCTTTCCTCTCTCTTCCCCTGGCTGGGAGACTGTGCCGGCGGTGCTCTTATCCTCACTTGGCCCCACTCGGCTGGGGCCCCCTAGCGCCCGCATGGGTCGCTATGGTGGTAGTTACGCCCCTGACACTTGCCCTTGTGCTTCATTATACGTATATTTGTTTTAGAATTGCATTTACCTCTGTGTTTACTGGATGTACTTGCTTCCTTTATAGCCCTTGTACCCTCTCCAGATTTTTGAGCCGTACTTTGAAGTAATGGTGTTTCTGATAGGTTTTCAAATAGGACATTCATAAGAACAGTAAGATCATCTTGGCTCAAAGAAACCTGGAAGAAAAATTAACAAACCATTTGTGAAGGTGTCTATGCATGTTTTAAAAGGTACTTGCAATATACCTGTAGTTCTAATCGTGTTGGCTGTAAATTGTAGTAGCTGCACTGCGTCAAAGTTCTGTATACAAACAGAAATCTGCAAAAAAAGCACCTGGCTACAAAAATTCTAAAAAAGTTTTCATTATCTACAGGTGCATCTTAAAAAAATTAGAATATCATCAAAAAGTTAATTTATTTCAGTAATTCAATTCAAAAAGTGAAACTCATATTATATCGATTCATTAGACACAGAGTGATATATTTCAAGCATTTCTTTCTTTTAATTTGGATGATTATGGCTTACATCTAGTGAAAACCCAAAATTCAGTATCTCAGAAAATTTGATTATTACATAAGACCAATAAAAAAAGGATTTTTAATACAGAAATGTTGGCTTACTGAAAAGTACCCGTATGTCCATGTACAGTATAGTATACACTCAATACTTGGTCGGGGCTCCTTTTGCAAGAATTACTGCTTAAAAGCAGGAGTAGCAAGGACGCGATCAGCCTGTGGCACTGCTGAAGTGTTATGGAAGCCCAGGTTGCTTTGATAGCAGCCTTCAGCTCCTCTGGATTGTTGGGTCTGGTGTCTCTCATCTTCCTCTTGACAATACCCAACAGGTTCTCTATGGGTTTAGGTCAGTCGAGTTTGCTGGCCAATCAAGCACAGTGATACCAGGTATTAGTACTTTTGGCAGTGTGGGCAGGTGCCAAGTCCTGCTGGAAAATGAAATCAGTATCTCCATAAAGCTGAGCAGCAGAGGGAAGCATGAAGTGCTCTAGAATATCCTGGTAGAGGGCTGCACTGACTTTGGACTTGATAAAACACAGTGGACCAAACACCAACAGAGGACATGACTCCCCAAATCATCACTGACTGTGGAAACTTAACACTGGACCTCATGCAACTTGGATTCTGTGCATCTCCACTCTTTCTCCAGACTCTGGGACCTTGATTTCCAAATGAAATGTAAAATGGACTTTCATCCGAAAAGAGAACTCTGGACCACAGAGCTACAGTCCAGTCCTTTTTCAATTTAGCCCAGGTAAGACGCTTCTGATGTGGTTTCTGGTTCAGGAGTGGCTTGACAAAAGGAATGCAACAGTTGTAGCTCATGAGAAGAAAGTGTACCAAGTAGTTCTGCGCTGCCCAAAAAACAAATAACCAATAAGCAGCTAACACGGCCAATAGGATGTAGGCATATAACAATAAGACAAAAATATGTGTCTCGACGATGTCTAAGAGGACGAAACGCGTCGGGTAGGACCCCACTGCCGCCATACTTTTACAGCGCTGATTTTAAAGACCTACATGTGAGTGTATCTCTTATTTTAAATAAATTTGATACTTGTTTTATGGAATTACGCTATGTGGCCTTTTTCCTTTTTGCCTTACATCATTCCCACTTACTTCTCAACATCATCTTGAGGGACATATTATTTTTGGATGTCCATCTCCACTATTCCTCCGGAACATCTACCATCACCCACCACCCAAGCCTGATTTGACCCAATTGGGCGTATGTCCTCTTGGGTCCACGAGATCCAGTAAGCCTTCTCATTGTCGGTGGTGGTGTACTTCTTCTGTTTTCACTTCAGATGTCACTCATTTGATTTGTTCTTCACATGAAGTCACTGCATTTATATGGACTATTAGCTTTCATGAGTCCTGTAAACATGGAGGACTTTCTTCTAAGTTTCACTTAGATGTTTCTCACCACCAATTGGGCTACAACTAAAGGGCAATGTAGTCCATGTCCTGGATACATCTGTGGGTGGTGGCTCTTGAAGCACTGACACCAGCCATATTCCATTCCTTGTGAATCTCCCCTAAGTTTTTGAATTACCCTTGCTTCACAAATCCTCTAAAGGCTGCAGTTATCCCTGTTGCTTGTGCATCTTTTTCTACCACACTTTTTCCTTCCACTCAACTTTCCATTAGTATGCTTGGATACAGCACTCTGAACAGCCAGCTTCTTTAGCAATGACCTTTTGTGACTTACTCTCCTCCTTATGGAGGGTGTCAATGACTGTCTTCTGGACAACTGTCAAGTTATCAGCCTTCCCCATGATTGAGTAACCTACTGAACCAGAGACCATTTAAAGGCTCAGGAAACCTTTACAGGTGTTTTGAGTTAAATAGCTGATTAGAGTGTGACACCATGAGTGTACAATATTGAACTTTTTCACAATAGTCTAATTTTCTGAGATACTGCATTTTGGGTTTTTACTAGCTGTAAGCCATAATCATCAAAATTAAATGAAAGAAGTGCTTGAAATATATATCACTCTGTGTGTAATGAATCTATATAGGAGTTTCACTTTTTGAATTGATTACTGTAATAAATTAACTTTTTGATGATGATCTATTTTTTTTAATGTACCTGTATAGTCAAATTGTAAAATCATATATTCACTTTTAAATTGTACTTCAATTTTTTATAGACAATTCCCATTACTCTGGATGATTATGAAGTTTGTAAATTTACCCTGTGAAGTTCCCCATACATTTACTTTCTTGAATGCTGTGACACGTATTCCTTGTCCCCTTTTGATAAGCACTTTTGTGTCACAGAATTCACAAGCCTGCCTTCTAAACTAAAGAGGTGCTAAGAGGAGGAGTATCAGGAGGTTCAGGGATTACAGCTTGCAGACAGCAAGGTATAATGGGATATGTAGTCCTTAGAAATTGAAAGTAAACAGCAGAGGAAAAGTTCCAAAATATGCAGGGAACACAGGAAATTGTGTAGAGATGACCAGCAGACAGCAATAAAAATAAAAGAAGATTTTTCAAGTAAGCCTATATTGGATTGTCAAAAATAACTACTGTTTGTATTGTTATTACAATGCTGATGTTCCAAAATTAAGTGCTGTGACCATAGATTTCCATTTTTGTTTTTGGGATTAAAGTGGAGCTCCAGCTAACCTTCCATAAATTAAAAGTCAGCAGCTACAAATACTGTAGCTGCTGAATTTTAATATTAGGAAACGTACCTGTCAAGGAATCCCGTGATGTTGGCACCCAAGCCGATTTTTTAATTGGCACTCAGGTGCTGCCACTGCCATTCTTCATAAGGGAAACCGGCAGTGAAGCCACTAGTGTGCATGCGCGAAGCACGCTGTACTTTCTGAATGGCCTGGCGGCGGTGAAAGGAGGAAGGGGGACTGAACTTTAGGGAAACCTTCCTGTGGTGAGGTCTCCCATAAGTGGGGACAAGTACCTGTCAAAAACACAGAAGTAAAGAAGCGGAGCTTCCCCTTCTGGGTGGAGCTCTGCTTTAAATTGCAAAGCTCGTCTTATAAGGCATCTTGTTATATATGAACACTAAGAGCTCTTTCACAGGGCAGGGGCGGTGGAGGAGCAGTGTATACACAGCTCGCAAACCACCCCAAAGATGCTGCTTGCAGGACTTTTTCTAACGTCCTGCAAGCGTACCGCCCCAGTGTGAAAGCACTCGGGCTTTCACACTGGGACTGCAGATGAGACATTTTTCAGGTGCTTTACAGACGCTATTTTTAGTGCTAAAGAGCCTGAAAAATGCCTTCAGTGTGAAAGGAGTCTTAGATTATCAAAACAAAAAAAAATTTTAGTGGTGTTGTGTCATCAAAACATTTTCATATTCAAAATAAATTTTAATTTCATCTCAAGAAAATGTCAAGGACCATGACCAGCAGTAATGGCATAAAACATATCCTGGAGTTCATAAAGTCTGGCGCAGACAGATAATGCGAAAGTGTCTCACATGCATTCTAAAAGTGTCACAGCGTGTTCCAAATTCATGTACCCGTTTAGAACTTGCACTTGAATTTGGGGCATACTGTGCCGCTTTTAGAATGCGCGCAAGACACTTCACGTAATCTGTCTCTGTATGCCAAAAGAAAGTTGGCCTTAATTAGCTCTACTTTCATAAGGTGCAAACTGTTGGTCTTTTATTTTGAATTTGGCACAGGTGTTGCTCCACGAAGTGGAGAAGATGAGGCAGTTGAGCCGATTAGAACTACCTGAATTTGGTGCACGGCTCGCTGTCAGAAAAAAAACTACCGCAGATGATTTTTGAATTAGGCACAGTAACTAGCGCAATTAATGCCTGAAAAGTGGTGCAGCAGCTTTATTGAATTCCTCCCATACTGAACAGAAACCACAATAACAATGCACACAAATCATAAGATGTTTTGCCAGCACTTCATGAAAAGTAAAAACAAATGGTTTATCACAAAGTGCAAACCCTTGGCATGCCTGAAGAATAAAAAGGCCAGATGAATCAGAAAACATCTTAAAAAAATAAAATAATAATAACCTGCCTAGTTATAAAGCAATATATTGATCAGCGAAACTAAGATCAACCAGAATGATGAGTAAATAACAGTATGGAGAAGAGAAGAAATAACTTATGATCTGAAACATACCACACATCTGTAAAACGTGATTGAGTTGTTGTTCCTGGCACGTAATATATCGCCTCAAAGTGGCTCCCCCCTATGCTTGAAGATTGGCGTACACAGGTGTGCCGTGCCATGCTGTGCCATGCCATGCCATGCCATGCGCCTATAAATTCTTATCTACTGAAGTCACTCGGCTTGTGTAACTGGTGGGCACGATTCTGACAATAGTGCACTGTACTTACAGAGTTGCTAAACCTAGGACCCTGCATTCACTATATCTGGTCTCCTATAGTACACATAACATGGAAATGCTAAATACCTTTTCTCATCAGCAATATATAGCAGTCTTATGACTTCTATCATGGCCTGGTTAAGGCTTGTAAGAGGAGTTTTGATTCTGCACTGACTGTCCTATGAGGTTGCAGGACCCCTGACCCTTTGTCTGGACAGTGCGGATTGGCCCTGTGCTGATTACATGCACCCTCCCAAGAGAAAAAAAAACACAACACTCTCTTGCAATACACATCAAACTGAGCATGTACAAGGCTGGGTACTATCAGGAGATGGAATGGGGACTGCGAAAGAAGGGGATGATCAGAGAAGACAGGATCAAACAGCCTTTTTACATAATGCGCAGGATTAACCTCTTTGGTTCCACAGTGAGTATGACAGGCGTGTTTTACTGAGAATAGACTGATTTTACTGTTGTGGGTTTAGTAACACTTTAAGGCATGTTATAGTTCTGACTTGTTCTTAATTATACTTAGTTGAGACAGTTTTACTTTCCCCTTAAATATTTTTGAGCTGTCTTATTTTGTTACTCTTAGTTTTACCCCTTTTCTTTTGCAAGAAGTGGGGAGTGAGCAGTGTTCTGTATAATTTTAGGATATATTGCTCATTATAATCTTATTTCCATCCCTGAAGTAACTATTTAACAGTAGAACATTATTTTGACTGTAAGTGCTGCTCACGGCCTAAATTCTGTGGGAATATATGCTACCGTCTTTACTGTGTATTTTATGTTCCCTCTTCTCTTTTCTAGTGTTTTTGTAAAACTACAAAACCCTTAAAAAAAGAAGAAAAGATGTGATTGAGGCAGTGCTATGGCTTGGGCATTGTATTATAGCCAGCAGAACTAGGCCATTGGAGTTTTTTAATAATGTGACTGCTTACAGAAGCAGGATGTATTATGAAGTGTATAGGGTGATACTATTTGATCAGATATAGCCAAATGCTACAAAACTGGTAGGACAGGCATGGACCATGACCTGAATTTGCTACAAAAGCAACCCAAACCCTTTGGAAGGCATAACCAAATGACTGAGTCAGTCAGTCATCTACAACCTAACTAAACACACATTTAATTTTCTTAAAGCAAAACTGGGGGCAGAAAGCCCTACTAACAAGCAGCAACTGAATACTGCTGCAATGAAGACCTGGCAAAGCATTGCCATTGTTATGGAAGAAGCTCAGCATTTGGTGTTGCTCATGCGTTACAGACATCAGACAATCAACTAAATATTGAAAGTGATCATTATATTTTCAAATATGTTAGTTCATCCAGTTACTTTTGAGCCCTGAAAAGAAGGGGGCTATGTATAAAAATTGCTGTAATTTCTACAAATGATTAATGCCATAATTTATGTTAAACTGCTTAATTTAAAATCCACTATGGTAGGGCTTGTACACACTATCTGCACACTAATCTGAAGCGGCTTAGTGTGGGGAGCTGTCCATTTTGGCTGCAGTGGGGGAACTCTGTGGTGCATGTTTTACCACATAAGTTTCCTTTTTTAATTTGGCACTTTATTTAAAGTGCATAAAGTGACAATTCATGGCAGTGCAGTGCATTGCAGTGCTGTGTGATGACATGCGCTGCCAATCAGTGTGCTACAATAACATGTCTGCATTTCATCGCAGCTCACTGCACCACACCTCCGGGCAGTGCTGTAGTATGAATGGGACACATCGAAAACAATTGTTTTCGATGTGTCCTAGCAGTGACTAGCATCTTTCCAGTGCAGAAAAACACTAGTCACTGCACTAGTATGACCAAGCCCTTGATAGACCGTTATAAAAATGGTGTCATTGTCCAACTATTTATGCACCTAGCTAAAGATAAACCATTAGCTTAAAGCGATTGTAAACCTTTACATATACTCAGTGAAGTGAATAGCCTCAGATGATACACAGAGATTAAACAAATCTTGCTGTATATGCGCTTTACCTGTTTATCTGCAGTCTTCTCTTCTCTACAGCTGTTCAAAGTGCAGAATTTATAAAGCTTGTCTGAGTTTTCAGAAAGCAGGGGGCAGGAAGCTGAAGTTACACACTGCAGAGCTCAGCGGGAGCTGACTGGAGGGAAGTGACACAACCCCTTCACACAGCTCAGAGGAACAGAGATGAGGCTGTCAATCACAGGCTGTGTGCTGAAGCACACTCCTCTGTCACCTTTTTACCTCTTGGTGTCAGGAAAATCTGTCAAAAGGGACTCATGCAGATATCAGAGTAACAAGGCAGCAGACATAAATGACATATAATGCTCTGGACTGAGACAAGTACTCACTATAGAGGGGTGGGCTTTGCTCATATTTTATATCACAGGTTTACAACCACTTTAAGTTCTATAAACACAGTAAAAAATAGAACATTTCTTACACTAAGAGAGTGTAACTTATGAATTCCAACGCTAACACCATGTTACAATTTGCATTAGACTACCATACCTGCATTGGTTTTAAATCACCATCAATCTGAATGGCTGGAATCTGGGAATACCAAGAAGAAGAAATATTCCTCTGTACAGATACAATTAGATTTATAGGTTGCAGTATCTCTAGCTCTGGCTGCGGGGAACCATTCTGAAGTGCTGTCCTGCAAAGATATAATACAGTTCAAGCTAATCTACTAAATATTAGTGTATATATAATGTAGTAAATTAAATCTACATTATCTTTTACATTTGGAGTGATTGTAAAGCTTCTTGGTGGCATTTTCACAATTTTGCATGCTTGCTTTTCCATATTTTCAAAATTGTAGATTCTCCTTCTAGTGGCTGTCTATTGTTGCAGAATGACTGTAAGGCCCCTTTCAGATGGAGCGGAAACTGCCCAAGCGGATCCGCATGCTCAGCAGGGCATCTCTCCACTGATCGCCGCTGAGCAGGCGGATGACAGGTCTGTGTCCGTTCCGCTATGCACAGTGGACACGGACACACCTCTTTGATCTCTATGAAACGGTTGAATGGAAATGGACTGCCTGTCCATTTCTATCCGATTGTCATCTGATCTGATGGACCAATGGGAAGCGGATCCCTATTCGTTTGTTTTTAGCAGCCCAGATCGGATGCCAGCAGGTGACAGACATATGTCTGTTGACATCCGCCGCCCTATGGAGAACAATGGGTGGCACGATCGGGTCCATCTGAAAAACATTCGGGCAGAGCTAATTGGTCCTCTGGTGTGAAAGGGACCTTCAGATAAAACTATTTACCCATATGCATTTTACTAAAAATGGTAAAAACATGAGCTAAACTTCTAATTATCAGTCTTTCTATGGACACCCTAAAATGACTGATAGTGTTACACTGTGAAAGACAAAAAAAAAACAAAAAAAAAAAAACACCAAAACCTATATACATACAAAGAAAATATAACAGCCCCCCATGAGCATATATGATTACATCCCACACAGGTGTTATTAACCTTAACGCACATTGATAATTAGTTCACATTAAAACAGTATTTAAAACAGTACTAAAGGTAAAAACAAAAAAAAGTATTATATTGCAGCTTGCGTTTTGCCCAGGCCTGGCAACCCATTCATTTGAAATGCAGGGAAAGGGTTCCTGCTCAACTTCTGGAATCGCAGCCCACATGGGAACTGCAAGTGCAGTGCGGTTCCCAGTGCAGGTGTGGTGTCATAGTTAGAGGTCGACCAATATATCGGCCGATATTTGGTGTTTTTTTACTTAATTGGCATGGGCCGATTGTGCATTCAGCATGACTTGCAAATGACTTCTGTAACAGAAGTCAATACAAGTTGCCTGTATTCTTCTGTGAAGGGACTTCTCCCCTCTCTGGGCAGCCTGCCAAATCTGATAAAAAGAACCTGAAGGATACAATGTTTACACTTATGAATGAGCTGAGCTCCATGTGGAGGAGTTCTCAGTTTAACCATTTAAAGACTAAATCTTTTCTGACATTTGTTGCTTACAAGTAAAAATCCTGTATTTTCTGCTAGAAAATCATTTAGAACCCCAAACATTATATATATTTTTTTTAGCAGAGACCCTAGGGAATAAAATAGTGGTTGTTGCAATATTTTATGTCACACGGTATTTGCGCAGCGGTCTTTCAAACGCAATTTAAAAAAAAAAAAATACACTAATATATTAAAAAAAAAAACTAAGCAGTAAAGTTAGCCCATTTTTTTTCATCCAAAAGTTTTGATTACCTGTTTTTGTGTATTTATTTTCAAGATATAGTTTTTTTTATTTTTTTTTAATCTAAATTCTACATACAAGTAAACTGCTTGGAGGTTTGTTTTGTTTAATAAATGTTTAAATGTAAAAAATTTTCGGTATCACTTAAGGTTGCTTTCACACTGGAGCGGGCAGGCGTTGACGGTAAAACGCCGCTAGTTTTAGCGGCGCTTTACCATCATTTTAGCGGAGCTATTCGGCTGCTAGCGGGGCGCTTATAACCCAGCTAGCAGCCGAGGAAGGGGTTAAATGCGCCCCTGAAGCGTGGCTGCCGAAACGCTTTGCAGGCGCTTTGGCAGCGGTGCGCATTCATTTCAATGGGCAGGAGTGGTGGTATACACCGCTCCAAAGATGCTGCTTGCAGGACTTTTTTTTCAACATCCTGCCAGCGCATCGCCTCAGTGTGAAAGCACTCGGGCTTTCACACTGAGACTGCAGGGGAGCCGTTTTACAGGCACTTTACAAGCGCTATTTTTAGCCCAAAAGCGCCTGAAAAACGCCCCAGTGTGAAAGGGGTCTAACTTTTAAATTTTATGAGATGAAGGAAAAAAAAAAAAAAAAAAAGAAAAAAAAAAAAATCGGCCTAATATATCGGCCCAAAAAAATCGGCATCACATATTGGCCATCGGCCACCGCGATTTCTAAATATCGGCATCGGCCAGAGAAAAACCCATATCGGTCGACCTCTAGTCATAGTTACATAGTTACATAGTTAGTAAGGTTGAATAAAGACACCAGTCCATCCAGTTCAACCTGAGTGAGTACACCCTCACATCAGTCCCTACCCTCAAGAAACCCACAATCCAAGGTGTCATTAGGATTAATGCCACCTGCAGCGCATTTTTCTGTGTAGGTGGTTGCGGACCCACAGCAGGAACTTGGCCTTAGGCTTTTTTTTTTCCCCCTCTGATTTCACCTCTTGATCTGGCCTGCAAGTCTGTTTTTTCCCAACTCTTTAACAGACCAAATTGTCCATCAAAAGTGGCAGTTAGAGGGTTGAGGCAAACCATTTAACACTGACAGCTGAGCTCACAATGGTGAACGTTTATTAATTTATGTTAAACCTTTATTCCAAAAGGAAGAAAAAAAAGCTGTAGAATAATCAGACCTTAATAATTTTAGCTCTGTCAGCTGGACATCCATCGTATCAATGACTGGCGGAAGAGAACAACTGACATCCTGAATGAGGGTGAACTTGTTTTGGATTTTTATGAAGCCTAAATCAGCGATAATAACATTGTTGGAGACTGAAGATTGTGGTATATGGATAACAGGGGCTTTCAGGTTTATGTCCATAGCAAGGCGGAAGCTTTTCTGTGCCAAATCCTTCATGCTTGATGCAGCAATTTCCGCAGCTTGAGCTGTTGCTGTGCTAACAGCCTCTTTAGCTGTTTGGAATGTGTTAACGAAATTCTGTGAACAAAATTAACAAAAAAATTAACACTAAAACATTACTTGGCCTATTTAATAACATACATCAATTGGGGACAGCAACCAATTAGATATCAGCTTCCCCTAGCGATACACATTAAGTTGTTTAAATGCTGTTACTTTATGCAGTCTAATGCTGGCCATACACGCACAGAATTTCAGCCGAAACTGGTAGTTTTCGGAAAGATCATTCAACAATCGTGCCGTTAGGGGACAGACGATTGAGACTGTGGGCCTGGCTAATGTCGATGGATCCGAAGCAAAAACTTTTACCATTTCAACTAAAGTGTATATGTGTATGTTGTAATCGAAATAAGAATATTCTGTCTTGTATAATTTAAATATGTTTTTATTGTTATCCAACGGTCACTACGATCATGTAAACGGGTTTATCCTGTCAGTTAGTGGCCAATATGCTTTCAACCGACGAATAATTGTTTAGTCTGCAAACAGCCGAAATTCTGTGTGTGTATGGCCAGCATTAATCCCGTAATAGTTCAATTGGCACTACAGTCAAACATTTAAAGACACTTATCCTGGTTTAATATTACTGTTTCCTGGGTCAGCTGACTGGACAGTGAGGATAATGTGGATTTTTTTTGTCCAATGAGGTGGCTGGAAGTGGAAAAGTGACCATGAAAGCTGAATTGCTGGACCATGTGTTGCTATGGCTATTGGTATTGTCTTGATAGCAATAATATAGAGTTAGATTTTTAAGAGCATATGTTTGCAGAGAAGCCAGGCTCCCCCCCCCTCCACTGATATGTAAATAAATAAGTTGGATAGGTTTTGGAGCTGAGCAGAGGAAGTTGGTATGCAGGAAGTTGGTGGGAGGGGCTTGGGGTCTTTTAAAACAAGCATGTGGAGAGAGAAAGGGAGTTGTGTTGTGTTTGGAAGGACGAAGAGGAAGACATGGATGCCAGGAGCTCGAGAACTTTGGAGACGTTTTGAGTTGGACTCTGAGCAAGGAACCATGAAGGACATTACATCTTAAACCCTAAGTTGAGTAACGGTTTAGTTTACTTATTGCTTATGTTTGTAGGCATATTTTTGTAAGCCATGAGTTTTGTTGTATTGTGCATCCTACAGTTGTATGTGCAGCTTTTCTGTTTAGTAAAGCATTGATACAAGATAGACAAAGCAAAACAGACCAGGAGGAAGAAATTCTTTATCAGGAACAACATGCATCATCGGTCTTGGCTGTTCGGTAGAAAAATGTGTAAATCACAAGATTGGCTGCACAGTGTTACAAATCCTGTCACGAAAAACAGTAAACGTGTACACACCATAATATGTTTTTAGGAATTTTCCTGGAGTTTGACTAAAACGTTGCCATTTCCCAAAAATATTTAAGATTAACCTATGCCTATCAAGTGCTAAAGATCAAAATCAACCCCTCTTTTATATCATCAGTCCAACAAGATGACATACACACAAAACATGTCCCAAAATAGCAAAATGTATACTCTTTGGCTTTTAAAATATATTAAACCAATATTATCCAATGCTTTATTTTGATGTCTAAGGCTGATGTCTTTAGACAACAGATTACAACCAACACTTAGCAATGAGTAATCACACAACCTTAAAGAGATTGTAAAGGCTCTTTTTTTTTTTTTTTAAATAACAAACATGCTTTTCCTGACAGACTCCATGGCAGCATACATGTGGGTTAACCCTGCCTCCACTCCTCCCCTATAGGACTCCTCTCCCATAAATCTTTGCTTCAAGCCAGCGGCCGTGTTCCTTTTTTGTCCTCCACCTAAGGACCGGTTTGGTTATTCGTCTACCTGAAGTTTTTTCTCTCCGCAATCAAGACCGGCTGGAGGGACTGAGAAGACAGGTCGCGATACTCCGATAAGCCCTGACTATTAGCAAGGTATGTAGCGAGCTAAAATTGATGATACTCCGTTAAGCCTTGGCTGTTAATAGGGTATGGAGTGGGCAAATGAAGGAGGCGCTGGAAGAGCTAAAGCCTGGTCATTGGCAGGCAAGCGCGCAATGGCCCTATCTGCCCCAAGCCCTGGGTGATCAACCTACCTGGCCTGGTCTGATTGTGAAAGCAGGATTGAATTGTGCGGTGATGTATACTTTTATATTACATATTCCATGGCAGCAGTTTGTGTGTTTGTTTGTTTGTTTCTTTTCTGGCTCTAGTGTCTTCCAGTCTTTGGCAGCTGGAGCGCATTTGCGTTCCCAGCTGCTGCTTTCTCTTCCAGGCGGGCGTCCCTGGGTTGCTCCTGCCCAGGGGCCCAGCGCATATGCACTGCGGGCAGCAGTGGCATAATTTCAGTGGAGAAATTCAATTGGCGGTCAGTAATCTTGATGTAGGGATTTCTCTGTAGGCAGCTTGCAGCAGTTTCCCAAAGTGCTGTGTGCAATTATCACAGGGTATGTAACACTAGCAAAATAAAATGTAGTGTATAAATAATGTCAATAGTGATACTTATAAATAACTATCAACTAAGTGAAATCAGCAAATAAACTTAAAAAATAGAAAAATCAAAAACAAAAACAAGTGAAAGCAATAGTTCAAATTCAAAATAAATTCAAAAATTATATTCAAAAAATGCATGTGTTCAAAAAAAACGTTCAAATAGTGTTGAAATCAGACTTCTGGATAAATCCTCCTGGGGTTCAGCAAGGCATCAGACAACAGTAATCCACCATCACCAGCCACTCCCATGACAGGAGTCAAAGAACGCTTCAAGAACAGCCAAAGAAGCTTCACACGATCACGGCTTTGTTCAGGTGCTGGAACTCAGGTAACACTGTAGCTGCTTGGATGCATGCAAACAAACTCCTGAATAGAGATGGGTCATTAAAGACCATTAGTGCCATGAATGGGGAGAAGATGAATGAAAAACTCCCATCGTGAAGTATGCCAAAAATTTATTGGACAGGCTAAAAACAAGCTAAAAACCGCATCACCCATGTGTGGGTTCGCGCGGACAAACAAACAAACTGCGTAACGAACGGAAGTGGCGTGTCACGTTCGGTACGTCCGACCGGTTTTGTCAGTGCGTCCTGACGTCATCAGGGACCGTACGAACGGGCACGCCGCCTCCTTAAATACACTTATCAATCAAATGCATCCAATCTGGTGACATCCCGCCTTGCAGAAGGATTGACCAAAATTAAAAATATAAAAAATATATTAAAGGAAACACTGCCATCTTGTGGCCAGCAAGCAGAATACGGTTATAAAATTACTACGACATCTAAACTGCCATCTTGTGGATAGATGCCAGATTATGAATAAATCAGGGTACATAAATAAAACAGATAAAATAAAATAAATAAAATATAATGAAATAAATAGATTCAAAATCTAAATTTAAATTCATACCTAAATTTGGAGGAAATAAAAGGGGAATAAAGGGATGGGACCGGAATGGATTGCTCCTTCACAATCTGTATAGATATAAATCAATAATTGGACAGATAACAATTCAGATTAATGTCGACATTGATACCTGCCGGAGTAAGTGTATTCAATCGATGAATCCATTCCGTTTCGTTTTTTGATATTCTCTGAACCATATTTCCTCCCCTACAATCAGCATCCAGCTTGTCAATCCCAAAAAATCTAGCCAAGCTAGGATCCTGCCGATGGTGGATTCTAAAATGGTTAGAGAGACTGTTTGGGAAAACCGTTTTTAATATTTGTGAGGTGTTCATTGATACGTGTGCAGAGGTTTCTCTTGGTACGTCCGACATACTGTAACCCGCATGGGCAAATAATGAGGAACGTGACATAGGTAAATTTACAGGTGATGAATTTGTCTATTTTGTAGTCTTTGCCCGTGCTGAAGGATGTGAAGTGTTCTACTTTTCTCATATTGTTCCTAGTTAATTTACAGGCTTTACACTTCCTACAATAAAAGAACCCTTTAAGATCCAAGAAAGTGGGAATTCTCCTGGGGGGGGTTTAATACATTCGGGGCTAGTTTATTTAGTAAATTTGGTGCCCGCCGATAGATGAACCTAGGACGTTCTGGTAGGAAGCTAGACAAAGTCCTGTCTCCTAGCAAAACTGGCCAGTGTTTTGAAAAGATTTTTTCAACACTTTTATAGTCCCTATTAAAATTAGTCAGAAAAGGAACATAGTCCAGTTCACATTTCTCTTTGATATTATCTTTTAAGAGTTGATCCCTATCCATCCGTGTAATAAGTAATTTGGTGGCCCTGAGATCTTTTTCCCGGTACCCTTTTTCTTTGAATCTGTCAACCAATAGATTAGATTGAGACATGTAATCTGACATAGAATCACAATTACGTCTAATCCTTAGTAGTTGTCCCTTAGGTATCCCTTTGAGCCAGTTAGGGTGATGGCAGCTGGCCGTGGGTATATAACTATTTCTATCGGTGCTCTTGAAACGAGTCTTTGTCTCAATTTTACCATTGTTCTTATATAGAGGTAAGTCAAGGAAACTGATCTCACTTGTGCTCCAATTTCCTGTGAAACTTAGTCCATAGCAATTGTAGCTAATGGTACTAAGGAACGTTTCCAATACCTCCACCGTACCGTTCCACAGAATCACAATGCCATCTATGTACCTTTTGTACAGGCAGATCTCGGGTGTGTGGGTTCCAAATATGCTGTGGTCTTCCCAAAGACTCAGGAGCATATTGGCCACACTGGGAGCATACTTGGCTCCCATCGCCATTCCCTTGATCTGCCTGTAACAAGACCCCTCATGCCAGAAATAGTTATTAGGCATAGCCAGCTCCAAAACCTCAATCAGAAACTCTTTCTGTTCAACCTTAAGGCTGGACTTAGAATCAAGGGCCCTCCTTGTTGTTCTCAAAACATCTTTCTGAACCAGGTTGGTATAGAGCAATTCAACATCAATCGTAACAATGACTGTGTCATCCTGAACCGGAATATCCTTAAGCAAGTTCATAAGATGTTTACTATCTCGCAAATACGAGGGGTACGATTGAACAATGGGCTGCAAGAAATAATCAACGTATTCACCTAATCTCGAAAAAATAGAGTCTATGCCGCTGATAATAGGTCTGCCGGGTGGGCATTGAGAATTTTTATGTATTTTGGGCAATTGATATATTATAGGGAGTCTGGGTGCATCAGGGACTAAATATCTGGCTTCTTTCTTGTTAAGGATTCCTACCTCTTTGGCTTTGCGTACACTATCATTCACTAAAATTTTTAGTTTTTTTGTGGGATCACCCACTGACACAACTGATGTTTTTGCTTCTGCTGAAAACTTAGCACTTAAAGATTTGGAACACAATTTTAAATGCTTAAAAAATATCCTGGATAAGAAAATCCGAGCTTGGTGGGATGTTGCCACATTAGAACAGTATGTTAAAAATAAAATTACCCCTAGGCGTTTACGTTGGGGCCCAAATGATGGTCTTGAAGACTCTGATTTGGATGCCCAATGGTATAACTTTTTTAATGATAGTGAACAGAAATTATTGGATATAATTATTTGTAGGAGACAAGCCAAACTACGAATATTGGAGACCAAAATTGTTGCACTTAAAGAGGCCATTTTACCTTTTAAAGACACTGCAGAGTATAAAGAAAAAAACATACAGGTACAGAAACATTTAGAGAAATTGGATAAGGATACCAAAGCCATGAAAATCAAAAAGTATCAACATGACCTCAAAGATTATAGGGAAAACAGAATTTATAAATGGCAGGAAGAGTCGGTGGATTTGGTTCCAAACCAATCCATGGACTCTTCCTCAGAAAGGTTGGAGTTCATCCAGCCTCCCATTGTTCCTCTATGTTCTACCCCGGGTGGTGGTAATCAGGGGTGTAAGCCCGCCCCCCACCCAAGGCACTACCCACAAAAGAGGGGGTACTGTTCCCGGAGGTGCCACAAGTAACTCTGGTTACCCGACTTACCCTGCCCCTATATCCAGTTCCAGCCACTATGATAATGGCTATTACGGAGGTTATGACATACCTACGTACAACAGGTTCCAACCCCTCTACCAAGGGGATGATCCACAGAGAGGTGGCTCACCCCATAGGGATTTTCGCAGGAGAGGACATGGAGATCCACCCTCCCGGGGGGGCTGGAATCACAACAGGGGTTACTCCAGGCAAAGGGGCAATTGGAGAGGAAGGGGGAGGGGCGGACCACCCAATCCATCCTGGTACAATCCACCACCAGGGACCCGATATGGGGACCAGGCGAATTCCCATTGGCAACAATAGGAACCACCTGTCTGGCCCACCCAGGACCCCCAAAGAAACAACGTAGAGGCACGAGAGGAGGAAGGAAGAACAAAAAGAAAGAGAATAGTTGGCCAAGGGATTTTTAATTTGAGTGATGAGTCCTTCACTCTCAATGAACTTAAAGTGTAAGTAAACCCTCCTATCGTTTTCAGCCAAGGAAGCTGCCATCTTTGCCTCTGTTTAATCTACAACTGCCATGATGCTGCACATGTGATCAGTTATGACACCAGCCATTGGATGGCTTAACAGTTTGGTTGAGAGCACAACCAATGGGAGCGTTACATTTCCGGCACGTGCCAGAAATGAAACAGTTTTATGGATGGGTTTACTTCCGCTTTAAAGTACTTGAACTAGGTCTCAAATATGCCCTGGACAAAGGACTAAACAAATTTGAGGTGTTCATTGACACTGAGAAATTTGTACGTAAACTTAATATCAAAAAAATTTTGCAAAGAAATTAGTTCCTAACACCCAGCCTATAGAATCAGAATACCAACACAGCGGATTGAGAAATCAATCAGTCTTTAATCCCAGAAAGTCATCCAACCATTTTCTCGAGACGTTTAAAAGTGTGGTTGAGCAAGACATTAGACTCATTAAAACCAAAAAAAGGGAAAAAGAAGGGTAACATACAAAAAGGTATAGAGGCACTTGAGAAAAAGAAAAATATCACTATCCGCCAAGCGGACAAAGGAGGGGGTATAGTAATCTTAAACAGAGATGACTACATGAAAGAACTCAATGGGCTGGTAAGTGATACTGTGACAGATAAGAAAATTAAAGGTGATCCCACAAAAAAACTAAAAATTTTAGTGAAGGATAGTGTACACAAAGCCAAAGAGGTAGGAATCCTTAACAAGAAAGAAGCCAGATATTTAGTCCCTGATGCATACAGACTCCCTATAATATATCAATTGCCCAAAATACATAAAAATTCTCAATGCCCACCCGGCAGACCTATCATCAGTATAGACTATTTTTTCGAGATTAGGTGAATACGTTGATTATTTCTTGCAGCCCATTGTTCAATCGTACCCCTCGTATTTGCGAGATAGTAAACATCTTATGAACTTGCTTAAGGATATTCCGGTTCAGGATGACACAATCATTGTTACGATTGATGTTGAATCGCTCTATACCAACCTGGTTCAGAAAGATGTTTTGAGAACAACAAGGAGGGCCCTTGATTCTAAGTCCAGCCTTAAGGTTGAACAGAAAGAGTTTCTGATTGAGATTTTGGAGCTGGCTATGTCTAATAACTATTTCTGGCATGAGTGGTCTTGTTACAGGCAGATCAAGGGAATGGCGATATGAGCCAAGTATGCTCCCAGTGTGGCCAATATGCTCCTGAGTCTTTGGGAAGACCACAGCATATTTGGAACCCACACACCCGAGATCTGCCTGTACAAAAGGTACATAGATGACATTGTGATTCTGTGGAACGGTACAGTGGAGGTATTGGAAACGTTCCTTAGTACCATTAACTACAATTGCTATGGACTAAGTTTCACGGGCAATTGGAGCACAAGTGAGATCAGTTTCCTTGACTTACCTCTATATAAGAACAATGGTAAAATTGAGACAAAGACTCGTTTCAAGAGCACCGATAGAAATAGTTATATACCCACGGCCAGCTGCCATCACCCTAACTGGCTCAAAGGGATACCTAAGGGACAACTACTAAGGATTAGACATAATTGTGATTCTATGTGAGATTACATGTCTCAATCTAATCTATTGGTTGACAGATTCAAAGAAAAAGGGTATCGGGAAAAAGATCTCAGGGCCACCCAATTACTTATTTCACGGATGGATAGGGATCAACTCTTAAAAGATAATATCAAAGAGAAATGTGAACTGGACTATGTTCCTTTTCTGACTAGTTTCAATAGGGACTATAAAAGTGTTGAAAAAATCTTTTCAAAACACTGGCCAGTTTTGCTAGGAGACAGGACTTTGTCTAGCTTCCTACCAGAACGTCCTAGGTTCATCTATCGGCGGGCACCAAATTTACGAAATAAACTAGCCCCGAATGTATTAAACCCCCCAGGAGAATTCCCACTTTCTTGGATCTTAAATGGTTCTTTTATTGTAGGAAGTGTAAAGCCTGCAAATTAAGTAGGAACAATATGAGAAAAGTAGAACACTTCACATCCTTCAGCACGGGCAAAGACTACAAAATAGACAAATTCATCACCTGTAAATCTACCTATGTCACGTACCTCATTATTTGCCTGTGCGGGTTACAGTATGTCGGACATACCAAGAGAAACCTCTACACACGTGTCAAAGAACACCTCACAAATATTAAAAACGGTTTTCCCAAACACAGTCTCTCTAACCATTTTAGAATCCACCATCGGCAGGATCCTAGCCTGGCTAGATTTTTTGGGATTAACAAGCTGGATGCTGATTGTAGGGGAGGAAATATGGTTCAGAGAATATCAAAAAACGAAGCAAAATGGATTTATCGATTGAATACACTTACTCCGGCAGGTATCAATGTCGACACCAATCCGAATTGTTATCTATCCAATTATTGATTTATATCTATACAGATTGTGAAGGAGCAATCCATTCCGGTCCCATCCCTCTATTCCCCTTTTATTTCATTCAAATTTAGGTATGAATTTAAATTCAAAATTTAAATTTAGATTTTGAATCTATTTATTTCATTATATTTTATTTATGTACCCTGATTTATTCATAAAATGACACTTTATTCAGTTGCTTAATTTGGCATCTATCCACAAGATGGCAGTTTAGATGTCGTGGTAATTTTATAACCGTATTCTGCTTGCTGGCCACAAGATGGCAGTGTTTCCTTTAATATATTTTTTCTATTTTTTCAATTTTGGTCAATCCCTCTGCAAGGCGGGATGTCACCGGATTGGATGCCTTTGATTGATGTGTGTATTTGAGGAGGCGGCATGCCCGTTTGTATGATCCCTGATGACGTCAGAACGCACTGACGAAACCGGTCTGACAAACCGAATGTGACACGCCACTTCTGTTTGTAACGCAGTTTGTTTGCGCGCACAAACCCACACATGGGTGATGCGGTTTTTAGCTTGTTTTTAGCCTCTCCAATAAATTTTTGGCATACTTCACGATGGGAGTTTTTCATTCATCTTCTCCTCATTCATGGCACTAATGCTCTTTAATGACCCATCTCTATTCGGGAGTTCGTTTGCATGCATCCAAGTAGCTACAGTGTTACCCGAGTTCCAGCACCTGAACAAAGCCATGATCGTGTGAAGCTTCTTCGGCTGTTCTTGAAGTGTTCTTTGACTCCTGTCATGGGAGTCACCACAATCTGGTGAATAGGCTGTGTGGCCGGTGATGGTGGTGGATTACTGTTGTCTGATGCCTTGCTGAACCCCAGGAGTATTTATCCAGGAGTCTGATTTCAACACTATTTGAACTTTTTTTTGAACACATGCATTTTTTGAATATAATTTTTGAATCTATTTTGAATTTGAACTATTGCTTTCACTTGTTTTTGATTTTTCTATTTTTGATGTTTATTTGCTGATTTCACTTAGTTGATAGTTATTTATGAGTATCACTATTGACATTATTTATACACTACATTTTATTTTGTTTACATTAGAGTGTGATATCTGCACTTGCACTTTACAGGGAGCGCGGTTTGTAATTAATTTGTTAATTATTGTCTCTTCTTATCACAGGGTATGCACTGCAGTGACACCCTTGTATACCCTCTGTGTGATTCTGCTATGATTTGATCACCTGCGCAGGCTTTCGGTCTTTCTGTGCAGTTTCACACTGTGGATGTATCACTTCCTCCCCCCCTTGTGTGGCCAGCCCTGGTGTAGCAGGTATGAGAGGGTGGGTTTAACCCTTTCCTTTCCTTGCTGACCTGGGTACCCTTTTTGTGTTTTTTAACCATTACCTAATTATCTTATTTTGCTTTTGTGATTCTTTCTAGGTCAGGTTGACAATACACGGCATGAGATGATAAAGACATTATTAGGTCACAACATTTTTCTTGAGCTGTATTTGTCATAGGTCACCATTAAGGTGACCTTCATAGCAGAAGCTCTGAATCCTCCTCTATGCACCCACTGCTGTATCAGCTGCTCCAAGGTGGGAGCCTGCTGGGGATGCGGGACTCCGGTCCCAGAGGGCAAGTCTCTGTGTGAGCCATGCTAAGCCCAAGCGGTGGTGTTTTCCAGAAAATGGAACCCCTAGTGAGGCACGTGGTGCAAGAATCCCTTAAAGAGTGGGATACAAGCCACACACAAAGTCCAACAGCTATTGTGGCGTGTTCTCCCACTAGGATGACCAGGAAGAACTGGAACTGTCCCAACTAAGCAAAGCAAGAGGAAGTTCTGTAAGCACATTTGGGCTCCGTTTCCACTAGTGCGACTTGTCATGCAACTTTGGACACATGGGGTCGCATGGCAGGTCACAGCCCACTGAGTTCAATGGCCCCTATTCCAATCTATGCAACTTAGAGTTGCAGCGACATTGAGGGGTTCCTGCGCTACTTTGATGTGACTTTTGATGCAACTTTGATCCAGAGACTGTAAAGTTGGATCGGGGTCGCACTCTGAATCGCTCGACTTGGAGACATAGCCGTAAAAGAGTTTCTAAATTCTCATTCTTAACAGAACTAGGGAACATCATGTTGGATAAGTGGAGCAAGGTCTCAAGACATCCCTCCCTTATGAGCAAGATGGCCAAGCTCTATCCATTCAGAGATAAGGATGTGAAGTATCTAAAGGCTACCTCTTTAAATGGCTGAGGCCTTGAGGCGAGCAAGCATGTCGCTCTTCCTTGGAAGATGCAGTGATTAGCCTGAAAGTGGGCCTGGGCTCTTGTGGCCATATTGAAAAGAATGGAAATTTGGATGGAGAATGTGGATGCAGTATTCAGGAGCGTTTTCAGAAACTCTGTAGCTCAGGAGATGGAGCTGGTGTCGGTTTCCATGATAAGGCTCCAAATGACGCATAGTGGCACGGGTTATGCTCTCGTCAGTTACGGCAAAGCGAGTGCTATGGCTGGGGCCTGGGCTTGCTGTTCCCGCCTCTAATAGGTGAAGTGTAGCATTTCCTTTTAGGGAGCTTCATCTTTTGGTAAACCGGATAACATCGTAACCCGGGCCACAGTCGGCAAGTTGAGGTCCTATCTCAGGACCAGCACTGGCTAGGCCAGAAGAGGACAGTCTAGGGAACAAAGTTCAGACGTGCGAGGGTCACACATTTTTACAGATCAGGTTGGGATTTTAGGAAGAGCTGGTGAGAGGACCTAATAACGCTTCAAAAGTATGCTAAAAGCTTCAACTTGGAATCCAAGAAGCTACTGGTTGGGCATCAGACTATTGGGACGTCTAAGTGATCCTTTCAGGACATGATCCTTTCAGGACAAGCATGGTCCATCAGAAGTCCTCCATCTTATTTCCCACACGTATGCTGCCACGGAGTCTGTAAGGAAAATGGAAAATTTCCTATCAAATAGTTACTGTAATTGTCCTTTCCTGATAGACTCCATGGCAGCAGGAGTTCCCTCCCAAATGTCTCGAGTAGGCTAGTTACAGAACACGTCTGCTGGCTTGGAGCAAAGATTTATGGGAGCGGGGTCATATAGGGGAGGAGAGGAGGCAGGGTTAACCCACACGTATGCTGCCATGGAGTCTATCAGGAAAGGAAAATTACGGTAAGTATTTGATAGGAAATTTTCCATTATACTTACCCGCTCTGTGCAAGGGTTTTGGACAGAGCAGCCCAAAGCCTTCTTTTCTGGGGTCCCCCGGCAGCGCTCCTGGCTCCTCCACTTCATTGAGTGCCCCCACGGAGAGACACCTCCCATGGGGGCACTCATGCGGGCGCGCTCCCAAGTCCTGCTGCTGGGTCCATTGACACAGACAGCAGGACTCGGCCCCATCCCCCGGCTCTCATGTCACTGGATTTGATTGACAGCAGTGGTAGCCAAATGGCTCCTGCTGGGCTTGTTCTCATCGCAGGAATCGGGTTCAGGTAAGAAAAGGGGGGCTGCTGCAGCACAGAAGGTTTTTTATCTTCATGCATATGTATGAAGGTGAAAAACCTTGAGACTTTACAACTACTTTATTAATGTATAACATGTTATGACCCCAACCCTACCCCACCCTAATATGTATAGCAGAACTAAAAAACATGACCATACAACTGTGCCTCTCAGTCTACATCAAGTTACATCAACATGATTATAGAAATGTTGAGTTGGGTCATACACATTCTATTTATGCTACAATGCAGTCAACAAGCCAAAGGAGAATTAAACTGGAAGCTGAATTTTTAAGGCACATTAAAGATACCAATACATTCGTTGGTTGCATGGTTGCATACATTGTTTAATATGCAACTAGTATAAGTATCCAAAGTGGTCTTTACAGCTTGTTTCACATATATGAGGTTTCCCCGCGCCTTTGCTTATGCACAGCAGCCCATTCATTAGATTGGGCTGCTGTATTCACTGAAAATGCAGAGAAAAGGTCCCTGCACCTTTTCAGAAAACATGGCTGCAGGGAAACCGCACGGTGCAGTGCGGTTCCTAGTGCGGGAAGCCGCTCTGCAGTTTCTAGTGCTTGGGAATGCCGTTAGAAGTAATGGAACCCATACACATTTCCTGAGCGGCAGCGCATTTTTCTCTGCGGGTGGTTGTAAGTGCGGGAACAGGCGCAGTCCCGCATCAGCAAACAGCCGCACAAGTGTGAACTATTAACCTTTATGCACCAATGCATTCAGACTAGAACAGCCTGCACAAGCTGTCAATTTTTCTCTATTGTATGGTGTAGATCAGTCAAACACAGAGAGCTGGTTGACAGCAGGAGACAATCAGTGTGCTGAATGTCTGTCCTAAACAAGATTGTAATGCTTAATGTGGTTGTAAAGGCAGAAGGTTTTTTTATCTTAATGCATTAAGATAAAAAAAATCCTTCTGTGTGTAGCAGCCCCCTCCCTCCATCCCCAATACTTACCTGAGCCCCATCTCTATCCAGTGATGTGCATGAGTGCCTCAGCCGTCCACTCCCTCCTGATTGGCTGAGACACAGCAGTGGTGCCACTAACTCTCACTGCTGTCAAAGTCAGTTAGCCAATCAGGAGAGAGAGAGGGGGTGGGGCCAAACCGTGACTCTAAGTCTAAGTGGACACACGGAGCTGCGACTCGGCTGCCCCCATAGCAAGCTGCTTGCTGTGGAGCACTCAACAAGAGGGAGGGGCCCAAGAGGTACGGCGTTGGATCCGAGAAGAGGAGGATCTGGGCTGCTGTGTGCAAAACCATTTCACCAAGCAGGTAAGTATAACATGTTTATTATTTTTAAAGAAATAAAAACGAGACTTTAGTATCACTTTAAGACTAGTTGAACTAAAAACACACAACTTATGCATTTCATATGCATTTTAACTTGTATTCAGCTTCTAGTCTGGTGCTCAGATTTAAATCTGGATATTAGACACAATATACCCAATTAGAGCACAAGGAATACTCACCAAGAGGGACATGAGGAACTTATATAAACACACAATGTGTATACAGCCCACCCTCAGTAAGACCTTGCCATCTACTGCAGACATATCTGTGTAAGCAGCACCTTCTGTAGCATCTGGGAACAACGTCATTTGCAAGCTAAACACTTCTTCTCCCAATATGTAGACAGCCTATGAAGGTCAAATGATAATGTTTAGGCTATGTAACAACAATAGAACATAAGTACAACAAAAGACACACATATTTTCAACATGTATAGCAGCACAAGTGACAAGCTCCCTTGCCTTGCAACTCTGGTACTGAGTTTTAAGTGTAATCCCAATTTTGTGGGGAAAAAAATAGGATTTTTTAAAACAGCTTACCTGTAAAATCCTTTTCTTTCGAAAGGACATCATGGGACACAGAGCCACAGTAATTACTGATGGGTTATATAGGGTATCACTGGTGATTGGACACTGGCACACCCTATCAGGAAGTTCAACCCCCTATATAATCCCTCCCCTTGCAGGGATACCTCAGTTTTGTAGCCAAGCAATATAGTGTATTTGAAGAGGGGCGGGACCTCTGTGTCCCGTGATGTCCTTTGAAAGAAAAGGATTTTACAGGTAAGCTGTTTTAAAAAATCCTATTTTCTTTCTCGAACATCACGGGACACAGAGCCACAGTAATTACTGATGGGATGTCCCAGAGCAATGCTACCTGAGGGGGGGGAACCACGACCAAGTAGGGTGCAATCAGACCTGAGGACCCTGTACAGCTGCCTGCAGCACACTACGCCCAAAGGCGATATCCTCATGCCTTCTCACATCCACCTGATAGAATCTGGTGAATGTATGAACTGAAGACCAGCTTGCGGCCTTGCAGATTTGAGCCATAGAGGCCCGGTGATGCACTGCCCAAGAAGCACCAATAGCCCTTGTGGAACGTGCCCTGATCTGAAACGGAGATATCTTCCATTTCAAACCGTAAGCTTGAATGATCAATTGTCGAATCCATTTAGAAATGGTAGCTTTTGACGCTGCCTGTCCTCTATTGGGACCCTCTGGCAGCACAAACAAGACATCCGTCTTGCGGATCTGAGCAGTTGCCACGAGATAGGCCTTAACTGCTCTTACTACATACAATGAATGTAGAGATCTCTCTTCCGGAGAACAGGGATCTGGAAAAAAGGAAGGCAGAACAATGTCTTGATTTAAATGAAAATCAGAAACCACCTTCGGTAAAAAACTAGGATGAGGGCGCAGTACCACTCTATCCTTGTGTATAATCAAATAAGGCTCCTTACAGGAAAGGGCTGCTAATTCTGAAACTCTTCTAGCAGAAGAGATGGCCACCAGAAAAATTAACTTCCTTGTCAACAAGACCAAAGGAATCTGACTTATTGGTTCAAAAGGCTGTTTCTGTAACACAGCCAGGACCAAGTTCAAGTCCCAGGGGTTTAGGGGCGCTTTAACCGGAGGATTAAGACGCATCACCCCCCGCCATAAAGCTTCGGACCAAAGAATGCGAAGCAAGTGGCTGTTGAAATAATACTGATAAAGCAGAGACCTGGCCCTTGATGGCACTCAAGGCCAACTTCATCTCTAATCCTAATTGTAGAAAATCAAGAATTCTACCTATGACATATTTCCTGGGATGCCAACCTCTGGATTCACACCAGGATACATAAGCTTTCCAGACTCTATGATAAATCATCCTGGAAGCTGGCTTCCTTGCATTAATCAAGGTAGATATGACAGGGCCTGAGAGCCCACGACTCTTCAGAACGTGGGTCTCAATAGCCAAACCGTCAAATTTAGCTTTGTAAGGCAGGATGGAACACTGGACCTTGAGATAACAGGTCTGGGCGTACCGGTAGGGTCCACGGGGAACCCACCGTCATCCTTACTATTTCTGCATACCAAGTCCTTCTGGGCCAAGCGGGGGCCACCAGAAGTACCGACTTCCTTTCCTGCTTGATCCTGCGAAGGAGTCGTGGCAGTAGCAGAATAGGCAGGAATGCGTAAATCAGTGAGAACTGATGCCACGGAATCCGTCCCGCATGCAAGAGGATCCCTCGTCCTTGCCACAAATCTGTCTATCTTTTTGTTGAATCGGGATGCAAAGAGATCTACATCTGGGACCCCCCATCTTTGGCATACGGCCCAAAAGATGTCGGGGTGTAGAGGCCATTCCCCTGGGAGTAACTGCTGGCGACTTAGATAGTCCGCCTGCCAGTTCTCTATCCCTGGAATAAAAACTGCCGATATGCATGGCACATGCATCTCTGCCCAGACTAAAATCTGGTTCACCTCCTTTTGAGCAGCTTGACTCCGGGTGCCTCCCTGATGACTGACATAAGCCACTGCTGTGGCATTGTCGAACTGGATCCTGACTGGGCAGCCCTGTAACCTGAGAGTCCAGGCTTTTAGGGCTAGATATACCGCCCAGATCTCCAGAATGTTGATGGGTAAGGTCCTCTCTGTCTTGGACCATATCCCCTGAACCGCAGACTGTTCCAGAACTGCTCCCCAACCTGACAGACTGGCATCTGTTGTTACCACCGTCCAGGTAACCGGTAGAAAGGATTTCGCCTGCTGCAGGTTTTCGGGTATGAGCCACCAATTGAGGCTCTGACGCACTGCATGCGACAGGTGCATCGGAAAGTCTAACGCCTGAACCTTCTTGTTCCAGGTTGACAGAATACTGTGTTGCAGCATTCTTGAATGAAACTGAGCATAGGGAACTGCTTCGAATAAAGACACCATCTTCCCTAGCAGCCACATACTAAGGCGGACAGAAGGACCCTTCTTGGTCCTGACTGCCAGAATCAGCTCCCTTAAAGCAGTGATCTTTGCCTGAGGTAGAAATACTTTCTCCTGGCTTGTATCTATGATTAGACCTAAATACTCCAGTCTTCTTACTGGTTTTAGGAAAGTTTTTTCTAGGTTGAGGATCCAACCTAGGTGTTCCAGATACTTGACTGTGGATCTCAAGTTCCTGTTCAAGGAGGCTACCGACCGGTCTATCAATAGCAGGTCGTCTAGGTATGCTATGACAGCTATTCCCTAAGCCCTTAGTCTGGCCAGAGGAGGGGCCAAGACCGTTGTGAACACCCGAGGTGCAGTGGCTATCCCAAAAGGGAGAGCCACAAACTGGAAATGGCGCCCTCCTACCTCGAAGCGCAGAAACTTCTGATGAGCAGGAAAAATGGGCACATGCAGATATGCATCTCTGATGTCTATCGATGCCAGAAATTCTCCTCCTTGCAGGGTAGAGACTACTGTCCGGACTAATTCCATGCAGAAAACTGAATCCTTAGGAATCGGTTCAGATCCCTTAAATCCAGAATGGGTCTGACATCCCCATTTGGTTTTTGGACCGTAAAAAGGTTGGAATAGAAGCCCAATCCCTGGTCCTTTGCGGGAACCATCATAATGACCTCCTGCGACAAAAGTCGCTCTAACGCTAGAAGGAGCGACTGCTTCTTCTCTGGGTCTCTGGGGACACTTGATCTGAGGAACCGAGGAGAGGGAAATTCCTGAAACTCCAGCTTGTACCCCAAGGTTACCGTGGAGATTACCCATCTGTCCTGGAAATCCTCCTGCCAGAGCCCTGAGAACTGTTGCAGTCTTCCCCCCACTCGAGTGAGCGCCCCCTCATGCCAAAGTCTTAGTGTTTTGCCTAGTAGGCTTCTTCCCCCAGGACTTCTTCTGTCCCTGGGGTTGACTCTTGTCTCTGGACCCAGATGGAGGCGGCCGTCGAGACTGTCTGGAGGCTGAAGCCCCCGGCGCTGGGGAAAGAGTCCGTTTGAAAGAGGGACGCTTACTCTTCTTCTTAACAGGTAAGAGAGTGCTTTTCCCACAAGAGATTCTCTTGATATAGTTATCCAAGTTCTCTCCAAACAACCTTTCACCACGGAATGGAAACCCCGCCAGGAGCTTCTTACATGGTGCTTCGGCTGACCAATTTTTCAACCATAGGATTCTACGTATATGCACCAACCCCAGTGAAAGATGGGAAGTTTGCACGATAGAATCTCTAATGGTGTCAACCACAAAGCATAAGGCCGCTGGAAGGTTAGCAAACCCCTGGGCCTGCTGTTCAGGTAATACTTGATGACCTGCTTAACATGGTCTCTTAAGTATTGACAGACTCCAATCGCTGCTACTGCAGGTTGAGCCACTGAACCTGCTAAGGAAAAAACATCCTTCAATAGGGATTCCATCTTTTTATCTACAGGATCCCTGAGCATCTGAGCATTGTCTACAGGACAAGTCAGACTATTATTTACGGAGGAAATGGCGGCATCAATGGCCGGGATTCCCCACATTTTAATAAACTTTTCTTCCATTGGATAAAGTGTTGAACACTTTCTCGGCGGAAAAAAAAACGTTTGTCTGGGTGATCCCACTCAGAATAAATGAGCTTTTCAAGTAAATTATGAACAGGAAAAGCCTGTGCTGCTTGGAAAGGTTTCAGTGACCACAAAGCAGAAGAGGATTCTTTAGCAGTTTCAGGTAGGGGCAACTTAAATGTGGAGCGGACCAATCCAGTAAGGATCTGCACTAAGACCTTCTCCTCTTGGGAAGTCGCAGAGGGTCCCTCTCCACCTGATTCCTCTGAAGAGGAATCATCCGTCCCATCCCGATCCTCTGAAAGGGATTCCTCTCCTTTATCCCAGAGCTCCTCTTCCTGAGGGTCTTGGGGAACAGAGGAAGGCCTAGTATGTTTTCTTCCACTGAGTGAAGCTGTAATCACGGCCATTAATCTTTCCTCTAAACCATTAATGGTTGAGGAAAAAACCTCTTGAGTAATGTATACAGGGGCTGAAGTGCCAGAAGCAGGTGTAGCCCCTGATCCCGATGGCTCTCCCTGGCTAGCCGTCCCTGGCCCTTCAGGGGGGGAGGATGCTGCTGACAGGGGGCCCTCAGAACCTGAACGAGATCCCCCTAGTGTCTCTGGTTCTTGGGGTGCTTGAACCTCTTCTACCCATAGTGCAAAGCAACAAGGTGTGAGGTATCACAAATGAACACTGCCTGCTGAGCGATGTAGTCTGGCTAAAAGCCTTGCTACCCAATGCTCTGTCTGGTGTTACTTCAGTAAATGCTGCCTAGGAGAATGCCTGTGTCCCACCTTACATGTGACCGTCAGCTCTGTGTCTCTCCAAAGGCTGTGTGCACCTGTACAGAGTGCTTTAATAGCCTGCAGCTGGCCTGAGTGGGAGTCTAAGCACCTGTGCTGACGTCCCGCCCTCTACCGCCCCCCCACCTCGAATTTTGAAAAAAACAAGCGCTTCCCACGCTGGCCGACTCTCCTGAAATACTATGGAGGAAGGCTGGGGGAGGGGGAGGAGGGAGAGAGGCTGGTAGTGAAGGGCCTGCCTGACAACAGCAATGGTGGAGATGGCGGCGGTGCCTGAGCGGTATAACCGCTGTCTAGACCCCTGTGGCCTCCCCCTAGCCTGGGGGGGAACATTCAGACATGAGAAATCCCCCCATCCATCCTACCGTGAGCCGGCCGGAGACGCTGTGAAACTTGTGCAGCATGAACACTGAGACAGACAATCCAGCATGACAAGGTTTGTGCTCTTGGCAGCCCCCGGTGGTCACAATAGGCATAGCATGCATTTACCTTAAAGGAGAAACCTACTAGAATTAGAAAATTCTGTGGAATCTCCTCTTACCTTAGCCTCAGGGTTCAGTTTACACAGACCCAATTTTCACCTCTCACGGTGGGCTCCGTTTGGAAAACCTTCAGAGACTGGGGCCCCCTATGAATAGGGGGATCCTGCAGTTCTGGGCCCGGAAAGCACCCGGCTAGAAATTAGGATAGAAAACCATTTTCTAATATGCGGGGTCCAGCTCTCTAAAAAGAGAAGCATTACAGGTAAAACCTTGTTTCTTCGGACACGAGGCCCGGGTACCATCCAATTCGGCCTAGAAAGGACACTTTGAATGGATCCGGTCTGCCTGGCTTGCCCCAGTATAGGATATAGGATATTCCCTTTGGAGCTCAGCACAGCACATCTTTACACGTCCATCACCTAAGACACTGGCGTAAAAACTGAGGTATCCCTGCAAGGGGAGGGATTATATAGGGGGTTGAACTTCCTGCTAGGGTGTGCCAGTGTCCAATCACCAGTGATACCCTATATAACCCATCAGTAATTACTGTGGCTCTGTGTCCCGTGATGTTCGAGAAAGAAAAGTAAAATAAATACTAATATAGCATATACCATTGCAGCACAAGTCATATTGTTATATAACATTACCTTTCCTTTTCTATTATTTGCAGTGCTGTCATTTTCTGTAAAATGCAATTCAATATGGCAAACTGGAGGCGTTCTATACACAGATGGTGTACAGAAAGCACCCCAGAAATGTTCTTTCCTGCTTGTGTGATTGGCTCACTGATTTTACCAGAAGTCTGCAATAAGATGCAAATCAGACTTTGGGCATCCTTGCATTCTCTGCAGCAAAATGCACCCTAGATTTACACAGCAGCTTCTTCTCAGGGTTCCAGTGGGTGAACAGGGCAGCAGGGGAGGATAAGTATCAGCAGTGAGAAGGTAGGCTAACAATTAAACCCATTACTTTACCCTGAATGGACGAAGTATGCATGTTATGGCATGCGTCAACATGTGCTGTGTTAAGACTTTGACTCCCAACGCATCTCAACAGATTAAAAAAAAAAAAAAAAAACACACATGACCCGTTTTAATATTACAGAGCACCAAAACAAATTGTATATAAATTGTGGTGCGCTGCAGTGCATTAGGCTGTATTGTACAATGCACTGAGGTGCCATTCACAATGAAGAGCCCCACAACACACTACAAATGGAAAAAGTGTATTTTCCTGCGTTGTGGCAATGCATAAGATTTTATTTTTGAAGTACTTTATAACACAAAGACAACCAAGAAGGAAAAAGAAAAAAAAAAGCACAAATCAACCAAGGTCAAATTGCCTCCCCAAATGGTATAAATATCTGATAAATTATCTAGAAGAAAATTCACAAATATTCAAAAATACTATAGAGCACATGATATATTTATAAAAAAAAATCAGCTCCCTCTTCACTATAAACATACTCAGCCTTTATTAGGGATTGAAATTAAATGAGAAAATGATGCATCTATCCATTTTCTCCATATCTTTTCAAACTTCTGAAAGGCATTATGTTGAGCAAGTGTATTTTTCCAACATTACAAATCTATCCATTTCCCAAATCCAATCAGCAAGGGTAGGAGGGTTGGGTGAAACCCAATGAGAGGCTTTCAAGCTTACATGCTATAAAAAGACATCTCATAATAGCCACTGCCTGATCATGAACCAGACCATTAAAATCTACATAACCTAAACGGCATAGAACAGAATCTGGTGTCAGCATAATACTATATACAGAGTTTAACAAACCTAACACTTTCTACCAGTATCGAAATAGCTTTGGGCATCTCTAGAAGAGGTGCATAAATAATGAGCCAGGAGATTGAGAGCATTTTGCTCATTCAGAATTTTCTCTCCTGCCTAGCCTATACAACAGCTCTGGGGTACAATAGGCCCCAACTAAAATAAAAAGTTGAGTCACTCTGAGTAGGAGTCCTGTATTATTATACAGGATTTATATAGCGCCAACAGTTTGCACGGCACTTTACAACATTAGGGCAAACAATACAATTACAATACAATTCAATAGAGGAGGAATCAGAGGGCCCTGCTCGTTAGAGCTTACAATCTAAAAAGGGAGGGTCAAGTGATACAAAAGGTAATAACTGTGGGGGGATTGAACTGATGGAGAAAATAAAAGTACAGTTGTTAGGTGGCGGCAGAATAAGCTTCTCTGAAGAGAAAAGTTTTCAGGGATCAACTAAAAGTGGGTAGAGAAGGAGACAGTCAAACAGATTGGGGTAGGGAATTCAAAAGAATGGGAGAGGCTCTAGAGAAATCCTAGAGACGAGCTTGCGAGGAGATGACAAAGAAAACTAGAGAGCAGGAGGTCTTGGGAGGAACGAAGAGAACGATTTGGTTAGTATTTAGAGATTAGGTTAGTCATGAAGCTGGGGGCCTAGATATTGAGGCAAGCGGTACATTCTGCAATACTTGATCCCATATATCCTAGGGCCCCAACAATACTTGCATCCCATTTTTGCCTACTTGAAACAGAAAAATCAGAAAGAATGTCAGATAACAATTGTGTATAAACCCTAGTAACGAGGCCTTTAGTAGTATTTGCTCGAACTATACAATTCAAAATAGGAAAAGAGGAAAAAAGGAGACAATTGGGACCAGTTTGTCTCCTTTTTCCTCTTTTACGATTTTGAATTGTCAAAGCATGTCTCAATTTTAAATATGAGGAAAAAACATTTTTGATCTAAATTATACTCTGTACAAAGTTGTTGAAACATTTTCAGGACCACATCAGAGTTCAGTTGTATCTGGGTAGTGATCCCCGCACGTTCCCATTTAGAGAATCATGCCAATTGTGAATTTCCGAATATGCTCCAATCGAACCATAACAGTGTGAATCTACCATGACCTATAATGCTCAGTATTTTTCTTAGTGAACTGCCAGACATTGTATATCGAATATAATGTTGGTTATGTAAATTGATTAAAAAGTGGAATAGTAGAATCCAAGGCCAGCAAAGGATTACCACTACGAGATAAAGAATGAAGTTTATTATAGGAAGATGCGTGCAGGCTAACACTTTCCCAGACCCTTATTCTTAACATGCAGCAAATGAGCTTTAAAGCAAGCCATCCCTGGCCTCTCTAGCTACGAGTGATCAGAAAGGGACAGCTGGCTCCTGCATCCAAGAGGGCGGTGCAGGAACAAAAAAAGCTGTAAAGACTTCAAGTACTAAGTTAGCATTGAGATTCATATATGTGGTAAGTATATGTCACTGCTGACTTAGTTTTCCCATGCTAGTGAAGTTCCCCTTTAAAAGTCAAAACTGCTGGCAAGTTGGACTACATGCCAATTTCTTTTTTTTTTAATTGGCTTTTTTGGGAACTGCAGTGGTAATAAATACCCACCAGATTTGTAACTTCTGTCCAAATATTACAGCCATTACAAACCCAGAATACAGATGACTAGGGAACCTATGTACAAGAGAGTCATACTCATTTGGCTAGTGGGTGCACTCAAATTTGTCTAGGGAACTTTTGCCACTGAACTTTTGGTGAAATTTAAGAAGCCAGTGATTCAGCCCACTCGTGTCCACCAAAAATCTATTTTTAGATGGAGGTGGTTAGTAAACTAAAACTATAGTGAAAATAGAGAGTCTCAAAAAATACATATTTTGAATGTTTACTAAGGGATACTTTGATATGACTTTTATATTTTAAACACGTATTGGTAAGACAGTGTTAAAGCGGAGCTCCACCCTAAAGTGGAACTTCTGCTCATCGGATTCCTCCCCCCCCTCCGGTGACAATTGGCACCTTTCAGGGGGGAGGGGGGTGCAGTCGCAGCTAGCCGCAGATGCCCCCCCCTCTCGTCGTGTTTTGGGAAACACACAGTTCCCGCAACACAACAGGGACCAGTGAAGACGCGCAGCGCGACTCGCGCATGCGCAGTAGGGAACTGGGCAGTGAAGCCGCAACGCTTCACTTCCCAATTCCCTGACCGAGGATGGCGGCGGGGGCAGCCGAGAACCGATTGATTGCTCGTCATCTGCTGCCAACATCGCGGGCACCCTGGACAGGTAAGTGTCAATTAAAAGTCAGCAGCTGCAGTATTCGTAGCTGCTGGCGCTGGCTTTTAATATTTTTTTTTAAGGTGGAGCTCCTCTTTAAGCTAAGCACGCTTGCGCGTATATCTAAAAAAAAAAAAAAAAATTAAAATAAAACACAATGGAATACCATTGGAGGCTTACACCAGCTAAAACAGTATTGTAAATGATACCCAGACACAGAGAAACTTATTAAAAAAAAAAAAAAAATCATGTTAATGTTGTGCCTGTCCGAAAGCTTACAAGATATAAATATGACCTTCATGTAACATTTCTTAAAGATCTTATTTTACCTTACGATGGATTGTTTTTGGATCCACATTGATGACTACAATATCTCGAAGATGGGCATAGAGATCCTTCTTACTGGCCTGCACAGCGTAAGATGCATCCATACCTAAGAGCAAATTAAATCAATTTGAGCAATAACACACTGTGCCATATGTGCAATATGTGAGACCTTACCTCTCTATATGAACAGGTCTTGTACAGTGGGGCAAAAAAGTATTTAGTCAGCCACCAATTGTGCAAGTTTTCCCACTTAAAAAGATGAGAGAGCCCTGTAATTGTCATCATAGGTATACCTCAACTATGAGAGACAAGAGGTGGAAACATATCCAGACAATTACATTGTCTGATTTTTGAAACAATTTATTTGCAAATTATGGTGGAAAAATAAGTATTTGGTCACCTACAAACAAGCAAGATTTCTGGCTCTCACAGACCGGTATCTTCTTCTTTAAGAGGCTCTTCTGTCCTCCACTCATTACCTGTATTAATGGCACCTGTTTGAACTTGTTATCAGTATAAAAGACACCTGTCCACAACCTCAAACAGTGACACTCCAAACTCCACTATGGTGAAGACCAAAGAGCTGTCGAAGGACACCAAAAACAAAATTGTAGACCTGCACCAGGCTGGGAAGACTGAATCTGCAATAGGCAAGCAGCTTGGTGTGAAGAAATCAACTGTGGGAGCAATAATTAGAAAATGGAAGACATACAAGACCACTAATAATCTCCCTCGATCTGGGGCACCACGCAAGATCTCACCCCGTGGGGTCAAAATGATCACAAGAACGGTGCGCAAAAGTCAAAGAACCACACGGGGGGACCTAGTGAATGACCTGCAGAGAGCTGGGACCAACTTAACAAAGGCTACCATCAGTAACACACTACGCCGCCAGGGACTCAGATCCTGCAGTGCCAGACGTGTCCCCTTGCTTAAGCCAGTACATGTCCAGGCCGTCTGAGGTTTGCTAGAAAGCATTTGGATGATCCAGAAGAAGACTGGGAGAATGTCATATGGTCAGATGAAACCAAAGTATAACTGTTTGGTAGAAACACAACTCGTCATGTTTGGAGGAGAGAGAATGCTGAGTTGCAACCAAAGAACACCATACCTACTGTGAAGCATGGGGGTGGCAACATCATGCTTTGGGGCTGTTTCTCTGCAAAGGGAACAGGAGGACTGATCCATGTACATGAAAGAATGAATTGGGCCATGTATCGTGAGATTTTGGGTGCAAACCTCCTCCCATCAGCAAGGGCATTGAAGATGAAACGTGGCTGGGTCTTTCAGCATGACAATGAACCCAAACACACCACCCGGGCAACGAAGGAGTGGCTTCGTAAGAAGCATTTCAAGGTCCTGGAGTGGCCTAGCCAGTCTCCAGATCTCAACCCCATAGAAAACCTTTGGAGGGAGTTGAAAGTCCATGTTGACCAGTGACAGCCCCAAAACATCACTGCTCTAGAGGAGATCTGCATGGAGGCATGGGCCAACATACCAGCAACAGTGTGTGACAACCTTGTGAAGACTTACAGAAACTGTTTGACCTCTGTCATTGCCAACAAAGGATATATAACAAAGTATTGAGATTAACTTGTGATATTGACAAAATACTTATTTTCCACCATAATTTGCAAATAAATTCTTTCAAAAATCAGACAATGTGATTGTCTGGATTTGTTTCCACATTTTGTCTCTCATAGTTGAGGTATACCTATGATGACAATTACAGGCCTCTCTCATCTTTTTAAGTGGGAGAACTTGCACAATTGGTGGCTGACTAAATACTTTTTTGCCCCACTGTAACAATGATTTCTAGTGGTTTACACAACCCAGTGAGTAATTATGACATTGTATTTTAGACTAAAAAATAAGCTACTTTATTGTGTCACATAATGCAATTATTGGGACATTTCATGGTGATGGCCTTTAACCGCTTCCGGACCAGCCGTCGCAGTTTTACTGCGGTTGCCCGCCCCGCGCGAAACCACATTACTGTACATGATCTTGCGTGGTCCGGATAGCAGGCGCGCGTGCCCGCTGCACAGCGGGGGCACCGGATACTTGTGGCCGACAGTCGCAATGACCGCCAGCCACGAGCGATCGTGACCAGGAGACACAGAACAGGGACGAGTGTGTGTAAATGCACATTTTCCTGTTCTGACAGGAGTGACAGATCGTGTTCCTATTAGCTAGGAACCACGATCTGTCACTTCCTGTAGTTAGTCTCTCCCCCTTCAGTTAGAATCACCTCCCAGGGAACATAGTTAACCCCTTCACCGCCCACCTAGTGTTAACCCCTTCACTGCCAGTGACATTTTTACACTAATCAATGCATTTTTAATCGCACTGATCGCTGCATTAATGCCAATGGTTTCAAAAATGTGTCAACATTTTCCGAATTGTCTGCCATAATGTCGCAGTCATGATAAAAATCGCATTACATTAGTAAAAAAATAAATAAATAAAAATGCTATAAATCTATCCCCTATTTTGTAGACGCTATAACTTTTGCACAAACCAATCAATATATGCTTATTGTGAAAAATATGTAGAATACATATCGGCCTAAACTGAGTAAAAAAATAGTTTTTTAATATATTTTAATATATTTCAAAATTGTTGCTTTTTTTTGTTTATAGCGCAAAAAATACAAACCGCAGAGGCGATCAAATACCAACAAAAGAAAGCTCTATTTGTGGGGAAAAAAAGGACATCAATTTTGTTTGGGTACAGCATCGCACGACCGCGCAATTGTCAGTTAAAGTGACGCAGTGCCGAATCGCAAAAAGTGCTCTGGTCAGGAAGGGGGTAAATTCTTCCGGGGCTAAAGTGGTTAAAGGCACATATTTTAACATTTTAGAGCATTGTGATTCGGTTTTGCCTGTCTAATTATATAGAATATTTAATGATGCTGTGCAAGCAGTTCAAACAGCAAGCTAAGGTGCAAAGCGCATTAAACTTGGGTGCGTCATTTCAAAGAAATAATAATGTGCAAAGCCAAATATAACTGAGACTAAGAAGATTTACTTTGTACTGAAGATAAAGATACACTTTGCATGGTCACATACTGGTTACTACACTTTCTATATTGTTTTTTGCAATATTACACAAGCATTCACTTGTTTGCACCCAATCATCTTCAGACTGCCAAACAATCTGGGGCTGTGCAACCTCGCTGTGCATGCTGGTAGTAAGTTTAAGCCCCGGGCTGGCCTACAGTTTTTTTGGATAATGCTGGCCATACACTATACGAAAAATCGGCCGAAAAATCGTTCATATAGACACTTTGTTTTTCGGCAAGTTAATGGGCACAAATCGATAATCGTAATCGATAATCGTTGTAACGTTTTTGTGGAAAAAAAAAAACGAACGGCAAGTTTGGAAAATTTCTGCCGAACGTACGATAAATTGCAAGGTTAATGTGTTTCCCGTCCGAACTGTCTGCACTAGGTATATGTAAAAAAACTAACAAAAAAATATTTATTTATGTCCACTGAACGATTTATCGGTCATTACATGACGGCACGATCGTTTGCGGTCACGGTCGAACGTTCATTATTCTAAAATGTGTTCGGCCGACTTTTCGTATAGTGTATGGCCAGCATAAGAAACAAACATGTTTTTTGGG
Source organism: Aquarana catesbeiana (assembly GCF_042186555.1). Lineage (NCBI taxonomy): Eukaryota > Metazoa > Chordata > Amphibia > Anura > Ranidae > Aquarana > Aquarana catesbeiana. The sequence continues at coordinate 122,081,616 of NC_133326.1, forward strand.
AAAAAAATACTGAAATCCTTTGCTTCAATAGTACAGCCAGATTTACAAAACGCATCAGTAAACTGGATCATCCAAAAGGAAAGATTATGTAAACAGGCGGTCCCCCGGGTTACAAACAAGATAAGCTCTGTAGGTTTGTTCTTAACCACTTCAGCCCCGGAACATTTGGCTGGCTAAAGACCAGAGCGTTTTTTACGATTCAGCACTGTGTTGATTTATCTGACAATTCCGCGGTCGTGCGACGCTGTACCCAAACAAAATTGACGTCCTTTTTTCCACACAAATAGAGCTTTCTTTTGGTGGTATTTGATCACCTCTGCGGTTTTTATTTTTTGCGCTATAAACAAAAAAAGAGCGACAATTTTGAAAAAAAGCGCAATATTTTTTACTTCTTGCTATAATAAATATCCCCAAAATATATATAAAAAAAAAAATTTCCTCAGTTTAGGCTGATACATATTCTTCTACATATTTTTGGTTAAAAAAAAAAAAGAAAAATCGCAATAAGCCTTTACTGATTGGTTTGCGCAAAAGTTATAGCGTCTACAAAATAGGGTATAGTTTTAAGGCATTTTTATGAATAATTTTTTTTTTTACTAGTAATGGCAGCGATCGGCGATTTTTATCCTGACTGACATTATGGCGGACAGATCGGACACTTTTGGCACTATTTTGGGACAATTCACATTTATACAGCGATCAGTGCGATTAAAAATGCACTGATTACTGTGTAAATGTGACTGGCAGTGAAGGGGTTAACCAGTAGGGGGCGCTGCAGGGTTAAGTGTGTCCTAGGGATGTGTTCTAACTGTAGGGGGGATGGGCTACAACACTGATCACCGCTCCAGATCACAGGGAGCTGTGATCAGTGTCCTGTCACTAGGAAGAATAGGGAAATGCTTGTTTAGATCAGCATTTTCCCGTTCTTCCTCTCCCTGAGACGATCGCGGGTATCCCCGTGGACATAGAGTCCGCGGGACCCACGATCACACTCATGGAGCTTGCGGCAGGCGGGCGCGTGCACGCCCACAATGCCGCGTCCTAAAGGGCAACGTACATCGGCGTGCCCTTCTGCCGACGTATATCGGTGTGAGCCAGTCGGCAAGGGGTTAAGTTGAATCTGTTTGTAAGTCGAAAAAGGTACATTTTTTAAGTGTAGCTCCAGCCAAAAAAAATATTTTTAAGCTTTTTGGATAGCATAGGGAAGGGTTAACAACCCTGTAACTTTTACTCTGCTGTCTGTATCCCTGTTCAGAAGATTTCACCTCACTTTCTGTCCCAATGACAATTGGATTTTGAAATTTTGGGTTGTTGTGGAAACAAGGATTTGTGATAAAGCTTCAGTGGAGGTACCTTTTCTCCATAATAGCTCTTACAGGAGTGAACTTCCCTTCCTAGGGGTAGACTTCCTCTCACTTCCTGTTGTCTCCCTCTGTTTGTAAGTAGGAGTCGTTTGTAAGTCGGATGTTTGTAACTAGGGGACCGCCTGTATATGGTTTAAGCTACAACATGTAGGGGTTCATAAGATGCCAATATTCTGTTGTAATAGAAACATTTCTAACAAATCAGTGAACTTTGAAAATTAATTTCTCACCGATGCTCAGAGAAATAGAGAGATGGGCCTGTTTTAAATTGCTTGTACTGCTTGTTTAGAACATGTAAATATATTAGTCTGGGTACAGGTTCACTTTAGGAAGCATATTTTAACTTTGTACTAAGGAACATACTGCAGTGTCCAGCAAACAACTCTGACCTGACAATACCCATGTTTATGCATTTACTACTAGACAGCTGTTAAGGATGTACCTTGGATCCTAATATCAGCAATGTTACATGTTTCATCACAAATAAAAACATTAAAGGCATTTAATGTGGCTGAAAGCTTCATGTCAAAAATATCTTCCTCTGTTGAGCCAGGAACAGCTGAAAACACAAAATACATCAATGTTACTTTGGCTCTTTTACTTATGTACTCTACAATAAATACCTAGATAAAAAAAAGTATATATTTCCTGTATGAAAATTAATTGAATACCCCAGTTTTTTTCCCCAGCCCTACCACATATTGCTGTAGTACCAGACTTACCATTATCAGGCTTAGTGCTGATACTCTTCTGTCTTCCCAAACTTGACTTCAATTCTTTGGTTCTCTCAGCCATACTGGCCTCACCGGATGGGATGGCAGCAGACAAGAAATTCAATAAGGAAAGCAAGGCTTGAGTGTGAAGAGTTAAGTCAAGTGAAGTCATGAAAGCCTGTCAAAAGGACAGTAATATATATGAGCAACAACTGCACATTCAGATACCCTACTTTACAGATATAAATATAAGAATTAAAAAAAACATAAAGATGTATATTTTGTACTAAACATTTAAACCATCAATAACTAGACAATTTATCACAACCCAAGAACACCAAGCTTAAAGAAAAGCAGACTGAGCAAGTTTTTTAAAGAGAATTGTTAAAATATGTGGCTCATGACTAAGCACTATTGAGAGTGTGAAACCCATCTTGACCAGAGTTCCTGTGCGATTCCGGTGTGAACCGGCACTAAAATTTGATAAAGAGTTAAAGATAACTGCGATAAGTTTCAAAATCAGTTTTTTTTTTAAATCTGATAATTTGAAGTTTCCCCCTAGTTGACAAAATAAATAAATAAATAAACATTTACTTACACTCAAGCGCTGAACAGTATTGTTGTGGATGGTTTTAAAACCTGGCCCATTACGATCAGCCTAAGGAGAAGATAGCATGCATTCAGATATCTAAGATTAAAAATGTTTAGGGGTATAAAACAAACTGAACATAAATCAGTTGCAAAGTCACAGTAAAAATCTAAATAGGGTTTGCCATTGTTTTTTTGGCAGTTGCAACACAGACTCTGTGGGGGGGGTTTGTCCCTGCTCTTCATCAGGTGTATGTGTAATTTGACCATAAATATGAATCAAATTAAATATGACATGAAAATGGAAGTCATAAAGGCAGAACATCAGAGTCACCTCCCACTACAATCCCCATATTCATTCATAAATCCTACCCAATGAAATCCAACAGTAATAGCATTACAAAATCCAAACATAAAATAGTTGACACATGAGAAACTAATACAACCATTAACAGTAACAAAAACCCTCCCTCCCCCTTCCTAACATCTATACTAACTAACCTGTGTAATAAAGATCTCCCCTGTGTCAGTCAGCACCGGCTGCAGGGGAGAGGAGAAAGCTCTAGACAATGGCTGGTTATGTCTGGGAACCATGACGTCATCTATAGGCCCCTATGGCCCATTTGTTGTCAGCACTCTCTCCTCTCCACTGCAGCTTCCACTGGCTCACACAGAGGAGCCGGATCACATAGGTAAGTATAGGCATCTTTCTTAACACAGATTAGTTAACATAGGTTTAGGAGGGGGAGGGAGCATTTTTAAGACTAATTAAGTAAAGACCGGAATGCTACCTTAAAGTGTTACTAAACCCACAACAGTAAAATCAGCCTGTATATGCAGTAAAGCATGCTTGTTATACTCACTGTGGAACCTAAGGGGTTAATCATCTGCATTGTGTATAAAGGCTGTGTGATCCTGTCTCCTCTGATCATCTCCTCCTACTGACTCCAATATATTTCCTGATATTTACAGAGCGCGGGACAGGCTGCAAATGCTCAGTTTGGTGTGTATTGCTAGTGTTTTTTTCTGGAGAGAGTGCATGTAATCAGCACAGGGCCAATCAGCATTGTCCAGACACAGGGTCAGGGGTCCTGCAGCCTCATAGGAAAATCGTGGGAGAATGAAAAGGCCTACTACAAGCTTTAACCAGACACTCATAGAAGTCACAAGACTACTATATACTGCTGATGAGAAAAGGTATTTAGCAGTTTATATTTACTAAAATAATTGCATTTCTATGTTCTGTGTACTGTGGGAAACCCAATATAGTGAATGCAGGGTTCTGGGTTTAGTAACACTTTAAGCTTTTACAAGCAGGGCCCCCCTAACCATTTTGTTTTAAATTATATTATAACTGTACTGTCTCCAGTTATCTTGTAAAGCAATGCACAAACTGTGCTCTATAAATTCTATATAAGAATAATAACAGGTTTCCACCCAAACAGAGATGACCACCAAACCTTCACATATTCCATTTTTAAAAGGTGTTCTTTTGTGTCATCAGAGGAGTTAACAAGAAGAAGTGGCCCCCCAGCCGGACCTATATTGATACAAAAAAAAAATGAGCAAATGCCTAATTTATGTGCTGACTTAAATTTGTGCATCTTAATTAATCATCCTAAAATAGAAAAAGGGTCAGTGTCAACAAACTCACCCTTGAAGTCGTTGCAAGTCATACTGATCTTTTGAAGATATACTGTTGCTATCATTTCATGAACCCCTACTCTTGTCTCTGCTCCAAGCTGTGAAATCTGGACAACATGCAGAGAGGAATCTCTTGCTTGCCTCATCAACTGTAGAACAACCTTGGGAGAGAGGACAACAAAAGTTAAAGCGACTGCAAAGTATATCATTTTTTGTAAATAAAATAACAAACATGTTATATTTACCTGCTCTATGCAATAGTTTTCACAGACCGGGGGGGATAGTTAGTGGGGAGTTTTTTACCTTAATGCAGGGAATGCAAACTTATACAACAGTATAGTTTAGTAATGTATTCTCTAAACAACAAAAAAAATGTGATTCTTATTTTATATCTTCCCAAAAGTTCTGGATTTCATGGGACTATGCTGAGATATTAACAAAATCCTGACATCCTGTGTATCCAGGCCATATCCAGCCACAGATCAGGTGCTGGAACAATCATTCCGCACCCGGAATGTCGAGCGGAGAGATCTTCTGCTGACATGAGCAATTCAAACCTGGCAAAGGGAGGTAGCAAAAAGCTCTCGGTAGACATGACCAGACCATTTCCTGCAAACTCGTGTGAAGACAGTTGGCCACAGGGTAATGTGGAATACAGGATGTGACAGAGTAACCGTCGTAGCGGAGGTAGTGTAAACACACAAATCCCTGTTCTGTGAGGAGAAGCGGGTCGTGAGTTCCTACTAGCTAGGAACAACAACGATCTGTAATTTCCTCCAGTCACTCCCATCCCCCTACAGTTAGAACACACACTAGGGAACACAGTTAACCCCTTCCCTGCCAGTGACATTTACACAGAAATCAGTGCATTTTTATAGCACTGATCGCTGTATAATTGTCAATGGTCCCAAAAATATGTCAAAAGTGTCTGGTCTGTGAGGCATAATGTCGCAGTCCCAATAAAAATCGCTGATCACCGCCATCGCTAGAAAAAAAAAAAAATGCCAAAAATATGTAGAAGAATACATATCTACCTAAACTGAGGAAAAAATTAGCTTTTTGTTAAAAAAAAAAAAAAAAATGGGGATATTTATTATAGCAAAAAGTACAAAATATTGTGTTTTTCTCAAAATTGTCACTCTTTTTTTGTTTATAGGGTCGCACGATCGCACAATTGTCAGTTAAAGCCACGCAGTGCCGTATCGCAAAAAATGGCCTGGGGCTGAAGTGGTTAAGCAACAATCACTTTCCACCATATTGTGCTAAGCACACTGCAAGTTTTCTCCATTCCAGATTGTCCCTCTTCTTAACTTTTAAGGAATAAAAATCACAAATTACCTTTTTAATTTCAAAATTAAGCAGAAGATTAAGTGCAGCTGATGATTTCACTACTCCAAGCTCCAATGACGGCTCTTTAGAATGTTTAAAACTAGTCACAGAAGCTTGCAAATCCTCCCGTGTAGATTTCACAGTGTCTGCAAAAAGATAATCATGAATTTAACAAAGTTTAAAAACGGACAACAGAATTCACAATGGAGAAATTATGTTTCTGTTACAGTCATGTAGCGCCCTGGGGTTTGGTCAGGGAGCTCCTCGCTAAGTCCTTTGTCAGGAATAGTTACTGTAGTTAATTGCTAGGGATCCTTTGATGTCTCCCTAAGTTTCCCCTGGTTGTACTTTCCTCTTCTACCACTAGGTGGCTGGAAACTTGGAGGTATTAGATTGAGAAGGACAACTCAAGGTCAGGTTATGGGTATATGGGGTATCTCAGCCAATGGGCAGGGATTTTGTTGAATCCCTTGGCCTGCTGGGAGAGCCTATATATTCGGGGAGGTCAGAGGATCTAGGGTCTTTTGTGCCACCAGGACCGCCGTCTGGGTGGACGCGTGTCGTATGCCCCAGACTGCTAGGCCAGAGTCTGGGCCTATCCCGGGGGGCATCAGGCTGCCAGGCTGTGTGAGGGCCTATTCAGAAGTAAGAGGGCAGTGCAGGGTTGGGACTGCGGCTTGCAGTCCAACCAGAAGTGACGGTTCTGCCGGCCGGAGAACCTGTCAGTGGTCGGAGGTAGAAGGGAAGCTGTCGTCACAAAGGGACCAAATGCCTTTACCAGGGACCACAGTGAGTAACTAAAGCAAGTACCGGAGCAGTGTTTTCACCGAACAGGCGCATTGGAGAACTGGGAAACTTCAGGCGGTGATCAGGTCAGGGACCCAAACAGCGGAGGTGATGCTTGCAGAGCCTTGTGTGCCAAGCTAGGGACTGGGCCGGTCAGCAGGGGTGAAGCTTGAAGGAATCCCAAGTGCCAAGCTAGGGAACCAGCAGGGAAGCGTGGTGATGCTTGAGGGAGATACCACCGCAAAAGCCTTGAGGAGCTTAAGGAATTCAGTGTAGTGAATCAGCGGGTCCAGTGATTGACCAGGAGCTCAAGGGAGCTGAAGAACTACAAGGAGAAGTTGCAGTACAGCTGAGAGAACTGTTACTTTGAGCTGGGAACTGTTTAAGTACTGTTACCATAGGAGACAGCAATCCTGCACGTGCAGAAGTGGCACCTTGCTTGGGCCTTTCCCTGTATGGCTGTCCTCCTGTTGAAGTCTCAGTGTCTGCCAATTGGAATTGCAACTACTTAAGGGTGTCCTGGCCCTAGCCCTCTTTCCCTTGCAAAATATAAAAAGGACTGTCAAAGAAATAAAACCTCTTTTACATCCAAGAAGTGTCTGGCGCCCAATGACTTATCACCTTTGCACCCACTATGCTTCACAACCCACCACATATTGAAGGATGTCTGTTATCTTTGGCCCTGAAGGTTCTCATTAGACTGGAAGAGGTAAGAGATTCTGCTACAGTCAGAATGCATGAAAACATACCTGAAGCACATAACAGCATCCAATGTTCTTAACCAATCAAGCAAATTTACCTACCCAACAGGCACTCCCCTTTATCCAAACCCAGGGAGTCATTCAAACATACCACTTTGGACATGAGCTTGTTCTGGGTCTGCGGTATTTTCTCCACCTTCACCGAGGTTTTCCACCAGTACACTAAACAGAACATTCAAATCTTCCTGGCTCAAACAAACCTATTGAACAACAAGTAATATTTTATTTAATGAATGTTTTCCTGATCAGAAAAATATTCCTCCAAATAGGCTTCATTATTTATCCGTATGCTTTACCAAGGCTACGCAGACACTAGTGTTTCCCATGCATAACATTGCAGCTAGAGTCACCCAACCAAGAACAAATAGGGGCTGATTTAGTAAAACTAGAGAAAAAAAATCTGGTACAGCTCTGCAACGAAACCAATCCGCTTCCAGTTGTTTTTTTGCCAAAGCTTAACTGAACAAGCTGAAGTTAGAAGCTGATTGGCTACCACACAAAGATACACCAGTTTCACTCTCCAGTTTTAGAAAATCAACCCCATAGTGAACAAATGTCAATCAGCAGGTCACAGGTAGAACACCTGCTTGCCCTAATGCAGCTCATTTGCTGTTAGTAAGCGCAAAGCTGCCTACGCTATAGAAATGTGATCTCAGCTGCTATTGTGCTTTTGCTTGGTGTCCAGTGTGTCCCTATGTTGTTAAGGAGTTAAAGATGTTGTAAACCTCCGAACCCCCCCCCCCCCAAAAAAAAAAAACCTGCAAGACAAAGGCATAATGAGCTAGTATGCATCACAAACTAGTTAATTATGAAATACTTACCTTAGAACGATGCCCTGCAGTGCTGCCCATTCCCACAGCCGACATCTGTTCTGGGGTTACTTCTGGGTTCACGGGCTCCGGCGCTGTGATTGACTGTAAAAAGAATAGGCTGCACACCATGATTGTGATCCAAAATGCTTTATTGGGACATCCCAAGAGCAGAGTGCCGGTAGACTGGTTTCACAATGTTACAAGTGCTTAATGATTGTGATTGGCCGGAGCCGAAATGACATCACTCTCCCGCATTCGCACGTGTGCTGTCAGTCACTGCACGGGTACTGAAGAAACGGCATGAGTGGGCCATTCCTTCAGTGCGCATGCGCCGATGTCGGTGCCAGTGTATATAGTAAATATCTCCTAAACGTGCAAGTTTACGAGATATTTACGGTACCTACAGGTAAGCCTTACTATAGGCTTACCTGTAGGTACAATTAAAGAGGAAGACTTTACTTCCTCTTTAAGGAGCCCTTATTTTATCCACTGCTTTTAATGCTCAGAGTTAGGTCTGCAGTATACAGAGGAGTCTTCGGGTAGGCACTGCAGCTTCCACATATATTTGAAAAGGCGTACAACTAAATCCTCTGTTTTTAACGCGAATTGTTTGTGTCAATTTGGGGTTTTTTGCAGGCTAGCTTGTAAGGGTGCTGGGAAATGTTTGTCTGTTTGTGGATGCAGTAAAAACTCCAAGAATCCAAGCTTCTCTGGAAGAATCGTTTCAAGTATGGAAGCAGGGACTTATTCCCTGAGGGTAGGAGCCCTAAAACAAAAGGCAAAATGACCACCCAACCAGGTGGAAGGTGAGGGACGAATCCCATACAGAGATCCCATTGAGAGAAAGAAAAGAGGGGTCAGTTCCTACAGGTCAGTTCTGATCCCACCCTTAAGGGAATTCATAAGATGGTTGACATGCTTTCATGCATGTAAGAGGGAATAAGAATGTCAAATCTCACAGAAGGTGATAAGAAGAGTCCTACATAATAAGACAGATGAACTGACCTTCAGAATATCTGTTACCCATTTAATATAAAAAAAGGGAAGGGGCTCCCAAGAACAATGAAGGGAGAGTCAAGAAAGAACTATGACTACCAGGGAAAATGGAAAGAAGGCAGCGCAACTATTACAAAAGGACCCTAAAGGGGAGTACCCCCTTGAAAACAAGGGGGGCTCTGCGTGGGCAAGTGCACCTGAAGAAGGTGTTAGGAAAAGGATTTACAAGGCCAAGCCACGACCTGTAGGATACCAAGGGCTAGGTGTTTGGCAACTCTAAACAGAAGTTGCAATATGAGGGATGGAAACAAGTTTTGGGATAACATTCCCCATTATCACACTAGGTGATAAATACCTTAACGGATAGATTGCAGAGCCTGGGGGAGGTGACCTGCATGCCCCAAGGAAGGAGGAGAACCCAGCTTAGAGACTGGACCGTGCCCAATGGGAGAAAATCAGTGAAATAGAGATGCTAGAAAAAATCTGTACAGCAGTCATATAACTCGAAATGTATGGTAAGTGAGGCAGGCAAGTGCTGGGACACTTACAGATTGCACGCTGAAAGAAAGACACAAACAGGAGGGAAGGCACGGAGAACAAAGGGCAATGCGATTCTCTCCAGTATTAAGCCTGTTAATGGAGTCGCCTGGTAAAAAGGCCAAGGCCATGTGCATCACTAGGTATAACCATCCAGAGCAAAGATCCCTGATGCCGCACATCCACGGAGTCCTATGGTGGTATGAGAGAGACAACTCAGCCTGGGCTTCTGCCAGAACATTTCACTTCGCTTCCCAGAGCTTAGCCATGAGGAACAATCCAGAGACTAGTAAGCACTGCCTCAATTAACAAGACAGCATGCGCCAGGCAAATCAGGTTGTAGTCCATGAAAATAGTTAAGGGGAGGAAAGACAGAAGAACGTTTATGACTAATGGTCTCTGTCATTTCAAAAAGTGGTGATAGCCACTGGAATAGATCAGACATAGTGGCAGAGAATTCCGTTTTAGTCAGACAGGTTACATGGTGCGGGTGGGTAAGAGTATGAATCAAAGGCCTGGAGTTTTGTCAACGTGTGATCTTGCTTCGGAACAAGTGAACAGCTAGCAATCTGAGAGGAACTGCACGGTATGATTAAGATAAACTGGTTAGTTTCAACACAGCAGAGCTGAAAAATAGACATCCATCATCCTTAGGCAGTAGAAAAAGTCATGCTGGTAGTAGAGCTGCACAATTAATCGTTAAAAGATCACAATCTCCATTCACCCCCTCTGACAATCTATGTTGTGGAGTGTCTCAGTTCTTTCATGTAACAAGTATAGAGTTCTCTGCTTACTCTGGCAGTCTCACCAACCTGGCATTCTGCCAAGATTTTAACATTGTAACTCTTCCATCTTAGATCAAAGGGATAAAACTTGTGTCAATATGCAGGAAGTTTAACCACTTAAAGTCTAAACCTTTTTCTGACACTTGATTCTTACAGTTAAAATCAGATTTTTTTGCTAGAAAATTACTTGGAACCCCCAAACATTATATATATTTTTTTAGCAGAGACCCTAGAGAATAAAATGGGGATTGGTGCAATATTTCATGTCACACTGTATTTGCACAGTGGCCTTTCAAACACAAATTTTTGGGAAAAATACACTTCAATGAATAAAAAAAAAAAAAAATTTTTACTTTCTGCTCTAAAAACATACCCAATAAAAAAAAGTGTAAAAAAAAAAAAAAAAAAAAAAAAGGAAAAGAAAGAAAAAAAAAAAAAATTAAATGAATTTCTTCCTCAATTTAGGCCAATATGTATTCTGCTACAATTTTTTGGGTAAAAAAAAAAAAAAAAAATCCAATACGTGTATATTGATTGGTTACAGCGTGTATATACTATGGTATATTTTATTTATTTTTTAAAATCGTTTACTAGGAATGGCAACGATCAGCAACTTATAGGAGGACTGCGATAGTGCGGTGGACAAATCGGACACCTGACACTTTTTGGGGACCAGTGACACCAATACAATGGACAGTGCTAAAAAATATGCACGTTACTGTACTGGCGACACTGGCAGGGAAGGGGTTAACATCAGGGGAGATCAAAGGGTTAAATGTGTTCCCCAGGAGTGATTACTGTGGGTGAGGTACTTTGACTGGGGGAATGTAAAGATCCATGTTCCTGTTTAGCAGGAACACAGGATCAGCACATTCCCCTCACAGAAGAGCGATCTGCCTTGTTTATATAGGCAGACCGCCATTGTGCCTTTCTCCTGGACGATCGGCGGGACCTGTTGGTAGGCTCCCGCCCACCCAGACCCGAAAGTGTCATTTCACCTACCAGGTACGTGATCTGGCGCAGAGCGGCCGCCCTGCCGCAGTATATATACGGTGGGCAGTCGCCAAGCGGTTCAACTCCAAGAAAATAATTTTAGGGTAAGTCAAAAAAATGGGATTTTTGTACTCACCGTAAAATCCTTTTCTCTGAAGTTCATTGACTGACACAGCTCCTTAATTCTTGACCTTAGGGTTATCACGCCACCTTCAGGAGAGGACTAGGCAGAACATGTAACACATGTAAAAACAGAAAGACTGCACAGCACCGCCCAGGGGGAGGTCCCTCTGGCTATAACCCCTCACCCTGCTTCCTGCAGCTCAGTTCGTCAAAAAGCAGTACAAACAAATAGGAGGGGTGGGTGCTGTGGCCGTCAATGAACTTCAGAGAAAAGGATTTTACGACGAGTACAAAAATCCCATTTTCTCTTTCGTTCACTGACGGACACAGCTCCTTAATTCTTGACCTCAGAGACGTCCCCAAGCAGTGTCAAAAAACGAGGGGTGGAACCAGCAAAACATAACTTCACCCACAACAAAAGGAACACCTCAATAGAGAAGTTGCCGTCTTAAACGGCCGCCATCAAAACCTCCGGCCAAATGGTGCGTTTACAACAAAACTTATAACTTAAGAAAGCATAATTGCAACCTTACACAGCTGCCTGCAAAACCTTGCGGCCAAAAAAAGCATCCGAAGATGCGCTTACATCAACCTTGTAGAATTTAGTGTAAGTGTGAACGGACGACCAAGTCGCCGCCTTACACACCTGGCAGACAGACGCTTGATGTCGGAAAGCCCAGGAGGTTCCAATTGCCCTGGTGGAATGAGCCGTGACAGGAAAAGGGGGCACCCGCCCCTTTAAGGCATAGGCCTGAACCACGATCTGTCTGATCCACCTAGAAATGGTGGACGACAAGACCGCCAGACCTTTTTTCGGACTAGCCACCGAAACAAACATGAGTCTGACTTCCGGAAGGGAGTCGTAGCAGACAGATACACCCATAGAGTCCGGACCACGTCCAGGGAATGTAAGGCAACCTCGGCTTAACAAAGGACAAAGGGATGGTAACACGATGTCCTCATTTAGATGGAATTCCGAAACCACCTTTGGAAGAAAAGAGGGCTGCGGACGTAGCACCGCCTTATCCTTGCGAAGACTCCAGGTAGGGAGACTTGCATGACAAGGCCACCAACCCAGAAACCCTCCTGGTAGATGCAATAGCCACTAGGACTAAGAGTCAACAAGGGAATCTCCCTAATGTTTTCAAACGGCGGTTGGAGAGCCGATAGCACCAGATTCATATCCCACAGAGGTCGAACCCGAAGGGGCTACTTGTCGAACCCCCTGCACAAAAGTACCCAGCAATGAGTGAGTCGCCAAGGGACGTTGGAAAAAGACAGCCAAGGCTGATATCTGTCCCTTGATGGTGCTTAAGGCAAGTTTCTGATCCACTCCTCGCTGTAAAAACAGCAGGATCCTGGAAACTGAATAAGTGCGCGGACGCCAACCCATCTCCTCACACATGAAGATGTAAGCTTTCCACGTACGCAGTGTTAGCAGGATCAGCCCAGATACCTGCTAGCACCTGCGTTTTGCCCCTCCGCCCGGCCCAGCCCACCCAAGTGCAGTATCGATCGATCACGGTCACTTACAAAACACTAAACGCATAACTTCAGCGTTCGCAGAGTCAGGCCTGATCCCTGCGATCGCTAACAGTTTTTTTGGTAGCGTTTTGGTGAACTGGCAAGCGCCAGCGGCCTAGTATATCCCGGTCGTAGTCAAACCAGCACTGCAGTAACACTTGGTGACGTGGCGAGTCCCATAAGTGAAGCTACGAGCATTTTATGACTTAGATTTCGCCGGATGTAAACAGCGCCATTGGGAAATTGGGAAAGCAGTTTATCACACCGATCTTGGTGTGGTCAGATGCTTTGAGGGCAGAGGAGAGATCTAGGGTCTAATAGACCCCAATTTTTTCAAAAAAGAGTACCTGTCACTACCTATTGCTATCATAGGGGATATTTACATTCCCTGAGATAACAATAAAAATGATTTAAAAAAAAAAAAAAAAAAAAAAAAAAAATGAAAGGAACAGTTTAAGAATAAGATAAAAAAGCAAAAAAATAATAAAGAAAAAAAAAAAAAAAAAGCACCCCTGTCCCCCCCTGCTCTCGCGCTAAGGCGACGCAAGCGTCGGTCTGTCGTCAAATGTAAACAGCAATTACACCATGCATGTGAGGTATCACCGCGAAGGTCAGATCGAGGGCAGTAATTTTAGCAGTAGACCTCCTCTGTAAATCTAAAGTGGTAACCTGTAAAGGCTTTTAAAAATGTATTTATTTTGTTGCCACTGCACGTTTGTGCGCAATTTTAAAGCATGTCATTGGATATAATAGATGGGGAAATGGCGCTACCCTATATGTGTCTTATAATGATTACCTATGTCATAAAATTAACGAGGATATTACTATCCCAATGTTTCTACCACACTGTACTTAATTCCATAAAAGTGCATTAGGTTTGTAAAAATAATAATACTGAGTGATAATGGTGTCCAGTGTCTAAACTGTGACAATATGTCCCTTTGGCAGACGCCCTTAATGTGTGGTAATGTGTAACATCCAGAGACAAAATCCCTTTAAAAAGAATATCACTAGCGGTGCAAACTCAAACAGGTCTCAATGTGTACATACATTATATACAGTACAAGAATTAGTGTTTCAAGGTGGAATGTTTGTGGAGTGCCACCACTTACTACACCTATATATTCGAAACCTGTACCCTGCATGGGCTAATTGTGATTAGAGCATAGAAAAGATTATATGTATCTCAAACCGTATGTGCTGTGACCTGTTTAAAATAGAATATACATATATCAAAACTGCATTTGCAACTATATAATTGTGACAAGAGAGCTATAAAAAAACTATGAACAGAGTCCAATGGATCAAAAATAAATAAAAAATAATAAGTAAATTATAAAGCGTCCCGACTGTGTGCAGTCCAAACTTTTTTTTAAAAAAGTGGGTGAATATGTCAACGGTGACTTCTGTGCTCTTCAGAGACAAGAAAAATTGGTGACTCCAGGTGCTCCCCCCCCAATGTGATCCCCACTCACCAAAAGTAGTCACCCCTGCAGGGGTAGCAGGCATAGAGTGGGTTTCTAGAGTGAAGATTCCTGTGTATTTCCTGGTTGCCTCCGGTTGTCCGTGGGTGTATCCCAATGGCTCGGTGTGGGGTCTCCAGCAGGCTTTGTTCAGGGATGGGCTCCTCCGTATTTCCTCAGTAGATCAATGTGTTTTCTTGAAATTGTGCAGATGCTGAATGCAGATCCTCCTTCCTTCTGGCTCACAGCACCGCCAGAAGGAAGGAGGATCTGCATTCAGCATCTGCACAATTTCAAGAAAACACATTGATCTACTGAGGAAATACGGAGGAGCCCATCCCTGAACAAAGCCTGCTGGAGACCCCACACCGAGCCATTGGGATACACCCACGGACAACCGGAGGCAACCAGGAAATACACAGGAATCTTCACTCTAGAAACCCACTCTATGCCTGCTACCCCTGCAGGGGTGACTACTTTTGGTGAGTGGGGATCACATTGGGGGGGAGCACCTGGAGTCACCAATTTTTCTTGTCTCTGAAGAGCACAGAAGTCACCGTTGACATATTCACCCACTTTTTTAAAAAAAGTTTGGACTGCACACATTCGGGACGCTTTAGAATTTACTTATTATTTTTTATTTATTTTTGATCCATTGGACTCTGTTCATAGTTTTTTTATAGCTCTCGTCACAATTATATAGTTGCAAATGCAGTTTTGATATATGTATATTCTATTTTAAACAGGTCACAGCACATATGGTTTGAGATACATATAATCTTTTCTATGCTCTAATCACAATTAGCCCATGCAGGGTACAGGTTTCGAATATATAGGTGTAGTAAGTGGTGGCACTCCACACACATTCCACCTTGAAACACTAATTCTTGTACTGTATATAATGTATGTACACATTGAGACCTGTTTGAGTTTGCACCGCTAGTGATATTCTTTTTAAAGGGATTTTGTCTCTGGATGTTACACATTACCACACATTAAGGGCGTCTGCCAAAGGGACATATTGTCACAGTTTAGACACTGGACACCATTATCACTCAGTATTATTATTTTTACAAACCTAATGCACTTTTATGGAATTAAGTACAGTGTGGTAGAAACATTGGGATAGTAATATCCTCGTTCATTTTATGACATAGGTAATCATTATAAGACACATATAGGGTAGCGCCATTTCCCCATCTATTATATCCAATACCCGAATAGTCCCACCAGGGACTTACTAGGGGAGGCTGCAAACCCTGCCATTCCTAAGCGCGGACTAATCACATATATTAAAGCATGTCATGTTTGGTATCCATGTACTCGGCCTAAGATCATCTTTTTTATTTTATCAAACATTTGGGCAATATAGTGTGTTTTAGTGCATTAAAATTTAAAAAAGTGTGTTTTTTCCCCAAAAAATACGTTTGAAAAATCGATGTGCAAATACTGTGTGAAAAAAAAAAATGAAACACCCACCATTTTATTCTGTAGGGCATTTGCTTTAAAAAAATATATCATGTTTGGGGGTTCAAAGTAATTTTCTTGCAAAAAAAATAATTTTTTCATGTAAACAAAAAGTGTCAGAAAGGGCTTTGTCTTCAAGTGGTTAGAAGAGTGGGTGATGTGTGACATAAGCTTTTAAATGTTGTGCATAAAATGCCAGGACAGTTCAAAACCCCCCCAAATGACCCCATTTTGGAAAGTAGACACCCCAAGCTATTTGCTGAGAGGCATGTCGAGTGCATGGAATATTTTATATTGTGACACAAGTTGCGGGAAAGAGACAAATTTTTTTTTTTTTTGCACAAAGTTGTCAGTAATGATATATTGCTCAAACATGGCATGGGAATATGTGAAATTACACCCCAAAATACATTCTGTTGCTTCTCCTGAGTACAGGGATGCCACATGTGTGAGACTTTTTGGGAGCCTAGCCGCGTACGGGACCCCGAAAACCAAGCACCGCCTTCAGGCTTTCTAAGGGCGTAAATTTTTGATTTCACTCTTCACTGCCTATCACAGTTTCAGAGGCCATGGAATGCCCAGGTGGCACAACCCCCCCCCCCCCAAATGACCCCATTTTGGAAAGTAGACACCCCAAGCTATTTGCTGAGAGGTATAGTGAGTATTTTGCAGACCTCACTTTTTGTCACAAAGTTTTGAAAATTGAAAAAAGAAAAAAAAAAATTTTTTTCTTTTCTTTCTTCATTTTCAAAAACAAATAAGAGCTGCAAAATACTCACCATGCCTCTCAGAAAATAGCTTGGGGTGTCTACTTTACAAAATGGGGTCATTTGGGGGGGGGGGGTTGTGCCACCTGGGCATTCCATGGCCTCCGAAACTGTGATAGGCAGTGACAACTTTGTGCAAAAAAAATAAATAAATAAATTTGTCACTTTCCCGCAACTTGTGCCAAAATGTAAAATATTCCATGGACTCAACATGCCTCAAAGCAAATAGCTTGGGGTGTCTACTTTCCAAAATGGGGTCATTTGGGGGGGTTTTGTGCCATCTGGGCATTTTATGGCCTTCAAAACTGTGATAGGTAGTGAGGAGTAAAATCAAAAATTTACGCCCTTAGAAATCCTGAAGGCGGTGATTGGTTTTCGGGGTCCCGTACGCGGCTAGGCTCCCAAAAAGTCCCACACATGAGGTATCCCCATACTCAGGAGAAGCAGCTGAATGTATTTTGGGGTGCAATTCCACATATGCCCATGGCCTGTGTGAGCAATATATCATTTAGTGACAACTTTTTTTTTTTTTTTTGTTGTCATTATTCAATCACTTGGGACAAAAAAAATTAATATTCAATGGGCTCAACATGCCTCTCAGCAATTTCCTTGGGGTGTCTACTTTCCAAAATGGGGTCATTTGGGGGGGTTTTGTACCGACCTGCCATTTTAACACCTCAAGAAATGACATAGGCCGTCAAACTAAAAGCTGTGTAAATTCCAGAAAATGTACCCTAGTTTGTAGACGCTATAAATTTTGCGCAAACCAATAAATATACGCTTATTGACATTTTTTTTTACCAAAGACATGTGGCCGAATACATTTTGGCCTAAATGTATGACTAAAATTGAGTTTATTGGATTTTTTTTTATAACAAAAAGTAGAAAATATCATTTTTTTTCAAAATTTTCGGTCTTTTTCCGTTTATAGCGCAAAAAATAAAAACCGCAGAGGTGATCAAATACCATCAAAAGAAAACTCTATTTGTGGGAAGAAAAGGATGCAAATTTTGTTTGGGTACAGCATTGCATGACCGCTCAATTAGCAGCTAAAGCGACGCAGTGCCAAATTGTAAAAAGTGCTCTGGTCAGGAAGGGGGTAAATCCTTCCGGGGCTGAAGTGGTTAAGGCCATGCACCAACTGGTCTGCCATCTCTACGCAGACCGGAGGAGACTGTTGCTTCTCCAATTCATGGTGCAACAACTTTGCCCATTCAGTAAGCGTCTGCGACACCAAGGCCGTGGCCAGCACAGGTCGTAACGCTGGCCCCACTACCGTAAACATGGACCGGGCCACTGCCTCGGCCCTCCAGTTGGCAGGATCCTTGAAGGCAGGAGTCCCTTCTACCGAAATCGTGGTTAATTTATTTAACCTGGATACTGGGAGGGTCAACGACCGGAGGAGACGTCCTTTTCAGGAGGCTCTCGTCAAAGGGGTAACGCACCACCATTCTTCTTGGGACTGAAAAGACCCGTTGCGAACTTCCCCATTTTCCTTGTAGATGAACTTATCAAAATAAGTCAAATACGGAAACACCTTAGGCGTGCGGGCCGGTCTGCGGGACCCAAAAAGGGACCGCCACCTCAGCAGAGGTTCCTGTTGCATCCTGTATCCTCAGGGTATCCCGCACCGCAGTGATAAGTGCTTCTACTAGCGCTTTTTTCCTGCGCTAATGCGGACACAGAGTCATTCTCACTGTCCGAACGGTCTTGGTCCGCATCCTCTGACACGTCAGAACAGGGGCCGCCAGTCACCACGGGACCCGAGTCTGAATCAGAGCTCTCCCCAGAAGACAGGGGGGAAGGGGGCATTTTTTACCCCTTGCGCCCGCACACCACTTCCACCCTGGCAAAAAAGGTCTCTGGGATCGCCGACAAAGCGTCCATAGGCACCGCATTTTTTGCAGGTGAGCCGGTTGCAATAGAAGGGATGTCTGGGGAAGAAGCACCAGCTTCTAACGAAATGCTGACACTCACTCACCTGCCACAACTTAGGGACTTAAAGAGGAGTTCCAGTCAAAAAAAAAAAAAAAAATTAAAAGTCAGCAGCTACAAATACTGCAGCTGCTGACTTTTAACCACTTAAGGACCGGACCATTATGCTGCTTAAGGACCAGAGGACTTTTTCCAATTTGGCACTACGTCGCTTTAACTGCAAATTGCGCGGTCATGCAATGCTGTACCCAAACAAAATTTGCGTCCTTTTCTTCCCACAAATAGAGCTTTCTTTTGATGGTATTTGATCACCTCTGCAGTTTTTATTTTTTGCGCTATAAACACAAAAAGACCGAAAATTTTGAAAAAAAAAAAATGATATTTTCTACTGTTTGTTATAAAAAAAATCCAATAAACTCAATTTTAGTCATACATTTAGGCCAAAATGTATTCTGCCACATGTCTTTGGTAAAAAAAAATGTCAATAAGCGTATATTTATTGGTTTGCGCAAAAGTTATAGCGTCTACAAACTAGGGTACATTTTCTGGAATTTACACAGCTTTTAGTTTATGACTGCCTATGTCATTTCTTGAGGTGCTAAAATGGCAGGGCAGTACAAAACCCCCCCAAATGACCCCATTTTGGAAAGTAGACACCCCAAGGAAATTGCTGAGAGGCATGTTGAACCCATTGAATATTTATTTTTTTTGTCCCAAGTGATTTATTTACAAAAAGTTGTCACTAAATGATATATTGCTCACACAGGCCATGGGCCAATGTGGAATTGCACCCCAAAATACATTCAGCTGCTTCTCCTGAGTACGGGGATACCTCATGTTTGGGACTTTTTGGGAGCCTAGCCGCGTACGGGGCCCTGAAAACCAATCACCGCCTTCAGGATTTCTAAGGGCGTAAATTTTTGATTTCACTCCTCACTACCTATCACAGTTTTGAAGGCCATAAAATGCCCAGATGGCACAAAACCCCCCCAAATGACCCCATTTTGGAAAGTAGACACCCCAAGCTATTTGCTGAGAGGCATGTTGAGTCCATGGAATATTTTATATTTTGACACAAGTTGCGGGAAAGTGACAAATTTTTTTTTTTTTTTTTTTGCACAAAGTTGTCACTAAATGATATATTGCTCACACAGGCCATGGGCATATGTGGAATTGCACCCCAAAATACATTTAGCTGCTTCTCCTGAGTATGGGGATACCACATGTGTGGGACTTTTTGGGATCCTAGCTGCGTACGGGGCCCCGAAAACCAATCACCGCCTTCAGGATTTCTAAGGTTGTACATTTTTGATTTCACTCTTCACTGCCTATCACAGTTTCAGAGGCCATGGAATGCCCAGGTGGCACAAACCCCCCCCAAATGACCCCATTTTGTAAAGTAGACACCCCAAGCTATTTTCTGAGAGGCATGGTGAGTATTTTGCAGCTCTCATTTGTTTTTGAAAATGAAGAAAGAGAAGAAAAAAAAATTTTTTTTTCTTTTTTCAATTTTCAAAACTTTGTGACAAAAAGTGAGGTCTGCAAAATACTCACTATACCTCTCAGCAAATAGCTTGGGGTGTCTACTTTCCAAAATGGGGTCATTTGGGGGGGTTTTGTGCCACCTGGGCATTCCATGGCCTCGAAACTGTGATGGGCAGTGAAGAGTAAAATCAAAAATTTACGCCCTTAGAAAGCCTGAAGGCGGTGCTTGGTTTTCGGGGTCCCGTACGTGGCTAGGCTCCCAAAAAGTCTCACACATGTGGTATCCCCGTACTCAGAAGAAGCAACAGAATGTATTTTGGGGTGTAATTTCACATATTCCCATGCCATGTTTGAGCAATATATCATTTAGTGACAACTTTGTGCAAAAAAAAAAAAATTTGTCTCTTTCCCACAACTTGTGTCACAATATAAAATATTCCATGGACTCGACATGACTCTCAGCAAATAGCTTGGGGTGTCTACTTTCCAAAATGGGGTCATTTGGGGGGGGGGGGGGGTTTGAACTGTCCTGGCATTTTATGCACAACATTTAGAAGCTTATGTCACACATCACCCACTCTTCTAACCACTTGAAGACAAAGCCCTTTCTGACACTTTTTGTTTACATGAAAAAATTATTTTTTTTTGCAAGAAAATTACTTTGAACCCCCAAACATTATATATTTTTTTAAAGCAAATGCCCTATAGATTAAAATGGTGGGCGTTTCATTTTTTTTTCACACAGTATTTGCGCAGCGATTTTTCAAACGCATTTTTTGGGGAAAAAACACACTTTTTAAAATTTTAATGCACTAAAACACACTATATTGCCCAAATGTTTGATGAAATAAAAAAGATGATCTTAGGCCGAGTACATGGATAGCAAACATGACATGCTTTAAAATTGCGCACAAACGTGCAGTGGCGACAAACTAAATACATTTTTAAAAGCCTTTACAGGTTACCACTTTAGATTTACAGAGGAGGTCTACTGCTAAAATTACTGCACTCGACCTGACGTTCGCGGTGACACCTCACATGCATGGTGCAATTGCTATTTATATTTTTACGCCAGACCGACGCTTGCGTTCGACTTTGCTCGCCTTATTTTTAAACTGTTCCTTTCATTTTTTTTTTTTTTTTTAATCATTTTTATTGTTATCTCAGGGAATGTAAATATCCCCTATGATAGCAATAGGAAGTGACAGGTACTCTTTTTTGAAAAAATTGGGGTCTATTAGACCCTAGATCTCTCCTCTGCCCTCAAAGCATCTGACCACACCAAGATTGGTGTGATAAAATGCTTTCCCAATTTCCCAATGGCGCTGTTTACATCTGAAGAAATCTAAGTCATGAAATGCTCGTAGCTTCCGGTTTCTTAGGCCATAGAGATGTTTGGAGCCACTCTGGTCTCTGATCAGCTCTATGGTCAGCTGGCTGAATCACCGGCTGCATTCTCAGGTTCCCTGTTGAGACAGGAGAGCCAGAGAAGAACACGGAAGACGGTGGGGGGCATTTCCTCCCACTGCTTGTAAAAGCAGTCTAGAGGCTAATTAGCCGCTAGGATTCCTTTTATATGAAAGCCGACCGCTGGCTGAAAAGAATGATACCAAGATGATACCTAAACCTGCAGGCATCATTCTGGTATCACCACTCAAATTCGTCAATGGCGTACCTGAAGACAAAAAAATGGTTAACAATAAAACACAGTAAACGGTAAAGTATAAAAAATTGCATACCTGAAAAGCAAACGTGATAAAACATAATAACAATAAAACATTGCAGAATAGAATACAGTTTTATTATATATATATTTTTTTTTACACTTTTTTTTGTAACTAACTTTTATAACTGTAACCGGTTCCAGGTTCGGGTCTCTCAAAATGCGATGGCATCTTGGGAGACCCTGTGAAAGTGTGCCTAGTCTGTGCAATGCTGTACCCTACGCTAATACTCAACTAGTGAATGGTAGCGTTCAAAACATTCACCAATGCAAAGACCAGGATTGTCAGGACAGGAGGGACAATAATAGCGGGTGTCACGCCTATATCCGCGCTTGCTGCAGACACGACATTTTTTGGGGGGGGGTTCGTTGGGTAGGGGTACTCGGGAGGACATAAAGAAAATGCCTCTCATGCAGCCGACTGCATTTGGTTGGGGATGTGAATGGGGAAAGTACGGGCGCTGCAGAAGTGGTGGATTCCCAATTAGGATTGGCGAATGCAGCAGGAAGGGCACTATGGGCACGACGGGCCTGTTTGTCTTCTTCTTGGTGGCAGCGGGACACTACTTGTGCTTGCCGTCTCACCAGCTTGAACTGCACTTATGGGACTCGCCACCTCACCAAGTGTTACTGCAGTGCTGGTTTGACTACGACCGGGGTGTACTAGGCCACTGGTGCTTGCCAGTTCACCAAAACGCTACCAAAAAAAACTGTTAGCGATCGCAGGGATCAGGCCTGACTCTGCGAACGCTACAGTTATGCGTTTAGTGTTTTGTAAGTGACAGTGATCGATCGATACTGCACTTGGGTGGGGTGGGCTGGGCCAGGCGGAGGGGTCAAAACGCAGGTGCTAGCAGGTATCTGGGCTGATCCCGCTAACACTGCGTTTTTGGGAACCCTAAACTGCTGGGGACGCTAGTATAGATCTGATCGGATCAGATATTGATCCGTTCAGATACTATACCACTAAGGGAGGTGTATGTGGGTGCGTGCGTGGGTGTTAGCGCTACTGGCGCTAACCTAACGCTGCTTGGGGCTGGTGCTTACCAGTTCACCAAAATGCTACCAAAAAAACTGTTAGCGATCGCAGGGATCAGGCCTGACTCTGCGAACGCTGCAGTTATGCGTTTAGTGTTTTGTAAGTGACAGTGATCGATCGATACTGCACTTGAGTGGGCTGGGCTGGGCCGGGCGGAGGGGTAAAACGCAGGTGCCAGCAGGTATCTGGGCTGATCCCGCTAACACTGCGTTTTTGGGAACCCTAAACTGCTGGGGACGCTAGTATAGATCTGATCGGATCAGATATTGATGCGTTCAGATACTATACCACTAAGGGAGGCGTATGCTGCGTGCGTGGGTGTTAGCGGTACTGGCTCTAATCTGACGCTGCCTGGGGCGACGCATATCACCGCCGGGCGATCAGGGGGCTAAACCTTTATTCGGTAATAAACGACTGGGGGGCCCTGACACTATAAAAAATAAACGAACTAACCAGCATCACCCGTAACAGTTATACGGTGATCAGTGGTGAAAGGGTTAACTAGGGGGCAATCAAGGGGTTAAAACATTTATAAGATAGTATATGGGGGTCCCTGTCACTATAAAACGCTGACGGCGAACCTAAATGTTTACGTCCCTAACTAGCGTCACCAGTGACACTAATACAGCGATCAGAAAAATTATCACTTAGCGACGGGGTGATCAAGGGGTTAAAACTTTATTAGGGGGGGGGTTAGGGGGGTACCCTAGACCTACAGGGGGCTAATACTAACTGCCCTAACACAGTAACTGTCACAAACTGACACCATGCAGTAATCAGAAAAAAAAAAAAAAAAAACTGCTTCGTGTCAGTGTGAAAGGGGGGGGAGGGGTGATTAGGGGGTGATCGGGGGGTAAAGGGGGGTGTTATGTGTGCCTGGCATGTTCTACTGTGATGTGTGTGTGTGTTGTGCACTCACATTTCAGTCTTCTCTCCTTGGCGCTGGAACGGAAACTGCCGAGCCCAGGAGAGATGACATCACATCCTCTGCCTCTGTGTACTACACAGAGGCAGGGGAAGCATCTCATTGGCTGGGAGCGATCGCGAGGGGGGGGGGGGCACGATCGGATGGCCTCCCCCTCATCTCTGATCGCTGCCAAGGGCACCTCAGGCACCAGGGGGGGGGGTCCGATCGCGGGAAGACAATCACGTACCAGGTACGTGATTTTGCCTGCCCGTGCCATTCTGCTGGTATATCAGCGTGAGGCGGTCGTCAAGTGGTTAACTGGACACTTACCTGTCCAGAAGCCCCGCTCGTCTCCCCCTCCGTTCAGCGGCGCCGGCATTGCAACTGTGGGCGCCGGGCTGTGGCTTCACAGCCTGGCACCCACTGCGCATGCGCGAGCGGCGCCGCGATTGGCTGCTCAGTCACCTGGGACCTGTAATGTGTCCCAGATGATTGACAGGAGGGAGGGAGCAGAGCCGAGCCCTTCCTGTGCCGAGGGGGAAGTGATGTCACCAGCCCAGGCACTGGAAGAGGCAGACTATGAGGGACCCCCTAGCAACAGGTATTTAGAGGCAAGTAAAAAAAAAAAAAAAAATATCCAAATGTTTTTTTGTATTTTTTTTTAGGATTTTTCATGTAGTTTTTTTTTTTTGGGTGGAACCCCACTTTAAGACAAGGTACACAAATCCCACCCTCATAGCTGCTCACAGACTGAGGGGCCCCTCCACAGGACTCACCACCCTGACCGAGTGCTGCCACTGACCGCTTTGCCCTGTTTCAGTCACAAAGTGCACAGAGTGAAAACCGCGCTGTTCTGAGGTACACAGACCCAGCACTAGAAGTAAAAACACGCTGAGGCTACAGGAAAATGGCCGCCGGCCATCCTTAGCACAAAAATCACCAAGAAAATGGCCGCCGAACCTTCTAGAAAATGGCTGACAGCCCATACACTGCATAAGACTACAGGAAAATGGCCGCGGCCTCTCCTGAGGTAAATTTACTCGGGCACCTCACAGCGCAGAAAAAAGGGGCGGCAAAGCAAAAACGGACTAACAGCCAGGGCAGCCCTGCCAAAGCTCGGAGCCCCCCCGGCCTAGGTACATACACCACACCTCATGCCCAATCACACAGCGGCCCCAGCAGGGGGAGGAGGGAATGAGGGATAGGGAGAGAGGAAGGAGAGAGAGAGAGAGAGAGAGAGAGAGAGAGAGAGAGACCCCCTAGTCGACCTCCCAGGGAATACCCAGCTGCTCTATTTTGCCGAGGTAGGGAGAGCCGTACTTACCCTTCCTGTCGGGATTGCTGGACGCATTCCACCACAGACCCATCACCCGAGCAGTACGGGGTGGCTGTTGGCCACAGCACACTGTGACACGGACAGCAGTAGCCCGGTCATACGTGTGCCCCAGAGCATATAGCTCACCGGCCGCCCCTGGAGCAGAAGGGGCATGTCGTGGCCAACCCAGCGCGTAGCTAGGGTCTGCTCACGCTCGATGGCTAGGCTGGGGAGACTACAAGGATCTATATTATCCAGCCTGTCACCCAGCCGGCTGTTGATTGTAGATCACAGGATCAAAAATTGTAGACACCCCTCAGGGAGCCAGGCCCTTCTCCTACACTAGGCAGAAAAAAACTGAGCTGCAGGAAGCAGGGTGAGGCGTTATAGCCAGAGGGACCGTCCCCTGGGCGGTGCTGTGCAGTCTTGCCGTTTTTACATGTGTTACATGTTCTGCCTAGTCCTCTCCTGAAGGTGGCGTGATAACCCTAAGGTCAAGAATTAAGGAGCTGTGACCGTCAATGAACGAAAGAGAAAACCTGTTTTTTAAGTTTAGATTTTATTTAGAGAGATTTATTTTTGCACTTAGAAACAACCTGACACGCAAGGCGG
Organism: Aquarana catesbeiana; assembly: GCF_042186555.1. Lineage (NCBI taxonomy): Eukaryota > Metazoa > Chordata > Amphibia > Anura > Ranidae > Aquarana > Aquarana catesbeiana. Next base: position 122,107,284 of record NC_133326.1, read on the forward strand.
AACAAACATTAATCCAATAAGAGAAAAAGGAGCGGCCATCTCAGAGACAAAAGAAACAAACAGTATCCACAAAAGACTATCGGTACATTTGACATAATGGTGCCCCAATATTGCAGATTACGACCAGATAGGATTAGTTTAACAACTCAGAAAGGCATTTGGAGATTTAGGAAAGAGTAGGGTACATATAATCTATTAAAGAGTATATATGTCAGCGCTAGTCAGAATATAAGCAACTTAAATATAGATTTATATACATGCAACCTGAAAAATCGTGTGAAAATAATATGCAGTGCTCAAAAATAACCTAAAGATAATTTAACAATTAAATAGCGCTTTGTGTATAAATTACACAAATGATAATAATATAGTCCAAATATGTAAATCCACTCAGCGAAGAATCCTCCAACTTGTAGTCCATTTCCATCACCAAGCGTGACAGTGCCCCCCCTCCCACATAGGCAGAGGACCAAAGGAACATATAGAGCTGTATTCTGAATAGACAAGCTCCCTGCTCATCTCCCCCTAAGCTCCCTTGCAAGAGCAGAGGAGGTAAATCACTAGACTGAGCATACTCCAGAAGAAGACTTGCATACTCCAAGTGATGCTTTGGTACCACTAGTGCTCAATTCTGGGAAGTTCGGGATCTATCCAAATCTCTGGAAAGTTTGAACAGTTTGTTGGATATTGACTGATAAGATATGCGCCTTTCAGTAGAAGGTTGTCCAGATACCCCATTATGGGTATGCCCTGCGAAAGTATCAGGACTAACCCCTTGTTTAAAACTTAAAGTGCAGAGGACACACTAAAAGTAAGAGCTATGAATTAGTAGTGTTGCTTGCCACAGCAAAAGGAGAGTAGTGTTGATGCCCTGGAAGGATGAAGACATGCAAATGCGAATCTTTGATGTCCACTGAAGCCAGAAAGTCTCCCAGAGCGAAATATATATTTCATATGGAACTTTCTTACTTGAAAGAAAAAATGTCAAAACCATGTTCCACAGAGTGCTTGTGCCCCCCATATATTGAGTCACAGCACAGCTCCTCATGGTGCCTGTGGTAATGAAGAGTCTACAAGGTATTAAACCCTGGAAGAGATAAAACAAGGCAGTACAAGCTCCACAGAAAAGAGGGGCAAAGCCCTTGTTACTTACTGCAATGGTGGTCTGGAGAAAAACCCGTGGCTAACAAACTGCAGCAAGGTACCAGAAGTTGCAAAGTAGGGCCCAGTGGGAATGTCACATTCCAGACAGTCTTTGCCCCTCCGGTGGGCATACTCCAAAGGAGTCTTTAGGGACAGTATTATACCAGGTGGGTGTATCATGGTCCTGGACCCGTGTTCAACACAGTGGCCAACACAGCACACAGGGTGTCTGGAGAGGGCCACAAGCAGAGTCCAGTGCCAGAAGGACATATTACAGGCAAACCCTGCATCTTCATCATGGTGGGGTCCAGGTATAGCCTTCAAGGCAGTGTCAAGGATGATCCAATCCAGAAAACTGGAAAGGGAGCTCTCTTGGGTCTGCAGTCAACAAATATTGACTAAAGGAAAAAATGCAATGATAAAAAAGGAACAAAAAATGTTTTGCTTTTCTCTGAGGAGAAAGGATGTCCATTCTCCTAGGACACTAGCAAAAAACTAAAGCATGATGGGAGAGGAATGGGTTATACTGACAATTTGTTTTGAGTGCCCAATTCTCCTGTAGGTGGCAGTATAGCCAATAGGGCTCAGGATTCCTTATGACCCAGTGTTCCATAACGCACATTAACACAGGTGAATGTGTGTACACACAACGCGCAAATCTGTGTAAACCTATGACATCAAAACACATGCATTTAAATTTTAATGAAATATTCCACATACCAGCCAAAACTATTTGTGACAAAGTACTCCGCATTTAAATGAACACTCACATTTAAGGAATTAAGGTGACCTTTCACTTCTAAGACAGGAATCTGATGGTACCATGATGCTGCAAGATTTCGATTAACTGCTAAACTCAGGTTGATAGGATAGAGCATCTGTATATCAGACTGAGATGGAGTGCTGCTCAACACTGTTCTGCAGAGAAGTAGAAAAAATATTTTTAAAGGGGAATCATAACAACTTTGAATCAGTGCTGGTTCACAAAGGGGCGGCTTCAAAGATGTCCGACTCTGAAGCCACCTCGCACAGGGCGACCTCAGCGCGGCTTGTAAATTACTTCTTTAATAGAAGTCAATGCAAGCCGCTCTGAAGTCACCCCAAAGTAGTGCAGGAACCTTTTTCTAAGTCGGAGTGACTTGAGTCACTTTATTAGAACGGTTCCATTGCACTGCATGGAGCGTGACTTGTCGCCCCTGTGTTAACCAGGACTCAGTGTTTTTCAGTTTGTTTTAAGTTCAAAAGTATAAAACAGTCTATATATTTATATATATACACCCTGTTTCCCCGAAAATAAGACCTAGCGTGATTGTCGGTGATTGCTGCCCTACCCCCCAAGAAAAGCCCTACCATGAAAATAAAACCTACAAGGAATTTAACTAGGGCTTATTTGGGGGCTAGGGCTTATATTGCAGCCATCACGACAATCACGCATATATATATGTGTGTGTGTGTGTGTGTGTGTGTGTGTGTGTGTGTGTGTGTGTGTGTGTGTGTGTGTGTGTGTACTGTGTGTGTACTGTGTGTGTACTGTGTGTGTACTGTGTGTGTGTATATACACACAAAGGCATACACTATATTACCAAAAGTATGCACGCCTTTACATGAACTTTAATGGTGTCTTAGTCCATAGGGTTCAATATTGAGTTGGCCCACCTTCCACCTCTCTTCTGGGAAGGCTGTCCACAAGGTTTAGGAGTGTGTCTATGGGAATGTTTAACCATTCTTTCAGTGCATTTGTGAGGTCAGGCACTGATGTTGGACGAGAAGGTCTGGGGTGAGGTCAGGACTCTGTGCAGGCCAGTCACGTTTCTCCACTCCAAACTTGCTCATTCATGTCTTTATGGACCTTGCCTTGTGCACTGGTGAGCAGTCATGTTGGAACAGGAAGGGGCCATCCCCAAACTGTTACCACAAAGTTGGGAGCATGGAATTGTCCAAAAGGTCTTGGTATACTAATGCCTTAAGAGTTCCCTTCACTGGAACTAAGGGGCCAAGCCCAACCCTTGAAAAACAACCCCACACCATAATCCCCCCTCCACCAAATTATTTGGACCAGTGCACAAAGCAAGGTCCATAAAGATATGGCTGAGCGAGTTTGGACCTTAACTCAACTGATAGAACACATTGGGGAAGAATTTGAGCGTAGACTGCGAGCCAGGCCTTCTCATCCAACATCAGTGCCTGACTTCACAAACTTTCACGTTCTTGTCGAAAAATACTTATAATTTATATGTAATATTTCCTATTTACTGGAATTATATTTTGCCTATACCACAATAAAAAAAATCCACAATGCATTCCCTTCAAAAAGGGGGAGTGGTAAAACTTACAAAGGGCAAAGTCTCTAGCTTCTTAATCATACATCACAGGATATAGGGTTAGCCTGTGGATTTTTTGCTGCCTGCTCCATATACTGCTGCTGGGGAAGAGAACACATCTCGTTGCGGAATATCAGGGATGGCCTGTATTTTTGCCAGTCAGCACTGGATTCTGGTTGGAGGACTCCAGGGTACTTGATAATGTCACTGGCAGGGTGCTCTATGGGGCCACGGCAGTGATCCACCTGAGGAGGGTTGGTGTCCCAGAAAGCCCTTTAAGGCATGCCTGCTGTGATTGCTGAAGATTGCGCTAAAATAGCCCTATCTGGCAAGCACCTTTTTGGGAGGAAGTCCCCATAGGTGGTTGTAATCATTAGTTTGCATTCTTTTTATACAGATGCAGTTAGGCAGTATGCTGCTTTGGCTGCATCAGTGCAGCCTATGCTGCACTGATGCAGGTCTCTTGACCAATTGGATTGCCTTACAACTTGATCTGGAACTCTGACGTGGAGGTCCCATATTTTGGAGGTTGCACCATAAGCCTTGTTGACGCACTGAGCATATGCCCATTTGAGTCCTCTCACTCCGGTAAGTCTCCTCACTAACCGGTGGTGGTTCTATTGTCTTCGTCCTCACCTCAACATTGATGTCACGTGGAATCCCACTTCTATTTACACAATTTGTTTTCATAGTTTTTTTTAAAAAAACTGCTATGTTTGTGTTTTAAAACAACTTTTGTATGATGGCATGTGGACTTTGGTTTAGGTGTGAATTTCACATCTCATGTTCATTATTATTAGTTTTTGTGGTCATTGCACAGTGTACATTAGTTTGTATACATACAGTCATGGCCGAAATTGTTGGCACCGCAGAAATTTTTCCAGAAAATCAAGTATTTCTCAAAGAAAAGTATTGCAGTAACACGTTTTGCTATACATTTGTTTATTCCCTTTGCGTGTATTGGAACAAAACAAAAAAAGGGAGGAAAAAAAGCAAATTGGACATAATGTCACACAAAACTCCAAAAATGGGCTGGTCACTATTCTTGGCACCCTTAACTTAATATTTGGTTGCACAGCCTTTGGAAAAAATAACTGAAACCAGTCGCTTCCTATAACCATCAATAAGCTTCTTAAACCTCTCACCCGGAATGTTGGACCACTCTTCCTTTGCAAACTGCTCCAGGTCTCTCTTATTGGAAGGGCGCTTTTTCCCAACAGCAATTTTAAGATCTCTCCACAGGTGTTCAATGTGATTTAGATCAGGACTCATTGCTGGCCACTTTAGAACTCTCCAGCGCTTTGTTGCCATCCATTTCTGGGTGCATTTGACGTATGTTTGGGGTCATTGTCCTGCTGGAAGACCCAAGATCTCGGACGCTAACCCAGCTTTCTGACACTGGGCTCTACAGTGCGACCCAAAATCCTTTGGTAATCCTCAGATTTCATGATGTCTTGCACACATTCAAGGCACCCAGTGCCAGAGGCAGCAAAACAACCCCTAAACATCATTGAACCTCCACCATATTTCACTGTAGGTACTGTGTTCTTTTTACTTTGTAGGCCTCATTCCGTTTTTGGTAAACAGTAGAATGATGTGCTTTACCAAAAAGCTCTATCTTGGTCTCATCTGTCCACAAGATGTTTTCCCAGAAGGATTTTGGCTTATTCAAGTACATTTTGGCAAACTGTAGTCTTGCTTTTTTATGTCTGTGTCAGCAGTGGGGTCCTCCTGGGTCTCCTGCCATAGCGTTTCATTTAATTTAAATGTTGACGGACAGTTTGCGCTGACACTGATGCTCCCTGAGCTTGCAGGACAGCTTGAATTTCTTTGGAACTTGTTTGGGGCTGCTTATTCACCATCCGGACTATCCTGCGTTGCAACCTTTCATCAATTTTTCTCTTCTGTCCACGCCCAGAGAGATTAGCTACAGTGCCACGGGTTGCAAACTTCTTGATAATGTTGCGCACTGTGGACAAAGGCAAATCTAGATCTCTGGAGATGGACTTGTAACCTTGAGATTGTTGATATTTTTCCACAATTTTGGTTCTCAAGTCCTCAGACAGTTCTCTTCTCCTCTTTCTGTTGTCCATGCTTAGTGTGGCACACACAGACACACAATGCAAAGACTAAGTGAACTTCTCTCCTTTTTATCTGCTTTCATGTGTGATTTTTATATTGCCCACACCTGTTACTTGCTCCAGGTGAGTTTAAAAGGAGCTTCACATGCTTGAAACAATCTTATTTATCCACAATTTTGAAAGGGTGCCAAGAATTTTGACCGCCCCATTTTTGGAATTTTATTTGACATTATGTCCAATTTGCTTTTTTTCCTCCCTTTTTTTGTTTTGTTCCAATACACACAAAGGGAATAAACATGTGTATAGCAAAACATGAGTTACTGCAATACTTTTCTGTGAGAAATACTTGATTTTCTGGAAACATTTCTGGGGGGGCCAACAATTTCGGCCATGACTGTGTATTTCCATGTTTTGAGCGCTGCACATAATTTCACTTTTTACTTATGCTGGGGAGTGCAACTGTGTCTGCAGTGGCCAAGCTACTCACTGCTAAGCAGGTTGCTACAATGATGTAGTGATGTTCAATGAGGGCAAGTTTGGCAGCACTCCCATATGCCTGGAGCACACGTGGAAACACTCTCCAGGTCCTCAGCTACTGGACACCCCTCTGCACAGACTCAGCAGCACTGGGAGTAGGGTATTTCTCTGCTAGGTGGAATTTATTACCTATTTAGGGTATTAACTAGTTTAGTAAGATATTATTCAGCATTTAAATTTGAGGCCTTAAATAGTCATTTGTTTTCTATAATGAATCAGTTGATAGATATGTTACATAGAATTGAAGATTAAATAAACTCCAAAAATGTAAAAAAAATAAAAAAAAATAAACAAATTAAGCCCATGTCCTTGGGATTTCTGTATACTGGATTATTTATTTATTTTAATCTCCAGGTCTCCTTAAGGTAGTATTGGACTGAAAAAAGACATGATATTTATGTTGCTGACACTGGTTACGAGAAGCCCTAATACATTTGATCAATCCAATACACGGTATGGCCACTGAAAAACATTATGTATAGTACAAAGGATTATTTATTATCAGAACCTTTACGGTAATAGGGTTCCAGTTTACTGATGTGTAATAAACAAAAATGGAGAAATGGGTACAAGGCATTCCAAATACTTCAGCTTCGTAGATAAACATTGTCGAGCAATGCAGTTAATTTTAAATCATAAGCAAAAAGCTTATTTTGGAGTTGTGCCCTTTACGCTGGATAACCCAACTGTTTATTTTTTTTGCACTATAATCCATTGGGTTAGTGTGATGTCTTCATTTGACTTCACACACCTGGTTTTCTGGGCAGAACTGAGAATTATGGGTGAGATTTCTTGCCAAAGTGATATAACTAGTCAACATGTGATTTAACTTCCATATAACCATGCCAAATTCTTCTTTTAAAAGGAGAATTCCAGCCTGGGCTCGTTTGGCTGGGCTTCTCCTAAGGGGCACAGGAGTGCAATTCGTTTTGCACTCCTGTGACCTGTTTTCAGCAGAGATCGGTCTGAAGTCCGCTCTCTGCTGACGTCACCAAGTTCAGCCCAGACACAGCGTCATCCCAACTTCAGAAGTGTGGATCTGCCAAGTGCCCGGACTGGTGGCAGTCTCAGCGAGCCGCTGAGACGGCCACTCCTCAGCTCAGCGCTCCAGTAAGCGTGAAGGAGCAGAGCAGGAGAGCTGCTGATTGACAGTCAGCAGCTCTCCTCTCAGGGAGGTGAGAGAACTGAGCCAACGGCCATGTTCGATGGCTTGGTTCTCAGTGAAGAGACACCGGGGCACAGATGCAGCACCACACTAGGTAAGTATGATTAGGGAAAAAAAACGAACCCACACTTCTACTTTAAGATGCCAGATGTTTAAACATGAACTGCACTTTTCTTCTAGGGTAACCTTTTCTACTAAATAATGCACTTACCTGGATAACTTAAACTCAGTCAAGCTGATGGTCATGCAATCTACAACTGGTGCAAGCTCTTGATCTGAAGATATCAGTTTAAATGTGTTCTGTATCTTGATTAACCCCAGATCTGCCACTAAGGCATTATTGGACACAGAAGACTGAGGGATAACTATCACTGGAGCGTTAAGATAAATATCCATATTCAACCGAAAACTCCTCTCTGCCAGGTCCTTCACACTTGTGGCCGCGCGGCGTGCTGCATGTGCTGTGGCTGCACTCAACCTCTCTTTTGCAGCTTGAAAGTTATTTAGGAATCCCTGTTAAAAAGTAAATTAAGGACAAATCACTATGCATCTAATAAACTACAAGAAGGGAAGATGCAACATTGGAGACTGCACATGAATTTTATATACATTTCATCACTAAAAACAGGAATATGCTTATCACCACTCATCAGATATAATTATAGCGGGCAAACCATGATTTGGAAAGGCATATTCCCAGTCTGGCTACAATGGTCTCCCACGTTTGAAATACAGTAGCAGACAGTGTCTATCACTATAAAAGTTAAAATCCATATTTTTTACTAGAAAATTACTTAGAACCCCCAAACACACACACACACACACACATATATATATATATATATATATATATTTATATTTATTTATTTATTTATAGCAGAGAATCTAGAGAATAAATTGGCGATTGTTGCAATATTTTATGTCACACGGTATTTGTGCAACGGTGTTTTAAACGCAACTTTATGGGAAAAGGGACACTTTCATGAATTTAAAAAAAACAAAATAGTAAAGTTAGCCCAATTTTTTTGTAAATTGTGAAAGATGATGTTACGCCAAGTAAATAGATAGCAAACATGTCACGCTTTATAATTGCACGCACTCGTGGAATGGCGACAAACTATGGTGCCTAAAAATCTCCATAGGTGACTATTTAAATTTTTTCTACGGTTACCAGGTTAGAGTTACAGAGAAGGTCTAGTGCTAGAATTATTGCTCTCACTCTGACAATCGCGGCAATATCTCACATGTGTGATTTGAACACCATTTACATATGCAGGCACGACTTCCGTATGTGTTTTCTTTCTTGCGCGAGCTTGCCGGGACGGGGGCGCTTTAAAAAATTTTTTTTTTTCTTATTTATTTTTATATTATTAAATTGTGTTTAAAAAACAAAAACATTTGATCGCTTTTATTGTTGTCACAAGGGATGTAAACATCCCTTGTGACAGTAACAGGTGGTGACAGGTACTCTTTATGGAGAGATGGGGGGTCTAAAAGACCTCCGATCCCTCCTTTGCACTTCAAAGTATTCAATTTGCCGAAAACGGCGATTCTGAATACTGTATATTTTTTTAAATCCGGCACCATTGGCAGCCGAGTAAACCGGAAGTGACGTCGCTGCTGTGTTTACATTTAGGAGACTGGAACAAAGCCATTTATGGCTTCGTCCAGTCTGTGGCTAGACGCCGGAAGCGCCGGACCGCGGATCGGGTCTCCCGGTGGGACGGGAGGCACGGTCAGAGCGGCGTCCCCTCCCGCTCCTCCGGGATAACAATCTTTTAGCCACATCGGTTGTTATCACTGGAAAGCCGATAGCTCGCTCTAAAAAAGGGTACCAGGATGATGCCTACAGCTGCGGGCATCAACCCGGTATAACCCCCGAAAGCCGAGGCCGCATATGTGTGTACGCTCGGCGCAAAGGGGTTAAAACTTTTTGTATATTTTAACATCAATTTGTACTCTTTCACGGCAGATTACACTGGAGAGAGCCTAGTAAATCTCCTTTACTCCATAACCAATTTAAAATTTAAAGCCAAGCAAAGATATTATCTGGATAATAAGCTTATTCAGAAAAAAACTGAATAAGCTTGACAGACTATAACAGGCGCATTAGTGTTCCAATCGTCACAAAACAGTACTTATTTTATTTAAAGCATACAGAATGACTTTCATTATGGTAGTTTGCAGTTTTCTATAACAGATAAATCTGAAACCTAATTTCCAAAATCTTGAAGGCCTATGAGCTGATTTCTGTTTTAAATGCCCATGAAAAATAAATGCCAATGTCTTGTTTGAGAGACTCTCAAGCAATTCCTAAGTTTTTTTGCTTAACCTTGTTTACTGGAGTTTATCAGCTCAAAGTTCAATAAACATATTTGATAACAAGAAGCAGTGACGTCGTTTGGTAAATTAGCTCAATCATATAAGCAGTTCATTAATATTACAATTGTGATTGTATCAGTGAGAAGTGAGGGAGGGAATGGGTGGTTTTTAAAGAGAAGAAGCGATTATTTAGTGTGGGAAGCATAATTTCTCATTTCCTGTATGTAATGACCATTGTTAATATTTTTGTAAATATCTGAGCTGGTAAAAAACCTTCAGCTTTTAGAACCACTGCCTGATCAGTGCTGCCTATCGGTGCCCATCAATGCCCCCTATCAGTGCCTCCTCATCAGTGCCACCAATCAATGCCCATCATTGCTGCCTATCAAGGCTGAGAGGCTGAGCCGGCCGCCCCCTCCACAGCCCAGCGCTCCAATGAGCGAGGAGGGAGGGAGCAGAGCAGAGAGCTGTGACTAATGCCGCGTACACACAAGCGGACTTTATGGCAGACTTTGCCCGGCGGACGGGATTTGGTCGGACAATTTGATCGTGTGTGGGCTCCAGCAGACTTTGTTTTCACAAAAGTTGGACGGACTTAGATTTGAAACATGTTTTAAATTAATCCGTTGAAATCAAGTCCGGTCGAAAAGTCCGCTCGTCTGTATGCTAGTTCGACGGACAAAAAGCCACGCTAAGGCAGCTATTGGCTACTGGCTATGAACTTCCTTGTTTTAGTCCGGTCGTACGTCATCACGTACGAATTCGACGGACTTTGGTGGATTGTGTGTAGGCAAGTCCGTTCATTTAGAAAGTCCGTCGTAAAGTCCGTCGAGCAAAGTCTGTCGTAAAGTCCGCTCGTGTGTACGCGGCATAACAGTCTGCAGCTCTCTGCTCATGAAGCTGTGAGAACCGAGTAATCGGCGGTGCTCAATCGCCGGGTCTCAATGTAGAGGCACCGGGGGACAGATGCAGCATTGGACCTATGCTGCACCCACTTAGGTAAGTATGAATCTAAAAAAAATACAAACCCATACTTCTCTCTTAATAAGCACTACTGAAGTCGCTCTGACTTTAGAAAAGTTCCATGTACTACTTTATGGGGACTTCTATCCAACTTGTGTCCATAGACTTTTAAAAGGGTTTGTGAAAAAAAAATGCTTATGCTCAAAAAAGCTCAAAGGAACTCAAAGCAGCTCAATAAAAACGAGGACAAGAGCACAAGTGTGCCAGGAAGATTACCCAGGCATTCCCCGAAGTTGTCTCGAAGTTGCCTTGAAGTCACATTGCTATAATCTTTTGATATGGACTATTGACTGAAGGACTTATGAATAAATGGTTGTGGAATGAATCATCTGAGTTTCCATGATTTCTTATGGGGAAATTCACTTTGATATACGAGTGCTTTGGATTACAAGTACTTTTCCAGAACAAATTATGCTCACAATCCAAGGTTTTACTGTATTCTAAATAGTTACTTGCAGCGTTTTACTGTATTCTAAATAGTTACTTACAGCATCTTCCTATCTAATAATATTTTATTCATCTCCCTCCTTGCACGGCATAGCCGTCAACTCTACTGAGAGTTTCTAATTATGGTCTCTGCTGGTCCAGCGAATCCATCCCTCCAATTCCCTTGCTAAGTTAGCTTTTATGTAGACAGTGAAAAAAGCAAATACTATAGAGGACCGCTTGAGTTACAGCTGCTGGGTCAGCTGACACAACATTCAGCAGCAGTCTCAGTACTTTTGGATGTCTACACGAGAGAGGTGTTTATAGGTATATAACATGCATAAAATATGTGCCCATATAATCTTATAAGATTCTTGTTGAGATTAATAGTCTGGCGACAGGGTCTTTTTATAGAGTTAAAGGAATCCATGCATTATTTTTTTTATTGACCATCAAGATTTAGACAAAGTGATTTAAAACCTTAAACTAGCCATTCAAGCATAGGTTTTCTCTGATAGATTTCTACATCCATGTTCAACAGCGAGAACTCTCCCCTGACGCCTATTGTATTTACACAGATGGCACCAGCTGCTTTCCTGATCCCCCAACAGTGGCTGCATAGGAGAAACAGTTACTTTCTAGTTGAAAACTTTCTACACAGCTCCTTTGATTTTTCAACTGAAGTTTGTTGAGCTGGGTGGTTCCAACAGGGAATTTAGTAAGATTCAGCAGAAATAGGATGAAATTCAAGCTGTGCATGGCAGGCTTTTTTTTTTTTAACTTGGAAAAAAAACAACTTTATTGATAATAAAGCACAGAATACAATGAATTCAATTACATTTGTCAATAAAGGTATGCTTTCACATAGCGTTCACTGTAGTTTTCATTGTACATATATCATATGTTATATAGGTGCAGCTGCTATTTACATTGATGCTTTCTAGGTCTTAGTGCAATTAAATTATTGTGCAGGATTCCATAATCCTTTTTATTATGACAGTGGTACCCTGCAGAAGTTTAATTTAGGATACCCGCAAAGTTTGGGATTTTTATATACATGTTTCACCGTCCTCCGGCCATCTCTCCCATATTTTGGAATACTTGTGTGCGCATCCCCTGTGGGTATATACCAGTTTTTTGAATGGCAGTGTATCATTGACATCTTTCTTCCATAGCTGTATTGTGGGGGGCAGAGCCTGCATCCATAGCTTAGCTACTACTTTACGTGCTAAAAATAAAGTTTCATATATGAATGTAGTTTGATATTTATCGATTTCTACGTCAGGCAACAATCCCAACAGACATAACTTAAGGTCAAGAACCACGGGGGATACCATATTATCATGCAGGAAGCAGACAACCTGTGTCCAATATGTCTGTACATTTGGACAGCACCATATTAGAGGGTAGAACGTGCCAGGAGCAGCCTGACATATAGGACATATCGGGTTGTATGAGTGCTGAAATTTTGCCATTCTCAATGGTGTTAGGTAGGCTTTATGTATGATATATAGTTGTGTCAGTCTATCTGATAATTTAGGGGATACTGTCTTGATTCCTATTCCTAAGTATTTTATTCCAGTCAGCGTCTTCAATTGGGCCTATATCATGCGGTTTTTACCGTTTGAGTAATTGCCAACGTTCTCTGGTGTCAAAAGAGTGAAATACAGTTTCGATATAAGTTAGAGGGGTCTTCACCCATGATTATATTCAGTACTGGGGGGGTACCATCGCTATCTCAAGATTTGGTAATTGGGTTCTTATTGCATGTCGGAGCTGTACGCATTTGAAGATTAGATGATTTGGGAGCATAAATTCCTCTTTAAGTTTTTGAAACGATTTAAGCCCGGAACTTGACAGTACTTGGTGTAGATATATTATTCCGTTGATGGCCCATACTGTCGAGTCTGGTACTGATTCTAGCTCAAGCATATGGCTGTTAAGCCACAATGGAGTGTGGGAGTGCATTTTCCCTGTATTCTGTTTTTTCAGAGTAATTTCCCATACTCTCTGGTGGTGTAGTAGCATTCCCGTGTTATATCGTGAGGTTTTCCGAATAGTTTGCTTCCCGCGAAGGATAGCTTGGAAGGGTGTATAAGGGTGCCCATGTTTGTCACATACTAAGGATCTATAGAGCTGTAGTTCTGTTGTATTAAAGTGGTATATATGGGAGAGTTGAGATGCTAATAGTCTTGTAGGTCTGGGAGGGAGATCCCACCCATGTCCATGGGGTTCTTTAGAATGTGCCAGGCTAATTTGTGTCTGCCCCTCCCCCATACGAATAAATTTCATTTGTTTAAAGATTTTTAAGGGGATGTATGGGGGGGGTGCCATACCATGTAAATAATTTTAGGTAGTATAATCATTTTTATTATGTTTACTCCTAAGGGTAACCTGGACCATGTCTGAGTTTTGGTTTTGAGTAGCTCAAATAGTGGTGCTATGTTCAGGGGTGTGTAGTCTGCTAGATTTCTGGTGACCTCTACTCTGAAATATTTAATCTTAGACACTCTGGATAATGGTAGCAGAGTTATTGTTATGGGGGGGGGGGATATCTATAGGGAGGATTTGGGATTTGTCCCAGTTTATGCGCAGTCCAAAAGTAGTCTCCCATTTGTTCAATGATTCTCAGTGCAGCTTGGTGCATGACAGGCTTTACTTAACCGGGTGAACTAAACTACAAACTAATTGTCAATAATGGATGTTGGGTGTTATTGTGTAGTTTAGAATTAAGTTAATATTAAAGGCATCATTTTTTTTATTATTGAAAAATAACAAACAGGTCATACTTGGCTTGCTCTGTGCAGTGGTTTTGCCCCGATCCTCCTATTCTCGGGTCCCCTGCTGGCGCTTCTGGCCCCTCTCTCCTGCCAAGCACCACCATAGTAAGCAGCTTACTTTGGGGGCACCCGAGCAGGCTTGCTCCCAAGCTGCTGCTCTATGTGTCCATTCAAACACAAAGCGTGACTTGGCCCTGCCCCCGCTCTATGGCACCCAATGCCGTGTCAATGAGGAGAAATGAACCCGGGAAAGCCGCTGCTCTTGTGCATATCACTGTATCTAGATGGAGTTCAGGTAAGAATTGGGGGGGGGGGGGGGCGCTGCACACCAAATGTTTTTGCCTTCATACATAGAATGCGTGAAGGTAATAAACCTCGAGCCTTTTCAACCACTTTAACTTGTGAAATATTTGAGGCTATTGGATACTTGTGAAAATCCACAAATGCAGATAGAAAGGCAAAGTCCTCTCAGGGTTAAAGATATTATACAACATAAATCATTGTGTCCACAAAAGTGATTGCTACTTGAAACTCAGTACATTTAACTGAAGAATGCTAGGAGTAGAGGTCAGAATGCAAGAGAAAGCACTGAGAGTAAAGAAAGGTAACCAAGATATGTTTAATACTATACTAATTACTGTAATAATACTGTAATGATATGTTTAATATTGTAAGTTTAAAGAAAAATTATAACTGTATTTCACATTAGTTTCTCACGGGACAATATAGATGTACTTTGACCCATCTTCCTAGGTGCCCTAAAACACTATCTGCGATGTCGAAGAGGGTTCCCCCCCTTGGCAAACAGGCACCGCACACCATGACTAGCAAGGGATAAGAATGGGCTTGGGCGTGTTCGGATCGAACCCACCAGGAAGCCGGCACTGCACACCGCCAATCATAGCCAGCTGTATGTGCAGCTGCCAGTCGGGAAATGCCTCACTGCCTGATTGGCGATGTGCAGTGACGGCTACCTGGCGGGTTTGATTCGAACACGCCTGAGCCCATCACTAGCAAGGAGATGGCTGCTTTGATAGCAAGCACCTGTTTCCAGCTCCCAGAATGATCAATGCAGAGGAAGGTGGTGTGAGTCAGCCTTACCACCCAGTGCATTCCATGTTCCAATGCATGCATCAAGGAACAGATCAAGAGACAGGGACTAAGAAGCTAAGCAGCCGTCTCCTTCCTGGCTGAGGTGTCGGGTGGCTAGTGTTTTAGGGCACCTAGGGAGATGGGATGAAGTACTACATGTACTCTGTCTCATGAGGAACTAAATAAAAAGTGATAATTCTTCTTTAAATTCGGTTTTAAAAGTTATTTTTGATGAAAAAAAAATGCTTCCTCCATAAATGGCTCTATTTATGTTGAACAAACTAAAATTTGCATTATATGCCTCTGTTTTAATAACCTTATCTTTCATTGTTTAAATTTATTGCATCAGGTGTCAGTTTGGACTAATTTATAGGCAATGTTATCAAAAGGTAACATTTCCAAGCTAACAAAAAAGCTGATATCTTTCGCTAAACAGCGGCCATATTCAAACAACAGGGTGAATCAGTGCGGAAGATAGGTGAAGCAAGCAGCCCATAGTGCACTGTTCTGGAAAAAGAAGCCCACGAACACATTATAAATGATGACATAACAAATTAGCTCCACTTCGCTCACATGTGAGTACACATTGTCTACTATAACGCACTGTACGGAAACACAATGAAGAACTAATTTTTTAAAAGGATTGTGGAAAAAGGTATGTTCAAGAGGAAAATGAAAAAAAAAAAATACTGCAGTGTAGGAGTGCCAGTTTCTAATTAAAGCATCTCACTGTTCAGATTTCTGCTATTTAAAACTACCTTCAAATTTAGTATTTCATCTGTAAATACCCTTTCCTATAGTATAGCCTAAAATACTGGACATGAGTGCATAGAAAAAATTGTCAAATCACTTGGAGGTTCAATATTTATTGAGCTGAAACAAAAGATAGAGCCAATGTATTTGAGGAGAGTGGAACCCCCCAGCCCAAAATGTATCTAAAGTAGTACTTTACTGACCACCATTTATAAATGGCACTACAGAAATCACCCTCGGAGGGCCACAGTGCCAATTAATAACTGTGAATTGATATGTCCTCAGGTGGCTCAGTTCGCAGACACTGTGTACAGAGCTGATCCAAGCAGCTCTGTGCCATGTGATGGCCCATCACTGTGATCACCAATGTTAACAGTGTTTACATTAGTAAGCCTACCCCTCCCTCTCACAACAGAGGAGGGGGGAGAGGAACTGCTGTGGCAGCAGCAGCTGTCTATCTCATTTTCATGCTGTTCCTGCAGTGACCCATAATCCCTTCACCTCTTATTCTGCACATTTGTAAATTAACCCCTGCATCTCCATCCTCCCACTGTATCTGACCTGTACATTACTCCTTCACCTCTTCCTCCTGTATATAACCTGTACATATAACGTATGCAGTGCACCAAAACAAGCTCCATGTTTTAAGTAGAACTAAAGTCGCGCTGTAAAAACTGCAAGCAGGAAGGTTGTTATTGCAGAAGAGACATGCATTGTCCAATCTGCAATAAAATGCCCCTACCTGCCTGCTCGCCGTCTCCTCCAGCACTGTAAATTGAGCTGTGCATGTGCAGCTCAGCTTACAGTGCCGGGATGACCGCCTTCTGTGCATGCACAGGAGTGACGTCATCCTTCACTGGCCAAGAAAGGGGCTCAAAGACCGATACTCAGAAGACTATACCATCGCTGGCGTAGGACCATTGGACAGGTAAGTATGGAGACTTTAGTTCCGCTTTACACCCCCTTAAAACCAGCATGTGTCTTCATTTTCAAAAATTGTGGCAAAAAATTTGATAATTTTGGGGTGCTTTCTTAACAAAAAGGGGTAGTTTGGTGGATTAACCTGCCATTTTTATATATAGTTACATAGTTCGTCAGGTTGAAAAAATACAATAGTCCATCCAGTTCAATCAATAAAAAAAATTAAAAAAAAAATTTAACTTTTCATGTATACTATCCTATACCCACAGTTGATCCAGAGGAAAAAAAAAAAACAAAGTATGATCCAATTCACTCCAGTAGGGGAAAACATTTCTTCCTGATCCTCCATGAGACAATCGGATTTTTCTTGGATCTACCCCGGTTGTTATTACTTCTAACTATTAATATCTAGTTATATATTGTGCATTTAGAAATACATCCAGCTCTTTTTTGAAACAATCTACTGAGCTGACCAGAACCAGTTGTTGAGGAAGTTTATTCAATATTTTCACAGCTCTCACTGCAAAGAACCCTTTATGAGATTAACCACTTGACCACTGGGCACTTAAAACCCCTTCCTAACCAGACCAATTTTCAGCTTTCAGTGTTCTCACATTTTGAATGACAATTACTCAGTCATGCAACACTGTACCCATATGAAATTTTCGTCCTTTTTTCACACAAGTAGAGCTTTCTTTTGGTGGTATATGATCACCTCTGGGTTTTTTCTTCATTTCTATTATAACATTTTGCAAATAAGTGATTTTTCTTCATAAATTTGAGCCAAAATGTATACTGCTACATATCTTTAGTAAAAATAACCCAAATTAGTGGATATTATTTAGTCTGCGTGAAAGTTATAGAGTCTACAAGCTATGGTGCCAATCATTGAAAATTGATCACACCTGATGTACTGAGGCCTATCTCAATTCTTGAGACCCTAACAAGCCGGGAAAGTACAAATGCCCCCCAAATGACCCCTTTTTGGAAAGTAGACATTCCAAGGTATTTAGTAAGAGGCATGGTTAATTTTTTGAAGTTATCATTTTTCCCAAAATTCTTTGAAAAATGAAGATTTTTTTTATTTCTATTTTTTTTTTCACACCAAATTGTCATTATAACAGGTTATTTCTCTCACATGGCATGTACAGTCCACAAATTACACCCCAAATTATATTCTGCTACTCCTCCTGAGTTTGGCGATACCACATGTGTGAGACTTTTACACAGCCTGGCCACATACAGAGGCCCAACATTGAAGTAGCACTTTCAGGCGTTCTAGGAGCATAAATTACACATCTAATCTCTCAACCACCTATTACACCTTTGAAGGCCCTGGAGCACCAAGACAATGGAAACGCCAACAAAGTGACCCCATTTTGGAAAGCAAACACCCCAACGTATAATCTATGAGGCATAATGAGTCTTTTGAACGGTTCATTTTTTTCCAGAAGTTTTTGGAAAAAATATGAAAACTCATTTTTTTTTTTTTTTACACAAAGTTATCCATTTCTAAGATATTTCCAACACATAGCATGTACATAGCAAAAATAACACCCCAAAATATATTCTGCTACTCCTCCTGAGTATGGCGATACCACGTGTGAGACTTTTACATAGCCTGGCCACATACAGAGGCCCAACATTGAAGAAGGCGTTCTAGGAGCATAAATTACACATCTAATTTCCTTACAATCTATCACATTTTTGAAGGCCCTTCATATTTCTAACACATAGCATGAACATACCAAGAATTACACCCTAAAATACATTCTGCTGAGCAAAGGGTAAACAAAAGTACCCCAAAGGGTAAACAAAAGATTACCTGTGGTTTTAGTAGTGCAGTTGTCCACAGGAGAGCAGCCCTAATCCAGGCAGCAGGCAGGGACGTGGTCAGCGACAGTGAATTGAATTGTCCAGGCAGCAATATTGTCCATAGTCAGTACAGGCAGGGATACGGTCCATATACAGTCCAGGGTCAGTGCAAGTAGAGACATTGCCAGCAGTGCCAAAATACTGGTCCTGGTAGTAAGCAGGAACATGGTCCAAGTAGCAGGCCAGGAAAGAAGAGGGGACAGGGCTTCTTCCACCCAAATCTTTTTGAAGCCTCCGAGTATCCAGACCCTAATCCAGGAATGAGAAAACTAAAAAAATAGTTTTCTTCATGCAGAAAAACATTCTGGAGCCCCTCACATATGTGAGACCCCTGTGTTCCCACTAGCATAGCAGGGTAAATGATCAGTCCAAGAGGCAGACAAAAAACGTGATCAAACAGTCCAGGGTCAGTTCCAGAGCAGGCAGAGGTAGGTACAAGTTTAGCGTTAGGCAGAAGCGTGGTCGTATGACAGGCCAGGGTCGGTTCCGGAGAAGGCAGAGGTATGTACAGTTCAGTGCAGTGGCATAAGGGGTGTGGAGGAAAATGACAGCAAATGAGAATTACGTTTACCATACTTCCCTAATAATGAAGAGAAGCACGATAATGACAGAAACATTCACCTATACAGAGGCCTGGTTGGGAAGGGCATTGGGGACAATAATACAAGGTGTCTCTTCTAACTCCTCCTCTGGAACACACCCGGCATTTCTTCTGACGTCTGTGGGCTTCACGGGGGGGGGGGATTTTCTCAGGAAAGTGGCGTTTGTGGAGTCTGCTCACGGAATCAGAGCGAATATTTTCTGGTGGGCTTTCCGGGTAAACGGGCGGAGATTACTTGTTCCTGGTAGTGCAGATAGGATACGGGGGTCTCAGTAGGTTTTTGGTAAATAACATAAGTGTTATACATGGCCAAACTGAAAAAATAAAATGGACACTTTTATACTAATGACGGGATTTTCTTGTGGGAAGGTAGGGCTCAATCATCTGATCATTGAAGTCCATTCCCCCCATAAACAAATTATAGTCATAGATACAAGCTGGTTTCTGGATTGGGCCGTTTCTTCTTGAGACTTCCACATAGGTGTCGTTATGGATTTTCGTGAGCATGTGGACGTTTCGTCTGTCCCTCCACTTGACAGCCAATAGCTCCTGGTTACGCAAAGACGCTGTCTAACCTCGTCGTAGCCTTTCATTGACGAGTTTTTGCAGGAAGCCTTTTCTATTGGCTCTTACAGTACCACATGCTGGGGGGGTGTCCCTCCGGTAAAGATTGCGGAAGAGGGGCAAGCTTGTATAAAATTGTCCACATAAAGATGGTATCCCTTTCTAAGGAGTGGATAGACAAGCTCCCAGACAACTTTGCCACTGGCTCCTATATACTCTGGACATTCAGGGGGATGCAGTTGGGAGTCCTTCCCTTCGTACACCAGGAAGGTGTAGATGTACCCTGTGGCTTGGTCACAAAGTTTGTACATTTTAACCCCATATTGGGCACTTTTGCTGGAAATAAACTGTTTGATGCCCAGCCTGCCTGAGAATTTTACAAGGGACTCATCCACGGATATATTCTGATCGGGGGTATATACCTGGGGGATTTTTTCAGAGAAAAAATTTGGGAGTGGCCGAATTTTAAATAATTTGTCAAAAGCTGGGTCATTTCGGGGAGGGCACTGCGTGTTGTCATTATAGTGGAGGAACCGCATGATAATAAGGTATCTTGACTTTGGCATAATGGATGAGAAGAGTGGCCATACTGGTGACTGTGTTGCGAATCTAGACAGGTATGGCTGCACTGCTGGGTGCTGGCGAGCATGCAATGCTGGGTGCTGGCGAGGATGCACTGCTGGGTGCTGGCGAGGGTGCACTGCTGGGTGCTGGCGAGGGTGCACTGCTGGGTGCTGGCGAGGGTGCACTGCAGAGTACTGATGTGCACTACTGGGTACTGTAGTGGCATCAATGAGTTGCACAGATGGGCACGATAGTGGCACAGATGGCACAGATGGGTACGGTAGTGGCACAGATGGGCACAGGTGGCACCGTTGGGCACAGGCAGCACTTATGTGGCACAGATGAGCACTGTAGTGACACTGGTGTGGTGACACCTGCTCTCCATCCCGATCCATCTTACAACTGCGATCAAGCACTAGAGCCATAATGAGGAGGAATGGGACGGATCAGAGCAGCCAAGATGGGGCCTGTCCGCTCCCTCCTCGTACGCAATCGAGGGACAAAATCAGGGATGCAGCTGCCAAACTGGAGCGCTTTGCGCATGTGCCTGCTGAGGATTACTCAACCACTCATGCATCTATTTCAGCCACTTCTCATATCAGTGGTGAGCTGCTGCAATTTGGCGAGTCTACCTCAGATATACACACTGCAGCCTATGGGAATGAGAGGGACTCTCAGTGTACTTTAATTGAGGAAGACTGGGCTGCACAGACACCAGCTCTCTTGAAAGATACCACACCAGAGCCCACATTTAGAGATGTATTCCTGGCTGAGCAAAATTGTAACGCTTCACTGATGACACTCACAGTTCAAGCACCTAAGGGAACATATGCCGTTTATTCGCCACAATGTACAGAAAGTGCACAAATGCATCCCAGATTTAGAGAGTAGAGTGAGCTCCATAGAGGATGAGCTGGGCCTGGCTAAGAGCAATATCGCTGCTGCCAATTTAGTTGTTTATCTTCACACTAACTGTATAGATGATATGGAAAACAGATTACAGAGGAACAACATTAGAATTCTGGGTCTGCCTGAGAAAATTGAGGGCCAAAATCCGACTGCATATATTGAGCAATGGTTGATTGACACCTTTGAATGGAATTACTTTACATTGTTTTTCGCGGTGGAGAGGGCGCACCATTTTCCCGCCCACAAACTCCGTCCTGGGAATCATCCTCGTCCCTTTATCCTAAAGCTACAAAGATCGTGATAACATTCTTGCCATGGCTCACACCAAAGGGCCGATTGAGCTAAAAGGGATCCAAAATATCCCTTTTCCCAGATTTTTCTGTGGAAGAACAAAAATTCTTCCCAATATGATGATGTAAAAAGGTCAGCTTCATGCAATGCAAATTCCATGTGCAATGCTAAGCTGTGTGTAGTGGCAAAAGGGGAAACCCACTTTTTGATACCCCCAAGAGTGCTACTCAATGGCTGGATCACAATGAACACCACCTTCCAAGATTTCGTACCCCTTCCTGAGATTTAGTTGCTCTCTCTTTAGAACAGCTAATCCATCTGGGTAAGAAGTCTGCTCAGAAATTTGCAAACAGCTGTGAATGTACTCAAACTGTTTGGGGTAATTGCTAAATCTCTCCGCCCCCCCCCCCCCCCCAGGCTCCTGTGGGAACTTCATTGTTTTAGGTTTTTTTTTCGGTTTTGTTGTTTTAGAGTTTCTTGCGTGGATGGCTACCACAGTGACCTGTGTGACGTGCACAAGCACTATGCAGATTTCTTCATATACTTCTGCTATGTGACTCACCTGTGCTCTTTACGTGTCGCACTGACTGTACTCAACAAAACATATTTTATGTTCTGGATTCTGGTACTTGTTACCAGCAGTATGATTGGGTGTCATTATACTACCTGTTCTTTTGCCATTTTTTTTTTTTTTTTTTCCAGCTGTGTTCGATTAATAACTTGTTTATTGGGAAATGTGGATGTGCCTCCTCCCTATTACAGTGAGGTGATCCGAGTGCTAGCTCAACTGTTGGTGATAACCCTGGGATTCCCTTGCTGGTGGTAAGGGATTTCAATGCAGTATGCAATTCTAGTGTGGACCGCTACTCTGTGGGAAATCAAACTACTACACTATTTGCATATCAGATTTCTGAGTTAGGTCTTACAGACCTTTGGAGAATACGTAATCCCTCTACTACACAGTATTCCTGTTGCCCTAGTTCTTATGAATCCCTTCGAAGGATAGACACAGCATTGGGCACAGATTCTATCATGCCATGTATTACAGATGTTACATAGGCCAGAGGATTGTTGGACCACTCCCACCTAGCCACTAGCCAATTCTTTTTGGTCATGTTTTAGCGTAATTTTTTCACAATGACAAATCAACTGCCTCACCTCTTATTGTATGGGACTCCTTTCCACAATACAATATGTGAGTGTTTATTACACTATAAAGGCTTGATACATTAAGAAATTCTTTGTATATACAAAAATTAAAATGGTTAATTGTTATATCTAGCTGAATATGATAGTCTACGTTGGTCCCAAGGAAGCTATGCAATCAGTGAAACATGTCGACAAGCGGATGAGAATACACACAGCTCTATCTTTAATTTCTGAGTATAATCCATGAAAAGAGGGGTCTGTATATAATTGGTCCCAAGTAGGAGTTCTGTATCATATGATAATCCATGTTCATTAATTTTAGAGTTACGTATTGATGCAATGGTGTTATTTTTAAATTATTGTAAATAAAGTTTGATATTTTTTATACAACCTGCATTGTGGCTCATGTGGGTGCCAGTAAAGTCCACTGTCAGCAGGACTGATTCTTGCTAATCGTAGAATATTTGTAGAACTGAAGAGCAACACTTGTCTGCTCCCTCCCCACAGTGCCTCCGTTCTTGGAAGGACACCCAATTGCTTTACAAACAAAAGTTGCATGACAAGGCAGAAAGTAAGCAATTTTTTAACCGATACCAGTATTTTGCGGATGGCGAGTATACAGGGCACCTGCTGTCATTGCAAGCTCTCAAAACCAACCTAATTACATTGCTTTGATTACTAATACTTCTGGTATACTTTCCCATGATCCTGTTGAAATATCTGGGGTCTTCCATAAAGTACACTATCCTCCATTAAAATTCAAAATAAAATTGAATTTTTAAGCCCCCCTCGCTTGCCAGTTATGACGGCGGTGGACAGGAAGTTTCTGAACTCTCCCATTACTCTTTAAGAACTAAGTAAGGCAGCGGGTGAGGCCCCTACTAATAAGGCATCAGGCTCGAATGGCCTCTCGCCTGAAATTTATAAAATATTTCAGGAAATTTTGATACAGGAACTGCTAGCAGTTCTGAATTTGGCTTATGAGCTTCATCATCTTCCAGAATCTATGAACGTGGCAGGTATCATTGTTCTCCTGAAACCAGGAAAGTATTTTTTTTTTACCCGGAATCCTATTGTCCTATCTCCCTTTTAAATTCTGATGTCTCCAGCCACAATTTATAAATCTGATTTTGTCAATTGCTAGTGTTGTTACTATTTCCCAGCAGATTTTGAGCATATGTTTTGGCACTGCCCCTTATTGCCAATTTTCTGGCAAGGGGTGATTCGTGCCCTTGAAAACATCACAGCCCTTCACATACCTATGACTATCTCTGCGTGTTTACTTGGCTTGGTGGGTGAACTGGTGCCTCTCAGAGCACAGAGAACTCTACTTTCTGTTACCCTGTTCTATGAGTCTATGCACATAAAGCGATTATTTTACATTGTAAAAAAGCAGAGGCCCCTTCACTAAATTTCTGGAAAGCCCTAGTCAACAAGGTACTGCCGTTTTACAAAGCTACCTACCTGAACAGAGGTTGTCGCAAAAAGTTTGAAAAGGTATGGCATTGTTGGGTTTCTGATACTTCTACACTTACATGAGGCTGACACTTGATCTAGATAGAAACCTCTATTAATGAGACCTAGGCAATTCTAAATATTGCTGTAATCCTGTTTGTGGTTATTAGACAGCTCCCTTGCATATAATCCTGGAAGGTGCTGTATTTGGGGGGGGGGGGGGATTTTTGTAATGTTTCTGTTTTATACAAGTATCTGGCTGCACCAGTAATTGTCGTTATTTGTTTTTGGTACCTTGTGATACCTTGTTTTGTACTATTTAAAAAAAAAAAAAATTCTCATTTCAAGTTGCTAGCCAATGTTCTAGCCAATCTGGGTTTATACTGACCAGATCGACCGCAATTAACATCCGCAGGCTATTCCTTAATCAACAGTTGCCATCTGACAATATGGGTGATAGGTCCATACAAAGATTCCCATTACCCCACCCTAATTCTTATGTCCAAGGTATGGGATGAGATGAGGCGGATTATGAGATATGATGGGATTACACATTATTTACCTATATGGGAGAGGGGGCGTTTAGGAGAACTGCAAAAGTTACAGGGCTGAAGGATGGTATTCCAGAGGGGTCTAATTCCTTTACCAACTAAATACTAAGGATCAAATGAAGTCATTTCAAGGTTTACAGCAGGAATTTCGTATACCCTCTCGTGGATTCTTTCAGTTCTTTTAGCTCCATCATGTCCTCTCAGCTCAAGCGAAGCGGACTAATTTTAGTCAAGGTTACCGCTCCACCAGCTAGCGTCTACTACAGACAGTTAAAATATATTTAGAATTTTTGAGGGTTTGTCCTACTCACTTTTGCAACCTGTCATTCGTTTTCAATTTTTGTTTCATTTTCCTTTTTTTAAAAATTCTTTGTAACTTTTAAATGATCGTGTTCTTTTTTTTTCTATATTTTTTAAATACTCTTTTTATTATTTATAGCCATTTTAACTTTTGTCATGAGCCACATATGTTTTATTTTTAGCCTTTTAATGCCCATGGGAATATATTTTGCAGCGATTTTGCATAGTGTCGATTTGCAGCATTCCTATTTCTATTCTGTGCTCTTTATACACAACATTCCCTCTGGGTCTAAATCTTGTGCAGCAGCCATGGAAAATCTGCTCTCTTAAAGTGGTTGGAAACCCTCAAATACACCCACTGAAGTGAACAGCCTCAGATGATATACAGAGATTAAACAAAGCCTCCTACATAGATTGTTTATCTGCAGCCTTCTCTTTCCTTCACCCCTTCAAATGGGCAGAATCCTGTTAAAATCCTTCTCCATCTGTTAGTATCACAGAGGAGGGGGCAGAGAGGCTGCAGTTACAGTGCGCGAGAGCTGATTGGAGGAAAGAAAACAAACCCCTTTCACACAGCAGAACTGTGTTGTGAATAGGCAAGCTGCGTGCTGAGCTCCCTCTTCAACAAAAATGGTATCTCATTTGTAGTTAAAACATCTTAGAGGTGAGTCATGCTGATAACAGAGGAAGAAAGCACCAGAGAGGAATGACACTTAGAGCTTTGGAGAGAGATAAGTAAACATTACATATACATTTGCCTTGCTCAGATTTCATGACTGAGGTTTACAACCACTTTAAGTGTTTTTATCTTTTCCAGTATAAGAGGTTTACAGTGTACATTAAAGGAAATCATGTTATGGTCAGATGTTTCCTCGTATGAACATTAGTAATAAGCTCAGCATGGTTTCAGATTAACAGGTCCAGCAGCGCATCATTTCTAGTCAAGGCCTTAAACTGGACCATAAAATTGCCTTGTAATTGTCTTATAAACTTCTGTTCCAGCAGTGCCATTACTCCAGTCAATCTTAGGGTAGTTAAAATTCCCTATTATCACTGTCCCAGCCCTTGCAAACTGCACAAGAAGCTTAGACTCCACCTCTTCATTAACACTAGGTGGCCTGTAGCAAGCTCCAATAATTAACTTTGAAGTACACACACACACATTTGAAGTACACATCCACAAGTCCCACTTTTACACATGCTTTGAGATCACTTCTCACACAGAGAAAGACACCACCACCTTTATGTTTTTCCCTGTCTCTCCAAAAAAAGAGCATAGTCAGGAATATTAATAGCCCAACAATGCGAAAAATGAAAGCAAGATTTAGCAATTCCAATTAAATCATAGTTCTCTTAATGCACCAAGCTTCCAACTCACCCATTTTGCTTGGCAAACTTCTGTCATTAGTGAACACCACTTTAATTCAAGGTCACATTTTGCACTTGCATTTTCCATTTTTTTTTTTGTAGTACAAATAGTACTAGAACTTTTAAATGGTTGTTTGTAACATGGGAACCATTTTATCCCGTGCCACAGCCCTCCCCCCAATGACCTGTCTACCCCATTTAAATTCCAGTCTTCCTACAAACCTCTCCCCTAGGAGAGCAGACCTCTTTCCATTTAGGTGCAAACCATCTTTAGCATATAGGTTGTACTCCAATGAAAAGTCAGCCCAGTGCTTTAGAAACCAAAATCCCTCCCTCTTAAACAAGTCTTTAGCCATGTATTCAGTTCTCCAGTTGCCCTGTCTTTCCTGTGTTGATTATTAAGGAGCCTCTATCTTGCATGAATTCTGTCATTGGTCCCAACATGAACCAAGACAGCTGGGTCAAGCCCAGCCACTCGCAGTAATTTATCAACCTGGACCATGACATGCCAATCTCTGGCACCATGGAGATATTAACATATTGGGTATTTCAACCCCAATTCCAAAAAAGTTTGGCTGCTGTATAAAAATCTACAGAACGCAATGATTTGTAAATCTCAAACCCATATTTTATTCACAATAGAAAATAGAAAAATATCAAATGTTTAAATTGAGAAAATTACCATTTTAGGAAAAAAATAAGATAATTTTGAAATTGATGGCACCAACACATCTCAAAGAGGTTGGGACTGGGCAACAAAAGGCTGAAAAAGTAAATGTTGCTAACAAGGAAGACCTAGATGCACAATTTGCAACTAATTAGGTTAATGGGCAACAGGCCGGTAACATGATTGGTTATAAAAAAGGGCATCTTAGAGACTCAGAGTGTCTCAGAGGTTCACCAATCTGTAAAAAGCTGCATTGAAACATTTTCAAACAATTAAAGAATAATGTTCCTCAATGTAAAATTATATAGTTTAAATACATCGTCTACAGTACATAAAATCCTTAAAAGATTCTGGAAAAATGGAGAAACCTCTGTGTGCATTGGACATGGCCTAAACTTAATATTAGATGCCCATGATCTTGCATTAAAAACAGGCATGATTCTGTGATGAATATTACTGCATGGGCTCAGGAATACTTCCAAAAATCACTGTGAACACAGTTTGCCATGCCATCCAAACAAGTTAAAGTTCTATTACGCAAAGAAGAAGCCATATCTGAGCATGATCCAGGAAAAAGGTGTTGCTCTGTAATTTTCAGCTGGCATATTTCCTGTATGCAGATGCCCAGTCTCCAACAAGACCCAATGACTGTGTAAGGCTGTCTCTGACATGCCCCTTGGGCTTCAAGGTGTCACAATCACAGCTGTCAGGTCCTATGCGATTCACAAAACCTCCAAAGTGGCAATTTCATCTGCATGAGAAAGTTACTGGAGTGTCCACTCCCTCTGCACGCTGAAGGCAATTAGCAAGTGAATTTTAGGCTGCTGTGTTTCTCTATATGTGTGAATTCAGTGTTCATTCCCAGTACAGATAACTTGTCGTTTTCCTTATTGTGCCAAGTGAGGTGTGCTGGGTTATCCACCTATTCAGGAATAGTAAGGAGTATGGATGTGATGCTCAAACAGGTCTCTGTGCAGTGTAATCTGGACTGTAAATACATGTAGCACACAGCATCCGGTTTACACTCTTATAATGTTAACATTTAAGTCGTGTGTATTAGTTTAGATAGATAAGTCTGCTAAGTGTCATTCACTGTTATGTGGGTGTTACTGCAGTGATACAGAACATAAATGTGCTTTTCTGTTAGGCCGCATTACCCACGGTTAGTTTGGAAAAGACCTTTTTTTCAGGTTCACCGAGATCTGTTCACGGACAGAAATTGCAGGTAACGTATGCTGAAGAGCACTCCATTAGATCTGTGCAATAAACTGCATTTAATTGGCAGATGTTCTAATTAAACGTGATTGTTCATTAACTGTTTGTGTGTTTATACCTGTGAAATTTTGTCAATGTTTTGTATGTGTATTAAGTCTGAAATAGGATCACACTGCCCTATAATGGCACTCATAATGAGCACTTTACAGTTGTGCTTATAAGTTTACATACCCTGGCAGAATTTATAATTTCTTGGCCATTTTTCAGAGAATATGAATAATAACAAACATTTCCTTTCACTCATGGTTAGTGTTTGGCTAAAGCCATTTATTATCAATCAACTGTATTTACTTATTTTAAATCATAATGACAACAGAAACTACCCAAATGACCCTGATCAAAAGTTTACATACCGAGTATTGCCCTCTTTAACATCAAGCAAGCAAGCTTGAAAGTCTTTTGTGGTATTTGTGGATGAGGCTCTTTATCTTCTCAGATGGTAAAGCTGCCTATTCCTCTTGGCAAAAAGCCTCCAGTCCCTGTAAATTCTTGGGCTGTCTTGCATGAACTGCACGTTTAAGATCTCCCCAGAGTGGCTCAAAGATATTGAGGTCAGGAGACTGAGATGGCCACTCCAGAACCTTCACTTTATTCTGCTGTAGCCAATGACAGGTCGACTTGGCCTTGTGTTTTGGATCATTGTCATGTTGGAATGTCCAAGTACGGCCCATGCGCAGCTTCCTGGCTGATGAATGCAAATGTTCCTCCAGTATTTTTTGATAACATACTGCATTCATCTTGCTGTCAATTTTAACCAAATTTCCTGTGCCTTTGTAACTCACACATCCCCAAATCATCAGAGATCCACCTCCGTGTTTCACAGTAGGAATGGTGTACCTTTCATCATAGGCCTTGTTGACTACTCTCCAAATGTAGCTTTAATGGTTGGGGCCAAAGTTAAATTTTGGTCTAATCACTCCAAATGACTTTGTGCCAGAAGGTTTGAGGCTTGTCTCTGTGCTGTTTGGCGTATTGTAAGCGAAACACTTTGTGGCATTCGCGTAGTAATGGTTTTCTTCTGGCGACTCGACCATGCAGCCCCCATCTTTCTTCAAGTGCCTCCTTATTGTGCATCTTGAAACAGCCACACCACATGTTTTCAGAGAGTCCTGTATTTCACCTAAAGTTATATGTGGGTTTTTCTTTGCATCCCAAACAATTTTCCTAGCAGTTGTGGCTGAAATTTTAGTTGGTCCACCTGACTGTGGTTTGGTTTCAACAGAACCCCTCATTTTCCACTTCTTGATTAGGGTTTGAACACTGCTAATTGGCATTCTCAATTCCTTGGATATCTTTGTATATCCCTTTCCTGTTTTATACAGTTCAACTACCTTTTCCCACAGATCCTTTGACAATTTTTTTGCTTTCCACACGACTCAGAATCCAGAAATGTCAGTGCAGCACTGGATGAAAGATGCAAGGGGTCTGTCAGGAGTCCAGAAACACATTGACCTTTTATACACACACACTAATTACAAGTAAACAGATCACAGGTGAGGATGGTTCCCCTTAATAGCCATTCACACCCTTTTGTGTCAACTTGTGTGCATGTTATCAGGCTAAAATCACCAGGGTATGTAAACTTTTGATCAGGGTCATTTGGGTAGTTTCTGTTGTCATTATGATTTAAAGAGAGTAAACACAGTTGAATGATAATAAATGGCTTCAGCCAAATACTAACCATGAGTGAAAGAAAAGTTTTTGTTTTATCATTCATATTCTCAGAAAAATGGCCAAGAAATCATAAATTCTGCCAGGGTATGTAAACTTATGCGCACAACTGTATCTGTACAATGACCTATTCATATTTTAAACATTTTAATTTATTATATAATTAAATAGATTAAAAGGCCAATAAGCAATGTGGTGGCTAGAAAAGGTGAACAGATAGGGCAACTCAAGCACAGGTCTTGTCAGTTGAGACAAATCGTGAGTGTTTTTGGAATTGTACAGAGACAAAAGACATAATCTGGAAGAGGAAGCTAATTAGAGGTTAAGTGTCACCTGGGCCTTTGTTGGTATTGCTTCACTTTTGCCTGCTGGAGTGCATGTAGGAAACCATATTGACAGAACAAAATTATACTAACACCAACCACATACATACCTTTTTTCATATTAGTTTGCTCAATCCCACTGAAATCTATGCAACATCAGTAGCTGACTGATGTCCTGGGACTGAAACACAGCTTACATATACAGTAAATTGAATTACCTGTATGCACGCCATTATGGGACATTCATAGAGTGCCAGGTGGAAGCATGATTTAAAAGTTATAGGTATGGGGCTGCATGTTACCTTTCCCTATTATTCCCAATATGCAGGGCTCAGGCGTGATCTGCCCATTGCAAAAACACATGAAGGAGAGAAGGTAGCAATTAACCCTGAACTAAAGCCTCCTACACACGATCGGATTTTCCGCAGACAACACCTCGGACTTTTGTCCGAAGGCGTGTGCCTGGATTTTGTCTTGCATACAAACGGCAAGGAATTGTCGGCCAACAAACACGAAGTTAGTGACGTACTACAAGGGTTTTTTCCTTTTTCTTCTTGGTTTCTCCCCTTCGTCTTCCTCTATACAGAATCAGCTTTCTGAGGATAGCAGCCGCCGATGCCCTGCCATTTTTATTATTTTTTAATTCTTTTAAACCTCTTATTTGGAAACTTTTAACCCCCGAATCCCTGACCTCATCATGGACTTATGATTTATGAACTGTGATTTTTCTTATTTATATCCACCTGTATTTGCGCTGATAGTTACATGGTTATAACAGTGCACCAACTCTTGGCATTGCTGACCCCCTATATTAAGAAGCAGGACACAGGCTTTTATTTTATTTTTTGGTTGAATAATGATTTGATTTGGTATATTTTCTATATTTATGGATGCATAGAATAAGTTCTATTGGCAGATAGCATGGCTAATTTTATGCTTTTTTATTTTTTTAATGCACAATTAAAAAATTGTGGAGAATAATACTTGGTTATGTGTTTTACCTCAAATGACAGTTTGGGAGTAGGCAGTTACATTTAAAAAAATACAATGTAAAATTGATAAGGGACACCAACATAGCTGTATCTTTGATCTTAAAAACTATGGGATAATGGTGTTGTGGTAACTTGCCCTAAAAAAAAAAAAAAAAAAAAAAAAAAAAAGCATAATAAAATTATTCTTGATATCACTAGAAAAAAAAAGCCTTTGAAAATTAGTTTGCAATAACGCCATCAGTATCACCAGCAAAGCAGCTTCATTATTATCCCATTAAAGAGAAAAGAATGTGCGCTGCATTTCGAGATTTCATAATTTGCCACGTCACGAATGTTAATTCTCCATTAGGAACGATAGTTTACAAGAACAACCGCTTCTGGCTCGTCCTTGCTTCCGAGCATGCGTGTTTGTACGTTGGACTTTTGTCCGACGGACTTGTGTACACATGCTCGAAAAATCCGACATTTGTCCACGGAAAATTTTTAAACCGGCCATCCAACATTTGTCCGTGGAAAATCTGACAATTGTCCGATGGAGCGTATAAACGGTCGGATTTTCCGCCAACAGCCTGTCATTACACATTTCCCATTGGAAAATCTGATCACATGTACGCTGCTTTACACAAAAATTAGACCCACGGATCCAGCAGACAGAGTGGCAGCAAAGCATGGGAAGGGTATAAGTACACATACGTGTGGTGAACGTTAAAGTTAATAAAATCAGAGAGCAGATTTTAAAATCTTGGACTGAAATGTGTTCAGCAAATATGTGAACGTTTTGCCTCCAAACTCCTTGAACGTTTAGTCTACAAACCGACTGAGTGACCACCTCATTGAGAATAACCTTCTTGATGCCCTTTAGTCTGGATTTCGCCCACAACACTCCACAGAAACTGCCCTCCTAAAACAATGTATGCTACATCGAAAATTTGCTGTCTGACTTTCCGCCAACAATTTTTGATAGCAGGTTCTCAAATTTCCCGCAAGCAAAACTTTGTTGTCGGAATTTCCGATCATGTGTACACAAGTCCGACACACAAAAGTTCACGCATGCTCGGAATTAAGCAGAAGGAGCCGCACTGGCTATTGAACTTCCTTTTTCTCGGCTAGTCGTACGTCACCACGTTCCCACATTCGTAATTGTTGGCCAACATTTGTGTGACCGTGTGTATGCAAGACAAGTTTGAGCCAACATCCTTTGAACAAAAATCCACGGTTTTGTTGTCGGAAAGTTCGATCGTGTGTACGGGGCATTACTCTTGGACCTTTCCGCTGCCTTTGATACAGTTGACCACCCCCCTCCTCCTCAAAAAACTCTATTTGCTTTGTCTCCACGGCTGCGCTCACCATTGGTTCGAATCTCACCTATCTCATCGCACCTTCAGTGTCACTTACAACTCCACTTCCTCCTCTCCAACTCCTCTTATCATTGGGGTCCCCCAAGGTTCTGTCCTTGGACCTCTACTATTCTCGATCTACACGTCCTCCCTGGGTCAGCTGATAGCCTCCCATGGCTTCCACTACCATTTATATGCTGACGACACCCAAATCTATCTCTCTGTCCCTCAGCTCACCCCATCAGTTTCCTTACGCATCACTGATTTACTAACAGACATAGACACCTGGATGTCAAACCACTTCCTCAAACTGAATCTAAAACCGAGCTCTTAATATTTCCTCTTCCATGTGCCCCTTCCCCCAACTTCTCTGTCAAGATCAATGGCAATCTAATGGCACATTAAATCAATATATCAGTCTGTCCCAACATGCCAGGGTGCTAGAGGTGACCTTCGACTCTGAACTGTCCTTTCAGGCCCGCATCCAATCCCTGTCCAAATCATGCCGCCTTACCCTCCACAACATTTCCAGAATACGTCCCTTTTTAAACTAATGACACCACCAAGCTTCTAATTCACTCCCTGGTTATCTTTCGCCTCGACTACTGCAACTCCCTCCTCATTGGATTACCTCTACAAAGACAATCCCCCCTTCAGTTCATAATGAATTTCGCTGCAAGACTCATCCACCTTACCTGCCCCCAACTACATCACTAACCTAGTCCCAAAATACCAACCAAGCCGCTCTCTTCGGTCCTCCCAAGACCTCCTGCTCTCTAGCTCCCTCGTCACCTCCTCCCATGCTCGCCTCCAGGATTTCTCCAAAACTTCCCCCATCCTTTGGAACTCCCTACCCCAATCTGTCTGGATTGTCCCCTAATCTATCCATCTTTAGACGATCCCTGAAAACCCTTCTCTTTAAAGAAGCCTATCCTGCTTCTAACTAATGCACTGTTTTACTTCCTCTATCAGCTCATCCCCCACAGCTATTACCTTTTGTATCAATTGACCCTCCCTTTTTAGATTGTAAGCTGTAATGAGCAGGGCCCTCTGATTCCTCTTGTACCAAATTGTAATGCAACTGTAATGTCTGCCTTTATTTTGTTAAGTGCTGCGCAAACTGTTGGTGCTATATAAATCCTGCATATTAATAATAGTATAAGGAGAAGTAATTCTTACCAAAAGTGATACAAGGAACTTGTTGAGAAAGACTATCTTCATACAGCCAACTCGCAGGGAAGCCTTCCCATCCACTTTAGACACATCCTTATAGGCTTCTCCTTGTGTGGCCTCAGGATAGAGTGTCAAATTGAAGTTGAAAACCTCTTCTTCCATAATACAAACAGCCTAACACAAACAAAAAAGAGAATTTATGGTCACATACATTTAAACTGGAATAATAACATTGTATTCCTTCTCACTGCTATTAACCAAGGTCTTTATAATCCATGCAGCCAAATAGTATAAAATCCCCCAAAAATATCAAAGATTTTTTAACAGCTTTAAACCTTCCTGCTAAATTATAACACATGGCCTATGGCTCCTGCAACAGGCTTTTGGCTTCTGACTCTTACATTTATCTTCATTGCATCTAATGACAAAGCTGGTGGGACAGCAGCAGCCACCAGCATCACCCGCCCTGGGGAACAGCAGCAGCCGCCAGCCATACCCACACTCGGGATCAGCAGTCGCCAGTCTTACCCGCTCCAAGGACAGCAGTAGCCGCCAGCCATTCTCGCTTTGGGGAACAGCAGCAGTCGCCAGCCATACCCGCCCTGGGGAACAGCAGCAGCCGCCAGCCATACCCGCCCTGGGGAACAGCAGCAGCCGCCAGCCATACCCGCCCTGGGGAACAGCAGCAGCCGCCAGCCATACCCGCCCTGGGGAACAGCAGCAGCCGCCAGCCATACCCGCCCTGGGGAACAGCAGCAGCCGCCAGCCATACTCGCCCTGGGGAACAGCAGCAGCCGCCAGCCATACCCGCCCTGGGGGACAGTAGCAGCCGCCAGCCATACCCGCCCTGGGGGACAGCAGCAGCCACCAGCCATACCCGCCCTGGGGGACAGCAGCAGCCGCCAGCCATACCCGCCCTGGGGGACAGCAGCAGCCGCCAGCCTTACAAGCCCTGGGGGACAGCAGCAGCCGCCAGCCATACCCGCCCTGGGGGACAGCAGCAGCCGCCAGCCTTACAAGCCCTGGGGGACAGCAGTAGCCACCAGCCATACCCGCCCTAGGGGACAGCAGCAGCCGCCAGCCATACCCGCCCCGGAGGACAGCAGCAGCCGCCAGCCATACCCGCCCT
This sequence comes from Aquarana catesbeiana, assembly GCF_042186555.1. Taxonomy (NCBI): domain Eukaryota; kingdom Metazoa; phylum Chordata; class Amphibia; order Anura; family Ranidae; genus Aquarana; species Aquarana catesbeiana. The sequence goes on from NC_133326.1 coordinate 122,142,042, forward strand.
TGGGAACATCAGCAGTCATCAGCCATACCCGTCCTAAGGACAGCAGCAGCCACCAGCCATACCCGCCCTGGTGGAAAGCAGCAGCCGTCAGCCATATCTGCCCTGGGGGACAGCGGCAGCCGCCAGCCATACCTGCCCTGGGGGACAGCGGCAGCCGCCAGCCATACCTGCCCTGGGGGACAGCAGCAGTCACCAGCCATACCTGCCCTGGGGGACAGCAGCAGTCACCAGCCATCAATGCCCTGGGGGACAGCAGCAGTCACCAGCCATACCTGCCCTGGGGGACAGCAGCAGCCACCAGCCATTCCTGCCCTGGGGGACAGCAGCAGCCACCAGCCATGCCCGCCTTGGGGGTTCAGCAGCAGTGGTAAACCGCAGCGCATCAGTGTGAAAGCAGCTTTAGTCCCCTTTCACACAATCAGTCCAAAGGGGTCCGCCTGTCTGTTTTTCAGATGGACCCAATCGGACCCTCCATTCACCTCTATGGTGCGGCAGATGTATACAGATTTATGTCAGTTTACAATTGCCTACCTCCAATCCAATTAGCTAAAAAAAAAAAAAAAAAAAAAACACAGAAGGGAATCTGTCCCCTGTCTCGATTGGATTGGAGGGCCCATAGAGTACAGCATGCTGTGTCCCAGTCTGCTCTGCATATGCAGAGCGGATACGGACCTGTCATCCGCCCCCTCTGCTCATTGTGGCCTGTGACCGGTTACCAAGTCCCTTAAGTGGTCCTTGCTCTTCAAAAGGGCACCCTATGTCAAAGAATATAACTATGAACCAGTCTGTCTCTGGCTGGGCTCCATCTTGCTTCCTCTGATATATTTCTTTTATTTGCTTGCCTGCATCTGTTTCTTACTCTATGTATAAAGAAAAAAAAGACTATAATATTGCACAAGGTTCCACGCAAAGTTAACCTTCTTATGGATGGTTTGTGGGTTGACATCATTGACAAGAATATCTTTCAGCCTTGCAAAAATGTCTATCTTGCTAGATTCCAAGAAAATGGAGGAGTCAAGACCTGAAAAAGAAGATTTGTAATATTAAAAACATCATAATATCAAGTTGTATTCATGTTGCAAATTCACACAAAACTGAGAAGGCATTACATTTTAGCACATATACTTTCACTTCTGAAGTTTTAACTTGTCAGTGTTTAAGAATAAAAGTAAAATCTTACAATTTAAAGATAATAGAATATTTATACATGCACTTTGATAATGACTGGAAAGCTTAAAGCCTCATTTAGATGGGTACTGGCACCTGTGCTGTATGCATGAGCTGTACGTTTTCACACCTGCATCCACCCTGAACTGCATGCAGGTAGCCTACGGATATGGATGCAGCGGCTGCATGGACACAGCCACATCAAAATTGAAGAGGCAGGCAAGAGCGGATGCGTGGCCCTGAAAATGGTGCGTCAGCGCCCTTCTGAATGAGGTCTTATATTCCAAAATGTATTGGGTCACAACAGCCCAGGACAATTCTTAATCCTGAGAAAGTGGGCAGATTGGTCTGCCAAAATACATGTGATGCCAATTGAACAGATTCGAGTATAACAAGCATGGGACCAAATTTACTATTTCACAATATATTAAGAAGGGGAATGGAATATAAACTGTACAAAGTCCACTTATCGGCAAATTAGATCTGCAACTAATTCAGCTGATAACTGATCTACGTAATGGGCAGCTTTATTTTATGTAAGCTACACAAGTCAGCCAAAAATTTACTATACAATCTTTATCGCCCACAGACTGCTTGCACACATACCCAGTATCTTGATTTCAGCAACATGGATGTTTTCATCCCATACATTCATGCTAAAGGAATTCAACTTTGCAAACAACTTGAAGGCTATCAAGTCCTTATCTTTGGAGGGCTTTGTTACTAAAGAAAAGAAAAAAATTGTATAAATTAATTTGATCCAACTACGTCAAACATTTGTTCAACTCCAACATAGCAGATATAACAAACTAATCAATAGACAAATCTTCCACACCCAACATGTTGCTATAACCTATGATAAAGGTTTTAGCCCATTTATCCTTAAGGGGTTGTAAAGGTAATTTTTTTTTTTTTTTTAAAATAACAAACATGTTATACTTACCTTCACTGTGCAGCTCGTTCTGCACAGAGTGGCCCCGAACCTGGTCTTCTGGGGTCCCTCGGCGGCTGTTTCAGCTCCTCCCCGCAAGCATTTACCACCTTAATGCGAGCTCCCTCGCATGGTGGTGAGTGCTTGCGGGCGCGCTCCCGTGATACAGCCGGCGGCTATAGCCGCTCGCTGTATCACTCGGCCCCGGCGCGCCGCGTCATCGGATGTGATTGACAGCAGCGCGAGCCAATGGCTGCGCTGCTTTCAATCCATCCACTGCAGCCAATCAGCGACCAGGCTGAGCTGCAATGAAGATGACGAGGACGAGCAGCGAAGATTCGAGGCGTCAGGTAAGTAAAACGGGGGGCCTGGGGACGGCGGTACTGTCAAAAGTTTTTTCACCTTAATGCATAGAATGCATTAAGGTGAAAAAATTTTTACCTTTACAACCCCTTTAGTAATAGTTAAAGCAGTCTACAGAAAAATTGCTAAATAAATTGTCTAACTTTTGTTATTAAATTTCTGTCATAAGACTAGCATAGTAAGTAAAGTATTGAATGCTAGCAACTATGATTTTGGTACAGCTGTATGATACATGAAGATGCTCAACCCCAAAAGGAACTCCGTGACAATATAAAAAGGATGAAATCAGGCTCTCTCATCTTTACAATTATACCTGGGAAACATTGTTCATTATGGAGTGAAGCTTCCCCTGTATGCCACATGGCACTTTTGTAGAAAAAACAAATTTACATTAACTGTATGTCCTAAAGTAAAACAAATACTTTAGATGCATTTTTACCAAAAGTAACCAACTTTCCAAGGTGGATGCAAATTATGTCTTAAAAGAGAGTCACATTTTCACTGTGAATTTACCAAGGTAATGATGTCCGCCATTGTCTGTACATCACTGTTTTTGACTATTGACTGCTAGTCTGCACCCTTCCATCACAGCATGCAGTGGCAAAAATTATTTGATACCTCACAGATTTAATATGTTTGCTCACTTGCAAAGAAATGAAGGGTCTATAATTGTTATAGGTGTATTTTAAATGATAGAAAGAATATGAACCAAAAATCCAGAAAAAAAAAAACACATGATATAAAAGTTATTAATTGAGTTCCAGTTCAGCAAGTAAAATAAGCATTTGATCTCCTACCAACCAACAATATTTCTGGCTCCCACAGACTGGCTACAGTGTGTGCTTATGTGGTACACAGATTGGTCCTGTCAATTTAAGAAGGCGCTCCTAATGACAACTCATGTGTATAAAAGACACCTGTCCACAGAATCTTTCTTCCATTCAAACCCCACCATCATGGGGAAGAACAAAGAGCTGTCAAAAACGTCAGACAAAATTGTAGACCTGCACAAAGCTGGAATAGGCTACAAGACCCTCAGCAAGAAGCTTGGTGAGAAGGAGACAACTGCTGGAGTGATTTTTAGAAAATGGAAGAAATACAAAACCACCATCAATCGCCCTTGTTCTGGAGCTCCATGAAAGATTTTGCCTCATTGGGAAAGGGTGATCATGAGAAAAAGGAGGGATCGGAACAACACTGGGGAAGCTTGTGAATGATCTCAATGTAGTTGGGACCACAGTCACCAAACAAACCATTGGTAACAATACGCCATGGATTGAAATCCTGCAGCACCTACAAGGTCCCCCTCTTTAAGAAGGCACATGCACATAGGCCCATTTGAGGTTTGCCAAAGAATATCTAAGTGATTCAAAGAAGGATTGGGAGAAAGTGCTGTGGTCAGATGAGGCCAAATTAAGCTCTATGATATTAACTTGACTCGCCGTGTTTGGAGGAATAAAAATGCTATGACCCTAAGAACACCTTCCCTACAGTCAAGCACGGAAGTGGAAACATTATGTTTTGGGGCTATTTTTCTGCTAAAGATACAGGTTGAATTTGCTGCATTGAGGGGGCCAATGTACAGGGCCATGTATGTAAAGTCTTGGATGAGAACCTTCTTCCCTCAGCCAGAGCACTGAAGATGGGTCGTGGATGGGTCTTCCATCATGACAATGACCAAAATCATACCGCCAAGGCAACAAAGGAGTGGCTCAAGACGAAGCACATGGAGTGGCCTAGTCAGTCTCCAGACCTTAATCCTATAGAAAATATATGGCGGGAGCTGAAACTTTGAGCTGCCAAGCGACAGCCAAGAAACCTTAAGGATTTAGAGAAGATCTGTAAAGAAGAGTGGACCAAAATCCCTCCTGAGATGTGTGCAAACCTGGTAACCAACTACAAGAAACGTCTCACCTCTGTGCTTGCCAACAGGGGTTTCTCCACTAAGTATCCAATCAGATTTTGCTTAGGGATTAAAAATACTTATTTTACTCACTGAACTGCAACTCAGTTTTTAACATTTGTATCATGTGTTTTTTCTGGATTTTTGATTCATATTCTGTCTCTAAGTAAGTGGGCCAACTTACAAAATCTGCAGGGGACCAAATAATTAATTTTTCCTACTTTATGCCTGTCATTGTCAGTCAAGTGCATCCATAACCGTTTGTCTAAAGCTGGATACACACTATACAATTTTCTGTAGATTTTTTCCTTCAGATTTACCAAAATCATAAAATTTGAGGTCAAACCTTAAGAGTTTCAATTTGTATGCAATCAGGCAGGCCCTTGCACTACATGGTTTTGGTAAATCTAAAGGAAGACCGACAACAAAAGTTGTATAGTGTGTATGGGGTCTTGGACTGTCAATGTCTGATAACTCATTATGATGAGTTCCTAAACTGCTTGCGTGCAACAGCCTGTCAATCTGTCAGTGTGTGTCTAACTATTAGGAGTTATGCATCTTCAATAATCTGTACCACTGTGATGTGCGGCAAGCACAATGTTACGCCATTTTGAATGTAACATATTGCACTCAATTACCTGCTGCATTCTGTAAGCTATGCATCATGATACAAATTCCTGACTTCTGCACTTTATACAGAGCTCTGAATAGCAGCCCAATATATTTCCTGGACAGTTTCTCTCAGTGCATGCTCCAGTATGTTACAAATCCTGCACAGCTACACTCCCTACGCTGTACTAGAAAGCAAAAAGGAGGGCACAAAACTTTGTGCATTACTTTAAAAAAGTTTATTAGAATAAATGAAAGCCAAAAACATACAAGTGCCAAAAAAGGCTAAAGACCTCAAGGGGAAAAAAGTCCCCAAAACTAGCAAACATAACAGGTTAGGAGTGCTTCATGTGGCCTGGACTTCACCCAATAAATGGAAAACGAGCTGATGTGTTTCGAGGGCAAGACACCAAGACACTTTTCCTTAAGGGGGTTGTAAAGGCAGAAGGTTTTTTTTTATTTTAATGCATTCTATGCATTACGATAAAAAGCCTTCTGTGTGTAGCAGCCCCACCCCCAACACTTACCTGAGGTCCCTCTCTGTCCGGGAGCGTCTCAGCCATCCAAGACTCCCTCCTCCTGATTGGCTGAGACACTGTATCGGCACCATTGGCTGTCGCTGCCATCAAAGTCAGCTAGCAAATCAGGGGAGGAGGAGGAAAGAGAAAGAAAGAGAGAGGCCAGGTTGGAGATCCGTGTCTGAATGGACACAGGCAGCTGTGACTCAGCTCGGGTGACCCCATAGCAAGCTGCTTGCTGTGGGGGCACTAAACAGGAGGGAGGTGTCAGGATCACAGAAGAGGGACCCGAGAAGATGAGGATCCGGGCTACTCTGTGCAAATCAACTGTAACAGAGCAGGTAAGTATAACATGTCTGGTATTTTTATAGGGAAAAAAACTAGACTTTACAATCACTTTAAGCTTTAAGAAAGAGGATCTCACCCTCAAGTTGGATCAGCTTGTTTCAGGTGACTGTAGCTGTATTAGTGCACTTGCGACAAACAGAGTTCTGTCGGTGATACTTTTTTTATTTGCACTAACATACAATTTTTCAGGACAAAGTTTCGGGGTATGTCCTCTTCTTCAAGGTCCGAGAATTACTTAAGCAGTACTTGAGCGATGTAGAGAAGAGTTTTGGTTGAAGAAGAAAATCAACTCAAAGAAAAGGATTTTATGGGGTAAAAAAAAAAAATGTTCTATTTTTTTTTCTTACTTACCAGAAAGTCCTTATGGGTTGTACTGTCTTATTATACAAACACTGGACACTGGCAACAAAAACAGTTAGGCTCCGTTCACATCTGACCGATCCGAAACGCGGATGGAATCGCCCTGATTCTGCCACGATTGCAGATCACTATGCCATTACTTCTTAATAGCACCCCAATCGTGGCAAGATAAATCACGCTGCAATCGTGGCAAATTGCAGCGTGCAACGCTTGTTGCCTTAAAAAGGAGCAGGAGAATTCTTTTGAACGACAGCGTTGTGCGTTGCCGTGATTTTTCGCACGACAATCACAGCAAAATCGTGTCGCAATTAGGGTGTCTTTAGGAAATATTGGAATCGTGGCAGAATTACGGCGATTACGCCTGTGATTCGGATCGCTCAAGTGTGAACGGAGCCTTAGTCACTATAAACCCACCCACTCTCATCATGCCTCAGTTTTGTGCATAAACTGCAATCATAAGACAAATGGGTAGGACCTGTCTTCCTTAATGAACTCTAAGCTGCTGGTGTTCAGCGGTCTTCACATGCTTGATAAGAGTGCTGATCCGGACACAAGGTATTAATGAGACTTCTGTGAAAAGTTTTTCTGGTTCTATTCATTACGAATGTGAGTATATCTATGTTTGGGTCAATAAATTGATTCTGCAATTTTACACTATGAGTTTCAGTTTCTGGTTGACCCACTCATCCATCCATCGGGTGAGAGCCTGCTGAGTACGTTGATAGTGGAGGATTGTCATAAGTTCAAACATCCACCTCAGGTAGGAGGGAATAGGAGGGAACAGACACATGCTTTGTAATGCTCCGTACACACGATCGGACTTTCCGACAACAAAACAGTGGATTTTTGTTCGAAGTTGTTGGCTCCAACTTGTCTTGCATACACACGGTCACACAAATGTTGGCCAGCAATTACGAACGTAGTGACGTACAAGACGTACGTGATATCTCCATTACGAACGCTAGTTTTACAAGACCGAGCACTTCCAGCTTGTACTTGATTCTGAGCATGCGTGGACTTTTGTGCGATGGACTTGTGTACACGATCGGAAAGTCCAACAACAAAAATTTTTTGGCGGACAATTTGAGAACCTGCTAGTCAACATTTGTTGGCGGAAAGTCCAATACTGGACACAATAGCATTTTTATAGGCAAATCAGTTATATAGGCACAATAGCATTGGGCTGCTGCTCTTCATCCCGGGTCTCTCCTCTCCTGCACTGCAGGCTGTAGAGGGACTGGAGTTCCAGTAGGAGAGTGCTCTGATCCTGCAGGGAGCCCTTGCAAAGCCAGCGCTCAAAGAGTAAGAGACCCTGATAGCGCAGGAGGGAGGAGATAGGGCAAAACACTCAGGGGAGAGGAAGGGGCAACAGCGAAATGTGAACTGAGCCAGGGATGGAGGGGGCGAATGGTGCACAAAAGGGCCAGGGTCTAGACATGATGTCTACACCTGTGCATTTTACCGCCCGCCCTTAGGCACATTAGTTTCCCGGTGTGCCCCCTACATATCAGTTCCCCATGGTCCCGTCCCCCGCTGTGCCCCACTGCTCTACTGCTGTATAACTATGTGTGAAATGCTGCCTGTTCTCCTGCTACAGATGACCAACAGTCTGGGAGAAGGTGGAGGGAGGTGATATCAGGCCAGGACTTGCATGCAGGGCTTGCTGCACGTCCAAATGCTATTGTACCCATATAGCAGCTTTTTTGCTTGCAGTGCCCAATTCCCCTGTAGGTCACAGTAAGGGGTGACAGAATTCTTTCTACCCAGTGTCCCCTAATGAACAATTAAGAAAAGGCACTTGCAAAAAAAAAAAAAAAACGGTTAGTCCTCTACACAGCAGTGCTGAAGAGCCAGATGCAAAACCAGAGAAGTCTAGGCTTTGCAGGAAGTAGCCATTGACACCATTCTGCCACTCACTGATTGAATTAATGTGTGCATGAAGACTCTGTACGCTGTGCTGTATGTTAGATACTGCCAATCACTGTACTCTGTACACCATGCTGTATGTTACACATACAGGACTGCTGAACTTGGCACATTGTATTATACATTATATACAGTATTCTGGACTACTGCACTCTATACACTGAGCTGTGTATCTGTACCACGGTGTTGTTTGGCAGATAATCAATGTGTGCAGTTTTTCATTTTAAACACAGAGCACAACTGTCTGCCACACTCTGAGTTTTGTTATATAATACAGACTCTGGACTACTGCACTCTATAGACGCTCTCTGTATGCTGTTCTGTATATGACAATTTTGGGACACCTGCATTCTTTATGTTGTGCTCCACATTTAATACTTCAGGGTGCTGTTCTTGGTGTGTTGTGCTTTGCATAACAAACTCCTTAACCAATGTAATCTGTATGCCATGCTGTACGTTGCATATTCCAAACCCCTGCATTCTGTATGCCAAACTATTTTTTACACACTCCAGACCGCTGCATTTTGTAAAATGTGCTGTAAGATAGATACACAGAACTGATGTACTCTACATACTCCTGACCATTGGGTTCTATGTACATTACACAGTGTGGGCTACTGTGCTTTGTGGTATAGTACATGCTCTGGTCCACTGGAATATGTATGCTATGCTATATACTATGTACCCTAAACTACTGCACTGTCTTCTGCACTGTATAATACATTCTCTAGACTTCTGAATCCCACACCCATGTTCTATATTCAAACCACTATGAATTTTTATATAAAATGTAAAATGTTATGTTGTTGAAAAGGAAGTTAAAATTACAGAGAAACTAACAAAAATGTAACAACTAGTAAGGTTTAAAAACTTAAACGGCATTATCTGTTCCTGTGAAGAAATAAATATGTATTTTTGTAACACAAAAGTTTATGACAAAAAAGAAATATAACATGGTTTGACAGATGAATGTTCCATGATAAAATGGCCCGTGTCATTAAAGAAGGAGTTAAACAAATCAGCTCCCACACTTGCTACACAATGTTGTTTCATATTAAGCAGTAGGAGGAAAAGCGATAAGGTTTACGCCACATCAGACCTGGTTTCCACAATGAACCAATATTTGTCTTAGGTTTTACCTTTCTTGACAAAAGTCTCTTTGTCCTGTTGCTTCTGTGCAGAGGCTGACTCTGCCTTATCAGGGATGCTTGGCATGGCTTCTGTTATGAAGCCGATAGCAGACAGCAGTGCCTGAGAGTGCAGCAGGAGCTCCATAGATGAAAAGGCCACCTGTTGGAAACAGACATGTTTATGTGAATCTTTCTAGAAACCAGAACGCCACGCAAAGTGTAATTCATGACTACAAGTCCCCTGAGGAAAATGAAATTAGTGAATGCCTTTCACAATCACAGATTAAAGTCTCAATATAGAAAGAAGTTGTGATATCAAGAGAACTAGGAAAAATACATTAAGAAGGATTAGAAGATAAAAAGCCAACTATGCTAAAACGTTCCCATTACTAGCTATATTACAGACATAAGGCTTGGTTAACTTAAGCTGGATCAAAATTCAGCATGTCCAGGAGGGATCGGCGAATATATTAATCCATGTATGGCTGTCCCTGTTCGACAGAAGTTAATCGTTAGATCGCCTTATGTCAAATGGGAATGTTGAAAAAGAATGTTGTCAGTCAGCAGCTGAAGTCACTGATCAATGTGTTCTGAAAGCAGAGTAGTCCCAGTTTCAGAATACATTGACCAACAGGGAAAGATTCCACTATCCAAACCTCGCTTGTGTGGATGGCGGAATCTGTTCATTCTTTTTTTGATCATCCAGCTTGCTGATAAAAAAAAAAAAAACGAAGTAATCTACAACCAGTTTAAGATAGGGGAGTTCTTTCATTTCTTTTTTGCCATCCTCTATAGATAGTGATTTAAACTCACAATTATCACTACCCTGACGTTAGTGTGATTTAATGGGTGATAAACTGTGTTCCTGGAAGTAAGTTTTATTTCTACATTGATGTAAGTGTGATTCTACAATTCAAATAAATTACCATTAAGCTTTTACACTATGTGGAGCATCTTAACCTAACAAGCTTTGTGAACCCAGTCCCCAGGTTTCCTCAACTTGCAAAGAGCATTCATAAATAGAATTATAGACATGCAGGAGTAGGAGGATGAGGAAAATTTTAAGCTAGAATGTTTGCCCAAGAAAAAGATATTGTGCATCGGTGGCGGCCCAACCACAAGGGGCGCAGCCCCCCTAATCCACACGCCTGGACCCTACATGCAGGTCATGGGATGCATGGATTTCAACTGGGGTTTTTTTTTTTTTTTGAAGCACCTAATTAAAGCCTGAGGATCCAATTGGCTTCAAAAAAGGGTGGGCTCGAGGCACAGAGCATTTGTGTGACATTAGCAAATTAATATTTGCTATTGTCTTCCTGCTTCTCCGTCTGGCGAATCAGGAAGCAGGTCCTCAGACCCAATTGGCCAGGGAGCCTCAGGACCCACTTCCTGTTCGGCCGGGAGGAGAAGCAACAGCCCCAGAGTGAGATCACGGTCATCTGCATCCTAAGGTAAGGAGACATCTATCCATCTGTTTCCTGCGAGGGGAGGGGTTGATCGCCGCCTTCACGTCTGTCTCCCACAGGGAGGTGGAGGTTGGGGATCACCGTCTTCTTATCCGTCCTGCCGCCCTTCCGTCTGTCACCCCCAAAATATTAAGTACCAGCCGCACTGTTGTGCATAATTAACTGACATGAGCATATACATTTTGAATCTCACTCTACAAAGAAAAGATACCAACAGGTAGAAATTCAAAACAGTATGCTCTAGAAGAAATTCTGCAGAAATAAAATGAAGCTGTAGTACTCAGGATTGCAAATTCATTACTATTGCATGTTAACGCTTAAACCAAGGATCCCTGGCTAAAACAAAAGAAACAATATTGGCACCATTTAGCTACAGAAGCATTTGAAACCAAACGCATGCAAATCTGCACTTGCACATATGAGTGAACTCATTGAATTATGCTACAAATATGATACAATTTTTTTAAGTTGCCATCAGTGGAACAGGGCAAACCCAGAAATAAGGTTGCCATAAGGCACTGTTAAATGAATTATTGGAAGTACATCACACGCACCTAAGCTACCCTCCACCTTTATATTTGAGGTTATGTTGGGTTGTACACTCTGTTTATACCCATTACATAACGGGGTCTCCTAATACCACGCTTTTAATATATATACATACATATACATGCAGTTCTGGTATATTATACCAGACCTGCAAAAACTGCAGCAAGTGGCCACCCAAAGTATCTTTGTAAAAATGTTGTACTTACTGGAGAATTCTTGGAGCTAATTGAGGGACACAGAAAGTCTTTAAAGTGGAATTCCAGCATGAACTTAACTAGCCTTAAAAATGTCTCCTTTCCCCTCCTCTCTAACCTGTGTAAAAAAGATGCATGTGCTTACCTATTTTCAGCACGCTCCGGTCCAATCACGCGATCTGGCTCCCCTTTGTCAGCCAGTGGTGGCTGCAGGGGAGAGGAGGGAGCACTAACAACAGATGGGCCATGGAAGCCTATGGGTGATATCACAGCTTCAGGCTTTACCAGCCTTTGCAGAGTGCTCTCTTCTCTCCCCTGCAGCCATCACTGACTGACACAGGGGATCATATAACTGGACCGGAGCAAGATAAAAACTGGTATATACATCTTTTTTACACAGGTTAGTCAACATAGGTGTTAGGTAGGTGTGTGTGTGTGTGTGTGTGTGTGTGTGTGTGGGGGGGGGGATTCTTAAGGCTTGTTAGGTTAAGCTAGAAGTGCCCTTTAACATTCAGGTTATATTATTGCCTACAGGGGGGTTGGACACTGGCAAACAAATCTGTAAGCCAGTCTAGGATCATCCTTCCTACCACCAGCATGCCTCAATTTTTTGCTAGTGTCCTAGGAGAATGGATGTTTTTTTTTTTTTTCAAATATAAAGTTTACTCAACTCCAAACAGGGGTGAGGGCCCCAAAGAACATTAGTGATAAATCAAACCAAGTTACAATGGCTTTGCAGAGATGAAATGTGCACAATACAATGTACATTATATAGGCAATCATGAAACTATAGAACATGCATTAATCTCTGATGAAGTACACCTTTGTTAGGATCAATGTTTATTATAAGTATCACGATATTGGGGTGGTCCTCACCTACTTTTTCAACTCTTCTCAAGAGTGGAAAAACCACAAAATTCAATGAGGTAATAGAAGAGAAGGAAGAGAAAGGTAAGGGATGAGAAAGAAAAAGAGGAGAGGGGGGGGGGGGTAAGAGGAAGGAGGGAAAGGGGGGAGGACATGGGGGTAGTTATGGGGGAAGAAGACATGGCGGTAGCTGAGTTGGTAAGTTATCTAGAGAAAGGGGGGGGTACAGACCCAGCAGTTACATAGAAATGGATTAGGAACCTAATAAGTGCTGACCCTCATCAGAATAAATGAAAAGATTCCAAATATCCCAGGTCTGCTTATAGACCCCTTGTTTATGTTGTGCAGTGAAGATCAAATCTTCCATTTTCTTAATTTCTTCCACTCCCCGCAACCACGATGTTATGGCCAGGGGAAGGCTTTGTTTCCACAGGATGGGGATGCACCCCTTCGCTGCATTGAGTAGATGACGTACCAGTGATTTCTTGTATGTCTTGATGGGGATCGATGAGAGGTGTAGGAGACAAAATGCAGGGTCATCAGGGATAGCATAATCTGTGCACTTTTGGGTGATACGTCCGACTTCCCCCCAGAAGCCCCTTAACTTAGGACATGACCAAAAGATATGGATCAGGGTTCCCTCATCCTCCGAACAGCGCCAGCACTGGCCAGAGGTAGACGGAAAACATTTCTTTAGTCTGGAGGGAGTCAGGTACCAGCGGGTGAGTAATTTGAAATTAGATTCTTGTATTTTAGTGCAAAGCGAGGATTTGAGGGAAAGGGTAATGATACGTTGTCTTTGTGTAGGAGAGAATGTGCAGTGTAAATCCCTCTCCCATCTGGTCAGACAGGGCAAATGTGGTTGTGTCTTTGGCGAGATTAGCAGCAAATATGTTTGAGACAGGATGTGGGCTAACGGACCGTCCTCCGAGCAAAGGGCTTCAAACCACGTTTGTTCTCGCGCGAAGTCTTGAGGTCTGGGAAGGGAGTGTAAAAAATGATGTAGTTGTACTGCTTTCCAGAAGGGAAGGTGGTAGGCCCCTGCTGGGTTACACAGATCTGAGATGGATGGCCATTTCCCTCCAAGAACAAACTTAGCTGCGTGATCTCTTCCTGATTCTCTGAGGGAGGTAAATTCCGCCGAGCGTAAGCCCGGATCGAAATTTGGATTGCCCGGTATAGGAAAAAGAGGAGAATTTTTTGACGTGAGAGATGTGTGGAAGGCAATTTGGTGACTATTCCTATGAGTGGATGAGATTTCAGTGCGTGTGGAAGGTCAACATAGCACCACAGTGCTCCCCCTAGTGGTATGCAAGTTTGGAATTGCTCAAGCTGTACCCATTGTTTGGATGTTTTATTTCTCCTCCAATCAAGTATACATCCCAAATGTGAGGCTAGATAGTATATTCATATGTCAGGTAGTGCTAATCCTCCATGTTGTTTGGGGAGAGCCATCTGCATTTGACGTAGACAGGGTCTTTTATGTGCCCATACAAATCTGGTGAAGAGTGAATGGATCTGTTTAAAAAAGAGGGGTGGGATATGGATAGGTAGGGCTTGAATGAGGTATATGAATTTCGGTACTATACTAATTTAAGGAGGTTACATCTCCCGAACCAGGAGTGGAAACCTGCATGCCATTTGTCTAATAAGGCTTGGGTCTTTGTTAAGAGGGGGGGAAAATTTAGTTTGAACGTTCATGTTATGTCAGAAGGGATATTCGTACCCAGATATTTTAGGGCAATCTCAGTCCACTTAAAGCGGAAACTTGATTGCAGTTCAAGTAAGGTGGACGGGGGAACCGCTATGCCCATCGCTTCAGACTTAGAAAAATTTATCTTTAGGTGAGAAATTTCTCCATAAGCTGTGAATTCTCGTAGGGGATTTGGAAGAGAGATTTTAGGATTTGTTAAGGAGAACAGCAGGTCGTCAGCATAAGCCGATATTTTACAGTGGGTGTTACCTACTTGGAGACCTGTGATGTCCTGGTTTGATCTGATAGTACAGAGAAAGTGTTCAAGGGAAAGGGCAAAGAGAAGGGGGGATAGAGGACACCCTTGTTGCGTTCCATTTCTGATGGGGAAGGGACTTCAAAATACTCCGTTAACTTTCACTTGGGCAGAAGGATTTGCGTATATGTTACCAATCCATCGCAACATTCTGTCTCCTAGGCCAATATGACGGAGAACTGAGAACATATAGCCCCAGTTCACCCTGTCAAAGGCCTTTTCGGCGTCTGTACTGACAAATACACTGGGGATTTTATTGGCATTCGCTACTTAAAGGAGGTTGAGGACCTTGATGGTATTATCCCTCGCTTCCCTAGTGGGAATGAACCCAACCTGGTCTAGGTGGATTAGGGATTGGAGATGTTGAGCTAACCTGGTTGCTATTATTTTCGAGAATAATTTGAGGTCCACATTTAAAAGGGAGATGGGTCTATAACTTTCGCAAAGACCCGGATCTTTCCCTTCTTTGTGGATTAAGGAGATATGGGCTTTAAGAGTTTCACTGGGAAAATTGGAATCAGCTCCTAGAGCGTTGAAAAAAGCCACCAAGCGTGGGGCTAAAATTGGTAGAAAGGTCTTATAATATTGGGCCGTGTATCCGTCTGGACCTGGGGCTTTACCTATTTTCATGGAGTTGACCGCTATTTGCAATTCTTCTAGAGTTATGGGTTCGTCCAGTAACGTCTGGGTTTCTGCTGGTAGTGAAGGGAGTTGGGAGTCTGAGATGTATTGGTTGATGTTTGCCTGAGTGGAGGGGGAGCTAGGTAGGTTATATAGGCCTGAGTAGAAGTCCTCGAAACCCTTTGAAATTTGTGTCAGTAAGGTGACTCTTTGACCGTCAAGGGTGGTGATCTGCGGGATGTACGAGGAGGCTTTGATTTCTTTAACTGACTTGGCTAGGAGTTTCCCGCACTTATCTCCTGACTCGTAGGACATCTTGCGACAGAATTGTAAGGCAGCCTTTGCTTTATATTGTAACAAGTCTGTAAATTGAGTACGCAAAGTTCTCAATTTCGTCTCAAGTTCCTGGGTAGGGAGAAGTTTATGTTGTGTTTCAATATTGGACAAATCGGAGAGTACTCTGGTGAGTTGTTCGTTTCTTTTCTTTTTGATATTTGCCCCATGTTTAATGAATATCCCGCGGAGGACACATTTATGTGCCTCCCACAATATTCCAGGATCGCAGTCCTGTATATCGTTCTCTCTGAAATAGAGGTCTATTTCTTTGGTCACATCCTCCAGTACGTCAGGCATTTGTAACAGGCTCACGTTTAAGCGCCAAAAGAGAGATCTGGGTGAGGGTCTCTCAGTGAGTGTATATGTGAGATGTACTGGAGCATGGTCTGACCATGTGATCTGACCCAGTGATGTAGAACTCACCAGGTGTAGCTGGTCATGAGGCATTAAAAAAAGATTAATCCTGGAGTATACCTTGTGTGGGGATGAATAGAAGGTATAGTCCCTCTCCCCTGAGTGTTGAAGTTGCCACACATCAATCAGGTGGGCCTTATGTAGGGTCTGTGCTATGCGTTTCCTGTGTGAATGTGGGTAGGAGGAGCTACCAGAAGAGGTGTCTACTGAGGGGATCAGCGGTACATTAAAGTCTCCCCCTAGTATTAGCTGGCCTTCTTTATAGTCCATTAGCTTATCTATAGTATGTCTGAGAAAACTGTCCTGTGTTCGTTAGGGGCATATAATGTTGCAAGTGTAAACTGTAATTCACCTACTCGACCCTTAAGGAACAGAAAGTGTCCCTCGGGATCCGCTGACACATCCTGGCATTGCCATGGCAGCTTACTGGAGATCAATATGGATACTCCTCTGGATTTGGAATTGCAATTAGTAGAATGGTACACTCGGGGAAAAGATCTATTCTGGAGTACAGGAGATTTGTCTGTTTTAAAATGTGTCTCCTGTATGAAGGCAATATCAATATGTGATTTTTTTAAGGTCGTGGAGCAGCATTCTTCTTTTCTCGGGGGTGTTCAAACCCTTAGCGTTAAGGGAGGTCACCTTAATAGAGTCTACTGCCATGTCTTAAGGTAAAGAAGGAGAGTATTAGGGGGCCTCACTGAGGTTGTGAGAAGGGAAGTAGGGAAAGATGAGGATAGGGAAGAGAGAGGGTAAGAGTAGGGTAGGATGAAGAAATACGGGGACAGTGGCTGAGAAAGTCTAGTCGAACTGTCATCCCGGAGGTTTCAAACTAATCGGGTAAGTCTCACAAACTTGAGGTGTATACCACACCGGGATATCGGGTGTATACAGAGGCCTATGTGGGGTGTGGGCAGACAGTCCCTGTAGGTGAGGACCCGGGTCTCCCACCCATCCTGGACCAACATTAGAAGCAGCAACAATAAACTGTATCTAAAGAAACAGGAATAAAATTCTTTGAACAAGCAACAATATTCATTTTCAAAGAGGACCAGCCAGATGTTCCCCTCTGCATCTCTCAGGCGCAAACGGCAGCCCAATGGTACCACGCAGTAGGTGAACAGCTTGCAGGTTAAGTAAGTTATGTGGAACAGAACTCCATCTCCACCTTAATAAAGGTGGTGGATTTATCTGTTAGAGTGGTATGACACAAGACACGGGTTGGCGGACCGAGCTGATCACATAGCTGAGGTCTCCCATGTGAGGTGTGACAGAACCATACATACACATAAATAGCAGTTATGTCACGTCCCATCATACCCCCTCCCACCAGCATTAAACTCACTAGACCCCACCTGTATCAGTCGGTGTACACATAAATGGGCCTTGAGGACTGCCCCCATCTGGACATTTAGGGAAAATAACATTGCCCACCTTACTATTTCCACATAAACATAAGCATAAAGGTTCTCATACAGCACAAGTTAGATGTTTCTCTTCTCGATCCGCTTAGCAGCGTGTGAGAACTAACGGTGGAGACTGCAGAAACAGCATACTGCATGCATTGCAGCTTTTGGGTTGTGATATATGTCCGCTGGTTCCTGATAGGGATTGAAAGTTCCATGGAGCTGGGAGCTGTATAGTCACCCTTTCGTGCGGACAAGAACTGATGGGGAAGTAAGGCAAATGAAGGGCCCCCATGTTCCAAGCATTAGAGATGGGTGGGTGTGGGTGTAGCAGAGCATAGAGCATGTCGATCAGCGTCTCAACATATTAGTGTGACCCGGATCACAGGGTTGTGAGATGTCGGTAAGATGAGAGGAAGATGAGAGGAAGATGAGGTGGGAGTCTCTAGCGGCAGGCAATGTCAAGAAGAGGTACGCAAGGAGGGTGTTTTAACGGTATTCCAAACTGGGCCTCAGGTAGTCATGTGTGGCAGGTGTCTCAACGGGCTATAAGCTCCAAAGTAGTGGCGTGAGAGGGACAGATAGGACTACTCACGTTTCCCGGAGCTCGTCTTGGGAAAGAGAGCGAGGTTGGCGCCCGCTTCTTTGCAGCCTCTGTGGTCTCGGGATCTGGTTCCTCGTTGCGCTTAGGCGACCTGCAGCTCGTGGGAGATAGTCCAGCCAGTTGGGGATGATAATCGGATCCGCTCCTAGGAAGTCAAACAGGGCCAGCAAGGACTCCGGTGAACGCAGAAGAAATGACCTTTGGTCTTTATGGAAGGTGACCGACAGCGGGAAGCCCCATCGATAGGTAGCGTTGCAACGTCTGGCTAGATCCAGCAGGGGTTTCAGGATGGCTTGTCGAAGTAACGTCGGCCTAGAGATGTCAGGGAGGAGCTTCACAGTTGCACCGTCAAACTCTAGCTCCCCAGATTCCCAGGCTCCACGAGCGATGGCCTCTTTATGAATATAATGGTGCAGGCGACATATCACGTCCCTAGGTCTGGATGGGTCTGACGAGCGAGGGCCCAGCGCAATATGGACCCGGTCAACCTCAATCTGCTCGGGTAGATGGGCTCCCGCCACCCTTCGAAAGATATCCGTGACTGTGGCAAGTAAGTCTGCAGGACCTGAGGCTTCCGGTAGGCCCCTGAGCCGCAAATTATTCCTTCGGCTCCGGTCCTCTATCTCCTCCATACGCAGCTGGAGCTCCACTGCAGAGGCAGTTTGATCTCTCTGTTGGGTTTCAAGGGTCGTGACTCTCTGTTCTAGGGTCGCTAGAGAGGATTAGCCCGTTGTTAAGCGCGTGTTCAGGGCCTGTTCCTCCTGTTTAACTGCCCGAATCGCCTTCCTGTGAGCGGCTTCCACTCTCCCCACTAAGGCCTCAATGTCCGCCCTCATCGGGAGAACCTGCAGAATGGCTTTCAGCTCAGCATCAGCCCCAAACGTGATCGGTAGGTGCGGGGTTCTATCCAAGTCTGTCGCTGTAGGTATGGAGGAGCTGGGATATAGTATCGGGCTCAGAGATCCCTCTGAAGAGACGGGATGCGCCATGAGGTCTGGTGACTGCGAGCGGGAGCTCCGCGGGTCCACCATCTTGAGTTCGGGGGAGCCGGAGCGTGACCTTTTAAAAAGTCTCTGAAAATCACCTATAGCAGGGGTGCTGAGGGCTGGGCTGGTCCTCTTTTTATTCCTCTTGTAAGTCCGCTTATTGGATGTGAGCATTCTGTAAAAATAGAGCGATAATAGCCAAGATGGGCGAGGAGAGACCAGGAGCTCTGTGGAAACACGTCTCTACTCGGTCATGTCCAGACCACGCCCCCCCGAATGGATGTTTTTTATTCAGCTAAGCACTGTTAAGACTAACCCATTTTTTCTTCAATCAAGACTCTTCTCTACATTGCAGTTGGAGCATTGTTTCTTGGACTGCAGCTCTAAAGTACAGCCATCCTTTGGTGTATTGTATCCATAGCCTGCTTGACTGGGCATTTCAGGGATAAGCCTGGAAGAGAGCTTTGGGCGCCATTTTCAACCTGACACTTGCCAGACTCCATTCTGATGAAAGTTAGCTCCCGAGTGCTTTCCAAGTCCAGGCTGGTAATGCTTTAGCACTTGCTCCACATGCGAAGACTCACTTTGTGAGTGGGCCTGTCATGCCAAGCACCAGGACCTACCGCATGTGCAAAAGTTATAGGTTGCCTTTATTCTCTATTCCTGACAGTTTCTGCCACAGTGGGGTTAACACTGTGGGACTGGGCACTGACATCATCTGCTGTTCTAGTGTTGAGTGCTAGCTCTCTTTACCACCCTAAAGCATAGATGAAGTGCCTCCTTTGCTGCTTTTCCTGCTTGCAAAAGCCATGTTTAACTCAAAGGATTAAAATTCCTGTCTCTCTCAATGAGCAAGAAAGAAATCAAGAATAAAACAGAATTTTATATATTTCACAGTTTGTACCTTTAGGGTCTGTTCGGTGTTCTCAAAAGTAGTTTGAAAATTTGGACCACTTTTGTCAGCCTGAAAAAAAAAAAAAAAAAAAATTAAAAAAAAAAAAAAGGTTTACCTTGCTGTGTGCATGCAAAATAGTAAAAAAAATGAACAAAATGTTCTTTCATTTGAGGTACTTTTTTCAGAGACAAATTCAACTGCAGATGGATGCACATGTGCCAAGTACCATTAGAGAATAATATGAATGACAATATCTTACCTTAATATATTCCACTTTCAAGAGATCTAGCCCTTCTTTATCTGAAGAGTTTATTAGATGAAGAGGTTGTGTGCAGAGACCTGAATAATTAATAAAGTATGGTTATGTCAATTGCCTTGTTACATTTAAAGTATAAGTATAGGTAGCTAAGGGCAAACAAGGATGTTGTGCAGGCGCCCGACACCATCCTTATCAACCAATTATGTCATTGGTTGTTAGGACGCTGGAAGCTGGAAGGTTTTAATGGTGCACAATGAAACCTGTGGCTTTGTGTAACTAAAATGCAGGCTTGATTCACTTGCTGGTTTGTATACAATTTTTGGGCACCCTTGAAGAAACTTGAAGGCACCCTGGTTGAAAACAGCTGGATTAGAACACCTATTAGGCGTTTATTGCTGCCTTTATCCCCATTAGGGAGATTTATCCTCTCTATTTATCCTGTTTGCCATTATCATTGAAAGTAAAATAAAATTTTAGGTTGTCCCCAGGAAAGTAATAGACGGGACATTTTCCAATGGGGACACTAGTCCTTGTGACCTGGCTCCTCCCCAATATGACACAGATGGCAAAATTAACAATCCAAATTGAAAAAAAAAAAAGTTTTGTCTATAGTTCTACTTTAAATAAAGTTTTAATTTCCCTACTATTCAGTAACAGTATGTAAATAAGCAGCAATGTATCTAGCAGAGGTCATTGCAGATGTATAGCACTAAAGATACAACCCCTTAAAGTAGGAGTAAACTCCCTTGTACGATTTTTACCTATAGGTAAGCCTATAATAAGGTAAATACAGTAAATATCTCCTATTTAGTACATATTTACTTTAGATGCAGTTGGTGACGTCACCGGCACATGCACTCTGAAGGAACCGGATACCCCTACTGTTCCTTCAGAGCCGTGCTGTAAAAAGTGATTCCCACACACATGCGTGGGAGTGACGTCATTGACGGCTCGGCCATTCATATCGCTGAAGCCCGCAAACCCAGAAGGAAGACCGGGTGAAGATGGAAACACCTTCAGCGGTGACAGCGCGCAGCTGGAGGACTTCGTTTTCAGGTAAGTCTGTCATAAAGTAAGTCTGTCATCAATCGGCTTCGGGTGCCAGCACTGTAAGTAAGGGAAACCGGCAGCAAAGCCTTCAGGCTTAACAGTCGTTTTCCTACTGTGCATGCGTGAGTAGGACCGTGCTTTCTGAATGGTCCTGCCAGCTTCTGGGGCCTGCGTGCATCCCAGAAGGCAGTGGGAGGAAGGTGGAGCTGAAAATGTTGTAGATCGCCAATCTTACCCAAAAGTAGTAGGGGGTACCTGTCAAATGCAGGTACCCGCGCTCCCCCACAAAAAGTGCCAAATGCGGCAGTGGAGGGGGGAGTACGAACAAATAGGGCTTTGCTTTTTTGTGTTTTTTTTTTTCTGCAATTTATTTTCGCTTTAATAGCAAAAGTGTGCAAAGCAAACCATTACGACTTTATTATAAAGCTGTAAATTGCTTTAGGTTTGGTTTGTGGGCTGTCTATTTAACTGTAGCCTAAAATATAACCATCATTTAACATTTCATTATCTGCCAGGACAAAACAGTTTGCTTTTGTGAAGCAGCAAGTATGGATGCATTTCAGAAAGGAGCAGATAGAGGACAGCAATATAAACTTTTTTGTGTACCTCTGTTAAGATAAAGTGAAATGTTCTTCTTTTCTTCAAAGAGAAATAAAAGTTTGGGATGTTTCTGTTCTAAGCTGCAGGAAATGTCAGAAAACATCCCCCTCTCCCTACACCACCTCCACGGTGGGGGGGAAACCTTCACTGGAAAAAGGCTTCCGAGTAGGTCCAGTGGGCTTAGAGGTGGAGAGTCTGCCATGAAAAAAGGAATTTCCAAAGAGAAACTCACCTTCAAAGGGCATGTATAAAATGCACCTTTCCTGAGGATGGTTCCCAGACTATGCTTAAAGTGGTTGTTAACCCACTGTGCACAATGCACACCATCTTCTCTGTTTATTAATGTAACATGCTCCATTGTCTGTGTTTTATAAAAAAAAGCAGCTATATACTTGTTTACAGAGCCCCGATTGGCGCTCACGTGTCCCGCCGCCTCTCTCAGCTGGACAGCTGCAGCGGGTGGGGCCGAGGAACCCCCACTGATGTCAGTCAGGAGGGTAGGAGGAGAGAGGCGGCAGGTCACGAGCACACCAATCGGCCCTCTGTAAACACAGACACTGGAGCACTTTACATTCAGTCCTCATGCACACGGACGTTTTTACAGCTGCTTTTTTGAGCTTTTTTTGCAGCTTAAAAAGGCTTGTCTATGATAGTCTATGGCTTCATGCCCACCTAGGCGTTTTTGAGCTGCAAGTGGCATAGGCGTTTTTAAGCTGTAAAAAAAACCCAGGACCAGTGGGTTCTGAGAGACGTTTTTCAGCTGTAAAAACGCTCTAACTCTCAAAAACGCTCAAAAACGTCATTCACCAACGTTTAACGTTTTTGATCCATTGAAAAAGAAAAAAAAATTGAAAAAAAAAAAAAACCGCTAAAAAACGCTAACGTGGAAAAACGCTCAAAAACGCTCAAAAACGCTATTGCAAAAACGCTGAAAAAAGTTAAAAAAAAAATCACTGCAAAGATACTGGCGTTTTCATAACGTTATTTTAACAGTCTGTGTGCATGAGGACTAATAAACAGAGAGGATGGTGTAAAAAATCAACAGTAATTTCAGCAGCAGGAGGGGAGGGGGCAGGCACAGACATGGAGCTGACAGGCAGGAAGGGAGGGCGGGAGAGGACAGAGGAGGACAGGAGAGAGAGCAGCTGACGGAGGCGCGTAAACTGACCACGGTGTCAAGGCTCAGCAGCCATGATATACCGTGGTCAGTTTACAGGGGGGGGGGCATAGCCAGGCAGGATCAGCCAGGTTTTTTAGGTGATACAGGGGGCCAAATTACACAGTACAAGCACTGTGCTGTATGACATGCTTTAAAGGAACAGAATCCATTTTTCTTTTTTATTTTTAGGGTAATAAACACTTTAAATCCATAAAATTTTGCAAATATGCACTGAAAGTAAGGACGTTTTGGAGATCTGATTTAATTCTTCATGTCATCTAAACAGAATAGTAGGGCTAGGGGCAAGAGCTGCAACAAGAATAATGACACAAAAAAAAGAGGAAAGTGCACCAAAAATAAGCCACGTCCATAAATCATTGAGGATACAAAATAAGGTAGTACTGAGTATTACCAGGGAGGCGGACTTTTTTGGCTAAGAAACAGTGGAGAAGATATAGCAGTATAAAAAGTATAAATTTATTGAAAAATACAATATCTAAAAAACAATGACGATTGTAACATATAGCATCTATGATTATTGTGCAGTGAGCCCTTGTATGTCTACATGTTTCACCGTTAGGCTTCCTCAGGACACAGCCAAGGATCACAGATGAGACAGAGAAGGGAATATGTCTCTCTATCTTAAATTGGGATGCAAAATCATGCAAGTCACGGTAGCATGAGAAAGTTCAAACAGCAGTAAGAAAGTATATTAGATATAGCTAAATATCTCAGCAGGGGCATGTAAACAATATTCCTAATTAAGGGAGCAGCCATTAGAGGGAGGAGGGCCAACGTGCAGTGTATTGCTGTCTCCCAGGGGCACGCTGGATTATTTGTATCCTGAATATGCAGCGATGGGATTGTATTGAGCCTTCAGCATTGTTGGCCCTCCTCCCTCTAATGGCTGCTCCCTTATAGACGCTATAACTTTTGCACAAACCAATCAATATATGCTTATTGCGATTTTTTTTACCAAAAATATGTAGAAGAATACGTATCGGCCGAAACTGAGGAAAAAAATTTGTTTTTTTTTTTAAAAATTGGGATAATTATTATAGCAAAAAGTAAAAAATATTGTGTTTTTTTCTAAATTGTCGCTCTTCTTTTGTTTATAGCGCAAAAAATAAAAACCGCAGAGGTGATCAAATACCACCAAAAGAAAGCTCTATTTGTGGTTTAAAGTGCGACAGTGCTGAAAACTAAAAATTGGTCTGGGAAGGAAGGGGGTGAAAATGCCCGGTATTGAACCGGTTAAAGGAGGGAATAGAAACAATAAATGGATTATTCAGTACATGAATTGCCAGATCCACAGTGAGAACAGTATATTTTTTCCTAAATTACACTTTCATAGGGTACAAGGCATCAAAATGTTCAGGAGAAGGGAATAACCACTCAAAATCATATGAAGCCATTTATTTTCATATAGTAGTTTGGGTGATAATAATAACGATAACAGAAATCGCCCAAATGGTCCTAATCAAAAGTTTACATACCCTGGAATGTTTGGCCTTGGTACAGACACACAAGGTGACACACACAGGTTAAAATGGCAATTAGAAGTGAATTTCCCACAGCTGTGGCTTTTTAAATTGGAATTAGTGTCTGTGTATAAATACTAATGAGTTTGTTAGCTCTCACTTGGATGCACGGAGCAGGCTAGATACTGAGCCATGGGGAGCAGAGAACTGTCAAAAGATCTGCGTAACAAGGTAATGGAACTCTATAAAAATGGAAAAGGATACGAAAAGATATTCAAAACCTTGCATATGCCAGTCAGTACTATTCAATCACTTGATAAGTGGAAAGATCAGGGATCTCTTGATACCAGGCCCAGGTCAGCTAGACCAAGAAAG
Organism: Aquarana catesbeiana; assembly: GCF_042186555.1. NCBI lineage: Eukaryota > Metazoa > Chordata > Amphibia > Anura > Ranidae > Aquarana > Aquarana catesbeiana. The sequence goes on from NC_133326.1 coordinate 122,166,568, forward strand.
ATTGCAGCCACAGCTGCCAGAAGAATTGTTCATGATACAAAGAGAAACCCACAGGTAACCTCAGAAGAAATACAGGCTGCTGTGGAAAAAGACGTTGTGGTTGTTTTCAAGGAGCACAATACGACGATACTTGCACAAAAATTAGCTGCATGGCCGAGTTGCCAGAAAGAAGCCTTTACTGCGCCAATGCCACAAACAAAGCCTGGGCTTTTTTGTTTGAGCACAGAACTAACTCCCTGGTTGGACAGGCAAAATGCAGATGCACTTCTTGTCAGTAGTATCTAAGATTTAAAGGGTGGAGCAAGTCAAACCTCTCAAGCTCTAAAAGAAACCTTTTTAAGTCCTACAATACATAGAATAAGCTGAACAGATACCATAGTCATCAGATACCATAGACATAGTGCTGTTTCAAAATAAAGAGGGATTACTGTAAGCAAAAAGGGGCAAGCAGAATTGTATAGAAATCAGAATTCTTCAAGCGATCTTATTAACATTATCATGAAAAAAAAAATCTTATTATTAAAAAAATTATAATAAAACAAATTATAAATATTATGGACATTAATATTCACAGTTTTAAGTATGAAGCAAATGGGAAGCAGACACAGGAGGATGAAACAGCAATATTAAGTAATGCATTCAGTGAAGCATTAGAAAAGTGTTACTCTGAAAAAACATTAACCCCTTCCCGCCGAGCGTACGCAGATGTGCGTACTCGGATTTCAGGGTTTATACTGGGATGATGCCCGCAGCTGCAGGCATCATCCCGGTACTGTTTTTTAAAGCCGGCGATCAACTTTCCAGGGAAAACAACCGAAGTGGCTAAAAGCCGCTCGGTTGTTATACCGAAGGAGTGGGGGGGGGGGGACGTCTCCGCCTCCCGCTGCTCTTACCGGGCCTCCCGTTCCACCAGGAGGCACGATCAACAATCCGGCTAGGGACAGACTAAAACAAAGCCGTAAGCGGCTTCGTTCCAGTCTGCTAATTGTAAACACGGAAATTACGTCACTTCCCGTTTACTCGGCTGCCAATGGCGCCGGTTTAAAAAAAAATATACAGTATTCAGAATCGCCGAAAACGGCGATTTGAATACTTTGAAGTGCAAGGTAGTAGGTTTAAAGACCCCCGATCCCTCCATACAGAGTACCTGTCACCACCTATTACTTGTGACAGCAATAAAAGTGATCAAAAAACATTTTTTTTTTTTAAACACAATTTATTAATATAAAAATAAATAAAATAAATAAGGAAAAAACATTTTTTTTTAAAGCACCCCCGTCGTCGCGAGCTCGCGCAGCAAAGAAAACTAATACGGAAGTCGCTCCAGCATATGTAAACGGTGTTCAAATCACACATGTGAGGTATCGCCGCAATCGGCAGAGCGAGAGCAATAATTCTAGCACTAGACCTCCTCTGTAACTCTAACCTAGTAACCATAAAAAAAAAAAAATTTAAAGCGTCGCCTATGGAGATTTTTAGGTACCATAGTTTGTCGCCATTCCACGAGTGCGTGCAATTATAAAGCATGACATGTTTGGTATCTATTTACTCAGCGTAACCTCATCTTTCACATTATAGAAAAAAAATTGGGCTAACTTTACATTTTTTTTTTTTTTTTAATTCATGAAAGTGTCCCTTTTCCCAAAAAAGTTGTTTGGCGGCTCCAAGTAATTTTCTAGCAAAAAATACGGATTTTAACTTGTAAACACCAAATGTCAAAAATAGGCTTAGTCATGAAAGGGTTAATTTTCACAATACAATTAACATGATAATGTGTAGTTTGCTTTACCTAGAACATCATAGTAGTCCAGACTAATTGATTTTAGATAGGCCACAGCTTGAAGATTGTAGGTCTTAACACAAGCATCAGTACCCAATTGCTGTATACTGAACACCAAAACTGTGGTCTCCTCTTTCTGTTGTTGTTTGGTCAATTCCAAAATAACCTAAAGAGTCAAAGTACCATATGGTTTAGAGGACCACAAAACACGTAGTAAGATCTGATGCAGCAAAAAAATGATTTAATTATAAATGTATTGAGATAATTGTGTACATTAACTTACTTCTTTAACTTCAAATTTCAGGTGCAGATCTGTCAGCTCCTCAGGAGTAGTGTCTGCTGCAGGTTTGGAATTATCCTCAAGCGAGGGCTTTTTTGGAACAGGGTTAGGGCTCACAAAGGAAGGATCAACATCTTTAGTGTCAAAGAACTCTTCATCGGAGTCTGCAAAAAACAGTAAGCACACAAAACAGTAGAATGATTATATCTGTGTATGGCAAAAACGACTGTTTCATTGGAAAAACCTGCATAAAAACTATTATGAGGCTACAATTGCTGATCACTTGAACATACTTGTTGCCGGGCTGTCTCTGGCTTCAATAATTTTTAGCAAAACTGACACTGAATAAGCATGCTGCATACAAAATCAAGTGAGGTTAGAGTTCTGAAAATGCATACTCGTTCAGCACTCGCGAATCAGAAAGTACTTGAGGTGATTGTAGCTGTATTAGTGCACTTGCAACAAGAACAATTGAGTAGTGTTCGTGATAATTTTTTTATTAGCACTAACACCCAAATTGTATGAACAAGCTTTGTGTGTCCCCATTCTTCAAAGTTCAAGCAGTACTACTAATACTCAAAGTATTAGAAGAATGTTAAATAAGAAAGTCTTTGAGGGGAAAAAAAGAAAAAAGAAAAAAACACAGACATATGTACACAGCAATGGTAAATAAACTTCAATAGTTAGTGAGATAAAGGTAGGGAGAGCGCGAGTAAGGCTGGCCATACATGGTTCGAATTCCTGCTGAACTGGCCAAGATTCAAACCATTAATGGGCAGGCTGAAAGTACCAAGTTGATCAAATCGAGTACAGCCAGCCTGCCAGATTCTCTTATGATAATCATTAGCATCCACTATAGCCGCTAGCAATAATCAGGGTCTTCTCCCGGCGGGGATTGCATCTCCGGCCCCCACGCTGCGAGCAGACTTTAGCTCAGCAGGAGGGATTCCCCTGTCAGCACTGTCTGTATTGATGGGGGAAATTGTGTGAATTTATTTCCTGATTGTACAGTGCAGGACACAATCTTCCTTTTTTTTTGTAGAATTTTTTTTTTTTTTTTTTTAATAAAAAGATAAGTTTTTCAAATAAACAGAAGAATGAAAAACAGTACTTAGATAAGAGACAGAGGACACAATCTTCTTTAAATCACTATGGCCAGGACAGGCAAAAGCAGTCCAGCTGAGGGGTTGGAAACACAGTAAACAATAAACAAGCCCACATAAAAGTTCAAGAAAGGCTGAACAGACTCAGAGTGGCAGCAAACAGCACCTTACACCTGAAACTGGCATCAGAGGAGGCTTGAACAAAGCCTGAACAAAGGCAATAATGAGAGAATAAGAGTCTGAAGGTCTCATAAAAACAAGGATGAGATTTGTCCCTTAAGACCCGGTTCACACTGATGCAATGCATAATTTTCAGCAAATTCTGTTGGGTTTCAAAATCGCACCCCATTCATGCGAACCGCTGCAGGTGCACTGCGACACCCCGAAATCAGTTCACAAATCACATTTTGTATGGCTCAAAGTGAACCGCATCTACACAAAAATCAAGCATGACTTTTTTTATTTGCCGCACCAGAATCGGACCCCATGCGATCAGATTCTGGTGCGGCACAAAAAAAAAAAAAAAAAAAAAGGGTCACGCTTGATTTTGGTGTGGATGCGGTGCAATTTGAGCCATACAGAATGAATGGCTCAAATCACACTGCTGCAGAATCGCATGAAATTTGACCAGGAATTCAGTGCGATTCCTATTCAAATTGCATGTGGTTCCAGTGTGAACCGGGACTAATGGTACTTTAGTCCAATTTTTGGTCGAGACCAGACTGGAGGAAGGAAAGGATACATCCCACAGAGTACGATCTAGGGTGAAAGTCTTTTGACATGCACCACACAAAATAGGTCCTTCAGGTGCGATAACAACAAAATATTTACTGCAACACTGCCCTCACTAAACCCAATTCACAGGACAAAAAAAAACCCTTTAATAACCAGGTAATATAACAATATTAGTGTAGATATTATTAACAAAATGACACTGAAAACAAAATCACAACAAGTGTATTAATGTTGGACACATTGAGGTTATTTCCTTCAGGTGTGATGGAAGGCTTTACAAGAAGTCAAATTACTAGCCTTCAAGAGGGTCGTGACGAAAGAATCCGAAAGGCCCGGAACAGCAGAAAGGCATAAAACAGACTTAGCTAATCCCACGGCAGGCGGTGTGCACTGTGAAGGCCAAAAGGTCCCTGGACGACAAACCAGTCTAGTATTTGTTGAATTTGGACACCAGAAAGAGCACACCCAGTGTTCCCCCCATCTGGGGCAAAAGGCATGAAAGACCTACGGATAGACAGCTCATTCCCCCAAAACCAGACGCTCATGAATAAGAAACCATGCCTGGGATGTGGACAGCGGATGGGCCATAAGTTCTATCCAAGACAGGCTTAGGTCTGCTTCCTTTAGAAGTTGCAACTCAACATTCTGGCCATGTGGGACAAATGGCCTCAATCCTTTGTCTTATGCATCTGAATCCCAAGCCTTAAATTCTCTCTGACATAGTGGATTACCATTCTGGCGCTGAAGTTAAGTAAAGCTTTTCCTCCAGTCGTAAAGGCTGTGCTGCTTAAATGTCAGCAAATGTCAGAAAAAGGCTTAGGCATGAAGGGGTTAATATGTTGTTTCATAAAATATATACAGTATACTGGGGAAAGAGGAGTGGGTAAATAGCAGCAAAAGAAAAACAGCCTAATCCTTATGAGGTGAACATGCACAACAAGCATAAATGCAATGTGTGGCTACCTGATGAGTCTGCCTCTATAAAAAGAGACTTCGCAATTTCTTGTTTTAAGAGTTTTTCTGGTCTTCTGGATAAAATCGGGACAGCGGCGATCTGGATTTTTCAGAGAAAAACAAAACCCTATTAGTAGTTCACAAAACACAGAAGTTTCAACTTACAAATGCATAACAGATGTGTTTCCGTGCCTGTGTATAATTTGCTTATTAATTAACGCACACTTTAATTGACTTAAGCTGTTATTGTATGCTGATGAATCTAATACACACTTGAGCTCCTCCCTCTTCTGTGTCTGCCTTCATAGCAAGCGGCTTGCTATGGGGACAGAGGTGTGGGCTCGCTACAGAGCCAGGCTGTGTGTATCCATGGACACGCATAGCATGGACTGGGCCCGCCCCCTCCTTCCTTACTGGATTTGACTAACAGCAGGGGCTTAGGGCTCCCGCTGCTATCAATCTGCCCTGTGAGACCTGGGAGAAAGAGCAGTGCTGCCGAAGACGGGCACATTGTTGGATAGATACAGGACTCAGGTAAGTATTCAGGGGGGAAAGCCAACAGCTATTGAAAGGTTTCTCACCCTAATGAAGGCAACGCATTAAGGTAAAAAATCTTGTGATTTTGCAACCACTTTAAAACAGAAGTATGGGTTAAAAAAAATGTATACTCACCTATGTAGATGCAGCATCGATCTGATGTTGCAGCTGTCCCACGCCAGCTCTACACCAACTGAGCGATCAAACACTGCTGATTGCTCAATCTTGGGCCACTCTAAGCACAGAGCGGTGATGGTCAGTTCTCAGTCTGTGATCTGCCCCTCCAACACTCACTGGAGTGCCAAGCTGCAGAGTAATCAGGCATCTGGGTGGATGCTGACATTAACATCAGGATCTCTGAGAACCTGGCTCAGTGACATCAGCAGACAGCAGGATTTAGCCAGCTGATGGCTAAAACTGGGTCACAGTAGTGCAGAACTTTTTTTCCTAAAATGGTAAAAAATGATAAATTTTCTCAGTTTTAACATTTGAAATGATTTCTATTTATTATTGTGAATAAATTATGGCTTTATGAGATCTGCAAATCATTGCATTCTGTTTTATGTAGGTTTTACACAGCGTCAGAACGTTTTTGGTTTTGGGGTTGTACATCTTTGAAAATCATCAGATAGAAAATATGACCACAAGTAAAGTAATTCATGTGACCTTGTGACTTAAAGCTGTATTAAACCCAAACAAATAAAAGGATACACCGTGGGGTATAGAAAAGATACGCCCACTTTAAAATAATCACATTTCGTTGCTTTGCAAAAAATCACCCCCCTTAAGTCAGTATTTTGTTGGACCACCTTTTGCTTCAATTACAGCCTTTAGTCTGTTGGAATATGTCTCTACTAACTTTGCACATCTAGACTTTGCAATATTTGCCCACTCTTCTTTGCAGAACTACTCAAGTTCAGTTAAATTTGATGGTGCCCATTTGTGGACTGCAGTCTTCAAGTCATTCCACAAATTTTCAATGGGGTTTAAGTTTGGGCTCTGACTAAAGCAAGATCGGACTTTAAACAAACTTTTCCGTGGATTTCTGTCCAAAGGGCGTTGGCCGTGAACTTGTATTGCATACACACGGCAGGACTTTTTAGGCAACAAATATGAACGTAGTGACGTTTCAAAGTACTGACGACACTTCAAAAGAGGACTTTCTCCAACACCACCCTTTTGTTAACTTCTGTATTGTTGTCTGAACTTTTGCATTGGTTCTGAGCATGCGTGTTTGTACTTTGTACTAAAGTCCGATGGTTTTGTGTACACACAATTGGACTTGCCGACATAGGACTTTTGTTGCCACCAAGTTTGTCTGTTCGCACAGCCAACATTTGTCCGATGAAAACCGAAAAAGTTTGTCCGATGGAGCGTAGACACGGTCAGATGTTGCCTTAAGACAGCTAATTTGCATGTTTGTTATCAAAAAGTCAGATCGTGTGTACGGGGCCTTAAGACATGCAAGGACATTTACCATTTTCTCCTTCAACCACTGTGTGGTAATTTTTGCTGTGTGCTTTGGTGTCATAGTCAGGTTGGAAGGTAAACCTTCTTCCCATTGACAACTTTCTTGCAGAGGGCAGCAGATCTTCCTCAAGAATTTGATGGTATTACCTTGCGAGCGCGCTCCCGAGTCCAGCATTTGTGTCCATAGACATGTATTGCCAGACTCGGCCCTGTCCCTCGCGTCATTGGATTTGATTGACAGCAGCGGGAGCCAATGGCTGCGCTGTTATCAATCTATCCAATCAAGAGCCGAGAACGTCGGGCAGAGGAAGAGTGTGTCTCCGCCGGGTGAAATTCCAGGGCTCAGGTAAGTAAAACGGGGGGGGCTATTAGAATGCATTAAGGTAAAAAAACACGAGGGTTTACAACCCCTTTAACTGTTTTTGTGTAAAATACTCAATCCTGTGGAAACATACTTACTCTCTTCTCTTTTGTAGCTGGAGTGACAGCATGCTGCTGAGGCAGCGGGATGCTGTTAACAAGTTCAAACACTCCTTGGAGTTTGCGGTCAGAGGTCTTGAGGCGCAACAATGGTAACTCTCCAGACACTTTAAACCTACAATGAAAATAATCTTAGCCTAAAGCATTTGGCAAAGCTCACATTATTACATTTGAGCAAGAAAAACACTTTGTAAAATAACAATGTGCTCATGTGTTTATATAAAAATCATTTTCCAAGCCACAGATGTAAAAAGCAATTAGTGCTGCTGACCTCAGCGCTTACCATCTTTGTTTCTCTTTCTTTACCATCATACTTTTATTTTACACCTTTGTTTTGCTTTGCATTCCTCTCTTGCAAAAACTCTGTCCTGTTTTTTCGAGTGGCTCTGTCACTCTAAAAAGTCATATGGAGACAACTTTGCATGTGCACTCCCCATCTGGCATTTATATGCATCCCCAGAAACAGATTACAGGGCAGAAAGCCACTCCCTTGCGCCCCACCCCCTCTCATTCCAGCACGTATGCAGTCCCTTCTGCATAGTGCAAAAGATACTGTTCGAGGAAGCAGTACTGTGCTATCTGGAGCCAGCAGTGGCGCACAATTAGTAATGTGCAGGTAAATACTGCATTTGAGATTTGCATTTGCATTTACACATTTCAGAAAATAATTCAACATATTCTGGGTCTTAATGTTTGGTTGCAGAAAATTGTTGACAGAAAGAACACAGTAGATAAATCAGACAGTGGGTTTGGTACAAAGGTTTATATAAAAGAAAAAGTTCTAAACTGTACAAGACCCTCACCTTGGCATTCTGCTGTCTCGCTCTACCATGGCTTTTCCAATCTGCAAATCAATGTCGAGGGGCTGCAGAAGGTGGAGAGATGAGGAATTCATAGCCCGGGCCTTCTTCCAGTCCTCACCTGCACTCATGCAAAAAAAGAAAAACAATAAAAAAAACACATTTTAAAAACGTCTGCTGATCATTCTATTTGTGATAAATTTTATTCACCCGATGATCCCTGCACGAAAACAAATAAAAAAAAAGAAAAATATGAGCTGTGTGTTCAGTGCATTATAATCAATGCAGTATGTGAAAAATGAATTTATTAAATTTATTAAAGTGCCAAAAAGAACGGTTTGTACTGCACAGCAACCAAATTATAAATATTTTTTAAAAGAGGTCATATGTTACAGAGGAAAAACTGATTTTTTTTCAGATACTTTGATAAATGAAGCCCAGTCCAAATAGCATTTGCTCTTTAATTAGGTATAGACAGTAAGTGAAACATGCTCAAACGTGTGGCTTTGCAAAAATGTTGTCTATTCTAATACAGTTTACTCCAATAATATATCCTAGCAATGCAGCAAAGGTAGCTAAGAAGTCAAAGTATCAGTCCGCTGACTGAACAAATATAAAAAACAGGAATGGAAAATGCTATGTTCAATCTCTATTACTATTTGGAAAACATGTAAAAAAAAAAAACAGTAAAACAAGAATCAGACTAGAATCAGATTTAAAAAAAAAAAAAAGTAAATTAAAAGTTTTGCTTAGAGTCCGTTTATTGGGGCTCATTGAACATCAAATTCCCACTGTGGCAGGGCGAACTTTAGTTCGTTTGCTTTTATTTTATGCCAGGAAAACCATTATGCTCCACTGGAGGAAATCAATTCCCCTACCTATCAAATTCTGGAAATAGCTGGTCAACGAAAGCCTACCCCTTTATAAGTATACTTACGCTAACAGAGGCTGTCCTAAAAAAAATAACAATAAGATTTGGTCCAAGTGGTTGGCAGAGGGGTCTATGGCCTAACAATGCCTTGTAGTTCGCTTTGACTTTTTCTACCATCTCTTTTTCTACCATCTCACTGTGATAGCGTCTGCCTTACTGTTATTTTTCTTATTGATAGCCATTATGTGGGTTTAATGGTTATAATTCACTGTTTGATTTTATTGATACGTATAATATTATAATACCCGTTTGTGGGTCACTGCTCTTTACACCCCTATGTTTGTATGTTGGTTATTTGTCTGTGACATTAAAACCAATAAAAAGATTTTTCAAAAAGTTTTGCTTTGAGCATTAATATTTTACATTAAGATTTTAATTGGGTATCCCATTTTCATTATCAAGTAGGGTGCAAGAGGATTGGTCTACCTTTCCCAAACATCAGGAGTAAGCCAGTTTGGAGTCTCATAAATTAACTGTGTGTAGCTTCAGTGACAGTTTATAAATTTAAAAAGTGATTTCACAAAGCGATACACGATTGGTAATCGTTTTATATAAAAGATAAAACATTTATAATAAATAATTATTAGTTATTTTGCAAATTTGATAAATTTAACCTATTCATTGCATTATTTGTGAAGTGTATCAAACAACAACCTACAAAGTGCGTAAACAAAAAAACTGCATCCAACCAGTGTTTGGTGTGTCCACCCTGTTGGGGAATTCTGAGAATGGCTGTAGTCGGGGGGCTTGTAGACTATGGTCTTGTTCCCTTCACCTACTCCAACCTCTTAAAGAGTAAACAAACAACAATGTGTGAGCTTGTAAAAGATACATTTTGTTGTGTAGGAACAGGCAAAAGTCTACTAGTCTGCTTTTGTCTTTCACTTTCAAAGTTTAACTACCGTATTTATCGGCGTATAACAGGCACCCCAATTTAAAAGGGAAGTTTCAGGTAAAAAAACTTTTTTAAAAAATAAACCACTTTGAAGCAAAATAATGGTCAATGAGCATCAATGCAGCCTGATCTGTGCCCATATGCAGTCTAATCAGTGCTCACCTGCAGCCTTGCCGTTATATATGCTGCCATTGAGGGATAGGTAGGGACGAGTGCTGCCGAATCTCCTGTATACTCGGCTCGGCGTCACGCCCAGTCCCGCCCCGTGGCCTGGATCCTATGATGGACATAACGCCAGTCCAATGCCGGGACGTCCATGCTAGGAGCCGTCCAGGGGGCAGGACTGAGCGTGACTACGTGCAGAGCTGAGTACACAGGAGATCCGGCTCTATTTCATGAGCACTCGTCCCCTCCTTCCCCTCGGTGGCAGCCTATATCGGCGTATAACACACACGCATGATTTTCCCCCTATTTTAAGGGGGGAAAAAAATGTGTGTTGTACGCCGATAAATACGGTAGTTTAAATTGTCATTAACAGACGGAAAAACTTTTTGCCATTAAAGTCTATGGGGATAAAAGATAAGCAACTGTGCCCCAAAATAAGCTCATGTACTTTTACAAAAAAACTGAGCGACAACTTTCAAGAAAAACAAAGTTCAGGTGTGAAAGGCACCACAGGATACAATTGGAATCCTCATGTTGAGCACCAAAGTGCTTCTAGACAAGCACTTGATGTTTTTTTTCCTGATTACATACTGTGCTGTTGATAAATTTATAAATATAAACTAATCATTTTTTTAAATTTAATTCTACAGCTTTTCTTCACAGTAAAGCAGAAGCAGATGGAGCTTGGAGCTGCTGATCGGTAAGAATTAAACAGCTTTTATTGGCAGTTTAGGTTAGAGGACAGCTAGAGAGTAAAGGGTTTTAGGTCCAACAGGTTTAAATTCCTACCTGGGGGAAGAAAAAAAAACAAATCAGGATTTTGACTTGCCTGCAAAATTATTTTCGTGGAATACATTACAGGACACATGATCTTAGCCCCATGCCAGGGCAAGGTCAGTTTTGTCCTTCTTTGAGTTGCAATAGCCAGGAGTGAAACAGGGCATAAGGAATCATCATGAAGGAGGTCACCAAAGCCCCAAAACCAGCATGCCAAAGTATATGGTCGGGTCGCCCCTGAACCACAGGGGATGCACGCATGAGGTCAGAGACAGGTCGGAGGAAGACCCCAGACAGAGCCATTCCAAGATCAGGCTTAGATACTAAGATCCCTTTCTGACATCTAGGAGATCTAGGATGCAACTAAAGCTCTGCAGGGTCTGTACTGTCCATAGGACACTGGTAAACAGAGTCAGGAATGATTGTCCAGGTAACCCACAAAGGCAATGCCCCAAGAGTGAGCAAAGCTAAGACAGGTGCCAACAATTTGGTGCAGACATGAGTTGCTGTGGACAGGCCAAAAGGAAAGGCAACAGTTTATAATGTTATTCACCCACAGCAAAACACAGGTAGCGCTGACGTGGTAAGAAAATGATATGTAGGTAGGCAACCTTAATGTCAACAGAAGCCAAAAGATCCCCCAGTTGGAGAAAAGCAATGACTGACTGAGCAGATTCCATGCAGAAGATTTGCAGGTAAAGGAGTTGTGTTGCTAACGCTATTTTAGTAATTTTTATAGCATAAATATAGGTAGAATACATTTTAGGGACCATGTATTGTTTTTAGCTGGGCTTCCTTCATTTTTTTTGAAAGCCTATGGCGTGCAAAACACACCCCAAAAACTTCACCCGGTGCATAAAAAATGTGCACACACATAAAGAGTGCTCACAAAAAAGTGCCACGGGTACACAGACGTGCCAATTCCCTGATCCCCCGGGGCGTTATGCTCCTGCGGGGACAAAGGTACTTACAATGGTCTATCTGGCCGAAACCAGACAGACCCTGTTCTCTGGAGGGCCTGCCGAAACAGGACCCCCCCAAGTACTAGGTGGGGCTCCCCCGAAGGGAGACCCCATGAGAGAGGGCGAACTAAGCCAAAAGGCCATGTTCACCCCTTCCCAAGACTTTCAGGGCTGGCCCGAGGACCCGCATCCTTACTCATCGTGCAAAACGTGAAAAAACAAGACGTGACAAAACAAACATAGGTTTCAAATAAATAAAAAAGTGGGGAAAGGGATAGTGGAGAGGAGAGTGAAGAAGTGGCCATTGTGTGAAACAATGACCAGGAAGCTGGGCTTCCTTCATTCATATGCTAATTAACTTGTTTGATTCATGGAGCTTATGGAACTGTATGACAGAACCATCCAGCACCCAGCTTGAGTGCCTAAGCCAAGATATAGCTGCCTCCAGTTTGGACCCAGGAACTGGGTATTGTAGTTGAGCACCCAAGATTATACAAACACTAGCTTAGATGCAAACTGTAACTAGAACTAACTTTATTGTAAAATCACACAGATTATATAGCACATCAGATCAGGTGAGCCTAATCACATTTATCAAATGCAAAGAAAACTGTATACAGGAATATAATTAACATAACAAAGGAACAGCCAACAGTATGCTAATCCACCTCTGGCAACTAATAGCTGATAGTGATCTAATTAACATGAACTAATTAACAACTAGCCACTTAAATCAGCTTAGGTGCCCAGACCGTCGGGCACCCAACCTACAACCAACCTACATTACACATTATTATAAGCATAAAAACATAACATCCCACAATGGTTTGATAACAAGGTACAGTGGTCACAATATTAATCACATCTCCAAGAGATGATCAGACAGACAGAAACAATAAGTCACTTCATTAACAATAGGAATCCACACCTAGGGAGGCACACGATGGGACAAAGACATACAAACAGTGATCCCACCCCATCTTCAGACTGTCCGGCAAAGTCTACAGCAGTCTATGAGCCAAACTCATACAAACTTCCAGTAGCCTGAAAAAGGTGGAATTAATTTATCTCCATAGATTTCTTGAGGGTAATTGTTGATAAATATTTCTGTCCCAGGTGAAGGAGCCTCTGAAACCCAGTCTGCAGGAGGGCCACTATATTTCCTCTGACCATTAACCTGTACAAGATTAAAATTACATCTTTCCATCCACTCCAGAAGGGATGCTTTATTGCCCTTATTCAGAGTATTAATCCAAGCCTCGCTGTCAGAGTTCATCACGTGGTTGTCCATCATTGAAAAATGATCTGCTCTCTCCATGGGCCACAATCAGTGGGTAGGAAGCTTGCCTCTAGTCCTCTCCAAAAGCCCCTGTCCTGGTAGAGTCTGTCACAAACCTCAAGTGATGTTGGCAGCAAGTAGGAGGAGGGAACAAAGGACTTGAACAGGCCACAAAGGGTTTTTTTTTTTTTAGAGGACTCCGAGAAGCAAGGCACAGCCTGGAAGAAATCCTGGGTATAAGAAAGCAGACTCCAAAATAGAGGAGGAAGGAGACTCCATAAGACCAAAGAAAGACTGTGCAAGGAGGGATCTTCATGTGGGGATGACACGAAACCTACCACCCACGTTAAGTAACTGTTTAGTGTATCCTTATTGCATCTATACCCATTTGCTAGACACGAAAGATAGCTTGTGCATGTGTATATTGTATACTAATTTTGTGATACTGTGTATGGTTTTTCTAAAATTATACATTAGTTTATTTGTGCAGCATTCTTGTTTAGTAAAGCACATGAAAACACAGCAGGAGTCTTATGCTTCCTTGCTTTAATGCAAACTGATCTTAAAAAGACACAAAGTAAAACAGGACCCCATTGAGAACTCTAAGATCCAGAATGGACAAATGCCTCCATCTGCTTGAATAGATTTGCATAGAAACCCTGGAACCTTTCCTTCTCTAGAATGGGAGTGACACCTTGAGAAAGGAGCCGCCGGAGAGCACATCTACCCTTGCGGGAAGGCTGGCATAGTCTAGATCAGAGGTCTCCAAACTATGGCCCTCCAGTCGTTCAGGAACTAGAATCCCCATCATGCCTTGTCATGTTTGTGAATGTCATGGGACACGTAGCCCCGCAACAGCTGGAGGGCTGTAGTTTGAAGACCCCTGGTCTAGATCATGAAGTAGATTGAAGGCACAGACCAAAACGCTCAATCGCAGCCCCGGTACATGATGTTCTCGACAAAGGTGTGGGAAATGTCCTTGGACTAGATGGTTGAATAGGTCAACAGGCATCCACTCACTCTGACAAGAGGATGCGCCTCCTCAAAGAAGCGCATAGAGGTACAGGGATTCCTGACTTGGACATGGACATGGACAGTAAGGCCTTCGAAAAAAATGCAGCTCTTTATGATCTCTGGGACCAAAGACCCATCTTGGTCTGCATTGGTCCTGGAAATACTGTAATATCAGGGCTGTGTGTGGAGTGGACAGTGCAAACTTACCCACCCCCATTATAACAAAAAAAAAATAGATAGTGGTCACATCAGATATTTAACTGATGAGCACAGATTCTACACTAGAACTAACCAAAAGGCAGAAAAGTAATGTAGGAGTTTTGACATTTTTTCTGGGACAAAAACGGACTCTTCCCTTCTAGCACAGAAGTTCTACAGACCAATACTTGAGCCAAAGGATCCTTTACACATGTACCAACAGGAGGCTCACCCTGGGTATAAGGCAGAACGTATCTGCTAAACCATGTAGACAGCAACACAGAGCTACAGGCAACAGCTCCAGCTGATGCAGAACAGATGGAAAGGTCCAAATGGATCTGGGATCCCTAGCCATGTATTTGGACCAAACTGTCAAGGCCTGAAAAACTGACACAGCCACAACAGCAAGTTGCATAGCTGAACTTGCCATGGAGAACAATGCCTTAAGAATGGCATCTAACTTTTTGTCCACAGGGTCATTGAAGACCAGAACATTCTGAACAGGTATCAAGGTAGGAAATGGCAGGGTCATCAACTGGGCTTGCCCATTTCTTTATGAACTCCTCTTCATAATGCTGAGCAAAACCCTAAGAAGGGACTAAGATTTTTTTCCCATAAAACAGACTGTAAAAGCAAGTGTACATGGAAGGTTTATGCAGGCTGAGGCAGGTCAGCAAACCTAAAATAAGGATAGAATGGTGTCCTCCAGCTTGGGAGAGAGAATTTGGAGGAATGGGCCTCCTACATTAAAAGAGGAAAGGAGGGCGCAACAACCTTGTGCATTACCAATGGTAAATTTTATTAAAAGCTAAGCTATACTGTACCAGCAATAATCATACTCACAAACAAGCGTGTAAAAGAGGCTTATCAGTAGATGAGACTACGTCTCTGAATGCCTGCAACCTGGACCTGATATTGGAGGGATCAGATGGCATCACAAACGGCTAACGCATTTCAGGGGCGTACCCTCTTCCTCAGAGCCAAACCGGTCAATGAATTGCCTCCTCTGGTTACCTCTATATATATATATATATATATCCACATGCATGTGCGC
This sequence comes from Aquarana catesbeiana, assembly GCF_042186555.1. NCBI lineage: Eukaryota > Metazoa > Chordata > Amphibia > Anura > Ranidae > Aquarana > Aquarana catesbeiana. Next base: position 122,181,982 of record NC_133326.1, read on the forward strand.
CCAGACCGACGCCCACCAGAACAAGCCACACCCATCCAAGTGGACAACGTCCACCTGGTGCATCAATCTGATCACATGCTCGTCCCCTACTATATTGGAAGTGCCCCCATCCAAAGTTCAGGGGCACATTACAGGCAGGGATTAGCGTGGGTGTAACGCACCCCCAGAATAATCAGTATCTAATATCAAGATCATAGTAAATAACTGATGGCAATGGCCAGAAACCTTAACCATTAACCATTGTACCTACCCATCTCTATTGCATCATACAGGTACAAGGGATTTCGATAGCGGACATTTGCAACGAAGTGGGTGAAAGAGTGTGAGGGGGAATCTTTGGTGAGTAGTATCACATATGCAGCACGGCCACCAGATCCACCAGATGGAACGCAATCCATCATGCAGCCAGAAAGTGTGGGTGTATTTTCGCTTCAAACACACCCACACTTCCTGCTTACATGTCGTCGACCGCACCGGATGTGTTTGTGGGAGCGGAAGTGACGTTGGAGATGGCCGGAAGTGGTGGGTGGAACGCAAATACACCCACACTTCCTGGCTGCATGATGGCTTGCGTTCCATTTGGCGGCCGTGCTGCATATGCGATACTACTCACCAAAGAGTCCCCTTCACACTCCTTCACCCACTTCCTTGCAAATATCCTCTATCGAAATCCCTTGTACCCCGTATGATGCAATAGAGATGGGTAGGTACAATGGTTAATGGTTTTTCTGGCTATTACCATCAGTTATTTACTATGATCCTGATATTAGATACTGATTATTCTAGGGGTGCATTACACCCACGCTAATCCCTGCCTGTATTGTGCCCCTGAACTTTGGATGGGGGCACTTCCAATATAGTAGGGGATGGGCATGCGATCAGATTGATTCACCAGGTGGACGTTGTCCACTTGGATGGGTGTGGCTAGGCGTGGCTTGTTCCGGTGGGCGTATGCATGTGGATATAGATGGAGGTAACCAGAGGAGGCAAGTCATTGACCGTTTTGGCTCTGAGGAAGAGGGTACGCCCTTGAAACACATTAGCCGTTTGTAATGCCTCCTGACCCCTCCAGTATCAGGTCCGGGTTGCAGGCATTCAGAGACGTAGTCTCATCTACTGATAAGCCTTTTTTACACGCTCGTTTGTGAGTATGATCATTGCTGTTATAGCTTTTAATAAAATTTACCATTGGTAATGCACAAGGTCGGGACACTCTCCTTTCCTCTTTTTATGTTTGTTTTAAGAATACCCATTGTTCTGAGGAGGGCAGCATGACTGCAGGCACGGTTTGGGTTGGGATTGGCCGTATCCATAGACTTATCCCCCAAGCGCAGGAGATTTTTGTTGTTTTGTTGTCCTCCTACATTAAACCCTATAGAAGCGAATGAGGTACCATCCTCCTCTCCATCAGGAAGTAGCAGTGCAATCAAAAGGATAAATCAGGGGAAAAGTCTTTGATGGATGAGTGAACTCTTTTGCAGCCCCTGCATTCTGCTGCCTCTTAAAAAGCTAACAATCTAACTATTAATGCGGACAGTACTTTGGAATTCCTCTCTGGCTAAACAGTAGGAGGGGAGTGTGCCTCTGGGAGCTAGGGAGACTGAGGATAGGGAGAGTAAGTGAGATGCGTGGGTAGTGGAACCCTGTGGGGGAATAACACTGACCCCTTAATCCGAGACCATGAACTGAGCATGTGCCAGCTGGGCACCCAGGCCTTTTGCCGTATACCTATACTTCAAGTGTGGTGAAAGGTTTCTCCTAAGAGGTATGTATGGATTGCTACCACAGAGAAGGAAGGGTGTGCCTTTTGTGACAAATTACAATAGGCAGTGAGGCCCTGTACATCCAATGATCACTGTGTTCTATACAGCCTAAAAAGGATGACCCAAACTACATTATGGTGCTAAAGTTTAAAAAAAAAAAAATTCACAAATGGAAAAATGTCAGCCTATCCCTGCCACTTGGCTATGACAGAGAAAGATGCAGCTAGCACTCCTGGATTAAAACCTAAGGAACCAAGGCATAGGCACAGGACATCCTGCTGGTTGGATAGTGGATGCTAGTGGCAAGCCCCTTCCATTTCACTCTTCTAGTCAGCACATCCCCTAAGGCGTCTTCAGGGACAGGGTCAAAGCAGCAGGTAGTGCCACAACATTGGACCTGTAAAAAACCTGAGGCTAATTCAACACACTACACTATATACCTAGGTGAAATACTAATGCAGGAACCAATGACTGAAGCAATAGTACAGGCCACATCCTCCTTCTGGCAGGGTCCAGGTATGGCTCCCTAAGACGCCCAGTGGGATTTTGTACTTTGAAAGCCACTAGCACCAGCTATCAGATAACCCAACCAGTGCATGCAGAGGATTGGCTGCAGATGCTGCTTGCCCAACAATTTTTGGCCCAACTTCATTAACAAAAGTTGACTGAATAATTCATATTTGTCAAGCCAGCAGGGATACCCAATTTCAGAATTTCCAAGAGTGTATGTACAACCAAGAAAAAAAACCCTTGCTGTCTAGCAGGCACTCTCCTGTACTTTTTCATAATTTGCCATTTCTTATCTGTCATCCCTATTTATACTACAGCCCTACTGAAAATCCTTTTACTTTCATGTATTGGTTGCTTGGTGCCTAAGCAGCCATCACCAGACCAGCCATGTTAAAAGCGGACGCCATGTTTAACTGAGTGCATGTACCAAACACATTTTATTTGAAAAGCTTTGCAAGCCAAACTGGGGAATAGATGAGGAACATAGAAGCAGGGAAGGTAAGCAAAGGCACAGGAAGATGCGTTCTACATTGAAGGGGGAGGGGTTTAATACAGGTTCACTTTAGGACATACAATATTCTGGCTGAGGAATAATTCCAGACAAAAAGTAATGTACTTAATATTTTTGCTAAACATTTATGTCATAAGTACCTGAGGTTCCAAACAGCATTTGCACTTTTTTGATCTGAATCTGAAACTGATCATAGGCCTTATCCATCAGCTCCTCTAAAGATGAAGAACCCGCAGTCAGGTGTGATCCTTGGTTAATGCTGTTTAGCTGCAAGATAAAGAAAGCAGTTTAGAAACCAACTCATTCCTAATTAAGACAGAGTCAAACATAGTAGCACATTTGTTAGCACTGTTGCTATAAGGCCCAATGTACACAGACAGTGAGAGACTGAAAATATGCCAAGTGTATAATTCAAGCATTTTTCAGCACCCGGGGAGCCGCAGGTGCCACATATAGCCTGCCATTCATGAATGGTTTTGGCATCCATACTCTTGTGAATGTATTTCACAAACGCTTAATACACGCATGCATGGGTAAATGCAGGTGCACAGAAGCATCGCCATCTATGGAGTACAACCGCGTACATTGCACCTGCCACATTTATATCCAGCATATTTTCTGCCCATCACCGTTTGTATGCATGAGGCCTAGAAAGATTCACTAAATACCAAGCAACACATGCCCTAGTATGTGTGTTTAAACCGTAGTTAGGACTTCAGAATGAAAGATCCGCTGCAAAAGTATATATATTTTAAATATATATAAAATACAAGCACTATTTATTATACAGGACTTTCAAAAATTATAAGGGAAGAAGGACAAATTACAGCTGCAAAAACTACCAACATTTCTACAAAAATACAAAACCAGTTCCTACGTGTCATATTAATTGTTCCCTTGGATCTGTACTTTGTATTTAGCAGACAGTGTAGCGAATTACAGTATGAAATGTAAAATTGAAGGCCATCACAGTTAATAGTATGTTTACAAAAGGTGTCTTATAACGCAGTTCTATATTCTCTTTTGTTGCTTTTCATTTCATCCTTGCTGGAGTAGATATTAATAGAGTTACCACTATAATCTAAAATAATTCCACAGGCTATTCAAGTGACTTTTCAACAATCCCGGCACTGACATGGATCATGCATAATATCAATTATTTGACTGTTCATGCGTCAGCACGAAGAGGAGGAATGTACCAATCCTGCTAGGTACTTGGCAGACCTCCTTCCACTGGTAAACGCATCTACACACTAAAGAGTTGACTTAAAGAACAACTGCACATAAAAAGACTTTATAAAAAACTAAATTAAAAAAAAACAAAAATATTGGTTTAAAGATGGTCATCCTACAGTAGGTGGCTCTAGTTTCTGCACTGTGCCTCTGCTCTTTTCCTGCCTACCCCCTTTGTACCTATGGAATAAGGAGAGACAAGACCTGTGATATGCTGGTTACCAGTGAAAAGTGTACAAAATGTTACATATTTAAAATCAATGCTTGCTGTGGGTAGTGATGAAGTACATACAGCATGGTAACCAAAGGATTTGGGTGCCACAGGCACCGGATTCTGGTATTTTCTATTGTTTACACTATATATGCTAAAAAGTTTGCATACTGAATCCACCACTTTGTACTTTATAAAAGTGCAATTATTCTTTAAATGAACCAATGCCTACCTATACATTTTTTTTCACATCCATGGAGTAACACATGAATTTTGATATAGTAGGGTTGTTATACTGCTGCCTACATTAGGCTTGGACACTGGCAAACAGAAAAATTGTAAGCCAGTCCCATATAGCCCTTCATCTGCCCGGCATGGCTTCGTTTCTTGCTAGCATCCTAGGGGGACAGACATCTTTTCTTCAGCTCTGCTGGGAAAAGTGTAGCCAATTTTTCAATCAAGTTTCAAACACAATTTCTTACTACACCGCTGCTCTAGTAATCTAGATTGGCCTTTTCTAAGCCTGACATGCAGGGCCAGTTCGGATTGTAGCCTTCAGGCACTGGGCTCTGTATTGAAGCACTTTACAAACCTAACTTTACTGGTAAAAGTTAGTTACAGAGCATTATCCAAGCCCAGACTCGTGGCACTACCTCAGCACTTGACCTGGTCTCTGAAGACTCACTCTGTTAAGCAAGCCATTTCCACTGATGCATTGGGAGCTATTTAACTACAGTATCTCAGAAACGTTAGTACACCCCTCACATTTTTATAAATATTTTATTATATCTTTTCATGTGACAACACTGAAGAAATGACACTTTGCTACAATGTAAAGTAGTGAGTGTACAGCTTGTATAACAGTGTAAATTTGTTATCCCCTCAAAATAACTCAACACACAGCCATTAATGTCTAAATCCCTGGCAACAAAAGGGAGTACACCGATAAGTGAAAATGTCCAAATTAGACCCAAGTGTCAATATTTTCCAGCACTGCCTTAACCCTCTTGGGCATGGAGTTCACCATAGCTTCACAGTTTGCCACTGGAGTCCTCATCCACTCCTCCATGACAACATCACTGAGTTGGTGGATGTTTAAGACCTTGCGCTCCTCAGCCTTCCATTTGAGGATGCCCCACAGATGCTCAATAGGGTTTAGGTCTGGAGACATGCTTGGCCAGTCCATCACCTTTACCCTCAGATTCTTTAGCAGGGCAGTGGTGGTCTTGGAGGTGTGTTGGAATACTGCCCTGTGGCCCAGTCTCCGAAGGGAGGGGATCATGCTCTGCTTCAGTATGTCACAGTACATGTTGGCATTCATGTTTCCTTTAATAAAGTCTAGCACCCCAGTGCTGGTATTACTCATGCAGGCCCAGACCATGACACTCCCACCACCATGCTTACTGTAAGCAAGACACACTTGTCTTTGTACTCCTTACCTGGTTTGCGCCACACATGCTTGACACCATCTGAACCAAATAAGTTTATCTTGGTCTCATCAGACCACAGGACATGGTTCTAGTAATCCATGTCCTTAGTCTGCTTGTCTTCAGTAAACTGTTTGCGGGCTTTCTTGTGCATCTTCTTTAGAAGAGGCTTCCTTCTGGGACGACAGCCATGCAGATCAGTTTGATGCAGCGTGCGGCATATGGTCTGAGCACTGGCAGGCTGACCCCCCCACTACTTCAACCTCTGCAGCAATGCTGGCAGTACTCATACGTCTATTTCCCGAAGACAACCTCTGGATATGATGCTGCGCACGTGCACTCAACTTCTTTGGTCGACCATGGCGAGGCCTGTTCTGAGTGGAACCTGTCCTGTTAAACTGCTGTACGGTCTTGGCCACCATGCTGCAGCTCAGTTTCAGGTTCTTAGCAATCTTCTTATAGCCTAGGCGATCTTTAAGTAGAGCAATTCTTTTTTTCAAATCCTCAGAGTTCTTTGCCATGAGGTGTCATGTTGAAATTCCAGTGACCAGTAAGAGAGTGAGAGCAATAACACCAAATTTAACACACCTGCTCCCCATTCACACCTAAGACATTGTAACACTAACAAGTCACATGGCTCCGGGGAGGGAAAATGGCTAATTGGGCCCAGTTTGGACATTTTCACTTAGGGGTGTACTCACTTTTGTTTCCAGCGGTTTAGACATTAATGGCTGTGTGTTGAGTTATTTTGACGGGACAGCAAATTTACACTGTTATACAAGCTGTACACTCACTACTTTACATTGTAGAAAAGTGTCATTTCTTCAGTGTTGTCACATGAAAATATATAATTTTTTAACAAAAATGTGAGGGGTGTACTCACTTTTGTGAGATACTGTATATGCACCACTGGTCACCTTCAAATTTCCTGCCACCGCCAGTTTCACCACAGTAAATTGTTTATATTGGAGGTCTAAGTGATGAAATTATCCGTGGGGTGTAGTGTCATGCATGAGAACTGTCTTTTCCACCATTCAGCACAGAAGAAGCATCCCATTGCTGATCCTGCTTGCAAAGCACTACGTGGAACTTCGACATGTTTCCACTGCAGGTCTACACTGACCTGGACATTTCTGGCCACCCAACACTTATCAGCACAAGCTGCCTGGGTTTGTAAGTTCCAGAGGCCTTACTGAATTACCACTATATTTTGCACCTGGTGCCCTATAGTTCTAGAGTGTACTTCTGCAGCTCTGCCAGATGGGGTGAAGTCTCCTCACCTGTCATCAAGGACCTCCATGTCTAATTGGGACTATTTGCCCACACACAACTCTACATAAACACTGACCTCAGAACCTCTAAATGAGCTCCAGAACCATCCCTTGCAGAGTCTGACTCTCCTAGGCCCCTAAATCAGGCCAAGCCACTGGTCTCTATGACCATCGCTGACTCAGATTCTGAGTGTCTACAGTATATTTCTGAAGACAACGGTTTTGAGGCTCTGTAGTCTCCTGCTGTCAACTAAGGATGGTAAGGAGTCATTGAAGTAGTGTGTACTACCCTGAACTTGCAGGACCAGCCTGCGGTTTGCAACCTTATGATTTATAGATTTCCTACAGCTGCAAAAATCTTCCTATTACACCTGCTATTTGAGGTATTACCCTATGCCGACTGCAAGAACCCTGATGAGTCCCTATGCTTAGTTTGAGTGTGCTGGAATGGTTCCCATGCGAGAGGAAAATTTGTTTTATGTTGGTCTATTCCCACTGCTCTATTAATGACCCATCTTAGCAGGCAACTCTACTAGACAGGTAGATGGCATGCTTACCTTTAAGGTTTCTACTGACAAGTAGCTAGAATACCAGTTTTAACTGGCTGGTTCTGCCCTCTGTCAAAAGGGATCTTGCCACCATCATGGTGAACCCTTGTTTTATGAACCATGTGGATCATAAGTCTGGAGACTTATACATCAGTTGTGATGGCTCATTACTAAGCATATGTCATGTATGATGAATCTGTCCATACAAATGTAATGGTGCTGGGACACTGATGCCATATCTAAGGACCACCACACTCACCTAGCCCTCAAAGGAAATGGTTTATTTGGCCTTACAGTTATGCAGTACTCCTGCCTCAAGAAGGCTTAGGGGAGGTCTCGACTTCCACAAACCCCGTAAATCTTAAAGCAAAAGGTCAGATGACGACTCTCAAAATCCTTCTGAGTGTGCCTCTACTTCTACAAGTAGTGTCTTTAGTCTAATCCAACCAGAACCATACTCTTACAGCCCAAAATGGGGTGTTCAGTCAAAAGTGATACCGTATTATAGGCAAATCAGAAAAACAGCCAACAGACCAGCAAAGATGAACCTTTGTTCTTTAGATTTATGGAGTTCCCATTTACAAAGTGCATAAATGTAAAGTGCAAGAACAAGTGCATAAATGTAAAGTGCAAGAACAAGTGCATAAATGTAAAGTGCAAGAACAAGTGCATAAATGTAAAGTGCAAGAACAAGTGCATAAATGTAAAGTGCAAGAAAAAGTTTACTTTTGCTTTTTTTTTTTTTTTTTTTTTTTGCACTTTTTCTTGCACTTTACATTTATGCACTTTATGCACTTGTTCTTGCACTTTACATTTATGCACTTGTTTATTAATAATTATTAATTATTAATTATTCAGTCTGAGTTATTTATGCACTTTATGCCGCGATTTTGCCACGATTTTATCAAGTTTTTGCGCGATTTGGGAGCAGTACGACTTTGCCACAACTTTGGCATTAACCATTCTCAGCTTGTGCTTACTGAAATCATGTCTATATTATTCAGGTACGATTTGCATGCTACTTGAGGGTTTAACATTGAGGTCTATGGACATCAACTCGCATGGAAGTTGGACCAAAGTAGTGCAGGGACTACTTTGAAGTCGGCATGACTTAAAGTCATGCCAATATGAATGGTAGTCATTGAAAATCATGGAGAATGACTTGTCATACGATTTTGCAGTACAAAATCGTGGGATAAGTCATATAAGTGTGAAAGGGGCCTTAAGGGACACAGGAATTCAGGGACAGTCCAGATGTCCAAAAAGCAGTTCAACTGAGGGGTGAGCAACTGCAACAAAACACTAAAAACTAACAAACCCACAAAAAAAAAAACTACAAAAACAGGCGTGGCTCAGAGAGCTGCCTGCTGGACTTTAGTCCAAAGATAGTATCAGATGAGGCCTGAGCATCCATCTAGTAAAACTTGGGAAAATGTGTCAATAGAAGACCAGGTGGTAGCCTTGCAAAACTGGCAAACAGTAGCCTTTTACAGAAAGACTTAGTGAAGTGCACCTTGACAAGAAAGGGTCGAACTCAGTCCTTATGACCATAAGCCTGAATGATGGCTTTAATTGAGTCACAGATAAAATGGTGAATGAGGAGCAGGTTCCCCTTTGTAGGGATAGTCAGGAATGACAGAGAGTGTCAGGAAAGCACCACAATGCAGAGCTCAGTGCCTGAGGCTCATATTCCAAGCTAACCCTGCAATGTCCAATCCAGCAGGGTCTGGGTATGGCACTCTGATATAGCCTGCCCTGGTCAATGCCTGTTGGGGAGCTTCAGACGATATGTCCGCCGCAGCTCCCGGTTGGGAGCACTTGTTCTGACGGTTTTGGTACCCAGTATCACACCACCATCATACAAATCATAGTGAGTGAATAGGTCATTGGTTTGGGGGTCCCAACCCCACCATTGTACAAATTTGCATATATCTTACCATTAAAGCCAATCTTTTTTACCCATAGATACACCTTGTGCTCGCTCCTGACGAGTGGCCCTCCAGCCACGAAACGCGTAGAGCTGCCATACGCCATGTTTTCAATTAATATTACCCGAATATCAAGTTTACTCTCAATACCCCTTCTTTGGACCAATGAGGTCATAGACCTTGCAAGTATTATTATGCATTACTGGTTTATCTAACTCTGCTTTGGTGCACTCCGGAAGATTTTTGCTTGCTATATTATGTGATACTGATCTTATAATATTTTGTGTACTGTATTACCATTATACCATTGTTACGTGTTGTATCTGTTATACTTGGTTGTATCCTATGGCAATTAATAAAAAATTCCAAGCGTGTCCACCAATTTATCGTTTTGCTACCACGTGCCTCATATAAAGTCCCACCCCCTTGCTCTCTCCCTTTTTTGATACCTGGGGAAACGATAATCCAGATAGTTGCATATAGAGACCAGCTCAGCAGCAATGTAGCAGGAATCTTGATCGAATAAAAAAATTTTTAAAAGAGGAAAATAAGCTAACCAAATGGTCAGACATTTCTTGGCAGTGCAGACAAAAGAAGTCTATCCTCCTAGAATACTAGCACCAGGTTGGACCACGCTTTTTTGCCAGTGTCCATATCTAACATTTTTAGAATACCTGTGTTTTTCACTGAAAGAGAAGTAAAGATAAATCTCTCCATGATGGGGGACTTCACCTTGAACAAGTTTCCTATTTGGATCTAACTGGAAATTATCTGTGTGTTGCCGCACCTTTGCCTCTGGAAAAGAGTGTGAATCCTCCCTGTGACAGAAAAAGTAGCTTGGTCACTGCACTGAGTGTCACTGGCAGTATTAGTTTTACTCACACTCTTCCCTAAGGACAACGCCTTTGAAAGTAGCTCTCCTAAACTAGTAGTCTCTGCATCAGGAGGAGAGGTTTGCACACCTAGATGCACCTTAGATCCTATGTGTTGGACAGAAATCATTACTGGAGGGCCACACACCTTCCTAAATTGTCAGCAGATACCCTCTGCAAGGGACAGAGTAGGTTTGAAGGACTTCACCAAGGAATAGGTCCTCTTTCTGTGGTTGTTCTGCAGGAAGGTCCTTCTGGTACCTACTTTTATTCCCCCACTGATCAAATCAATGTTTTTAGAGGTTCGGAGAAGGTGACTGATGCTCAATATATGGCTGTTGATGTATCACTGAACCTGGGGGGGGGGGGGGGGAAAGAAGCTTCTCAGACTATGGCTTGTGTTCAAGGTTAGACAGACTCAACAGAATTCCATAAGGCCCCAGCAACACCTCTGGGTATAGGGTTTAGTTCATCCTCATTTCCCTTTGGTGCCTCTATCTAGAGTTTAGGTTCAACTTACCGTATATACTCGAGTATAAGCAGAGTTTTTCAGCACATTTTTTAGTGCTGAAAATGCCCCCCTCGGCTTATACGCGAGTCAAGCACTTTTCTGCAACAGAGGATGACATTTTCAGAACCAAATTTGGGGCTCCGTATCTCAGGGCCACTTGGTGCTAGGAACCCCAAATTTGGTGTGCAAACCCAGTGGAACTAGCACTACAACATAACCAAAGCTGGGATTCCTAGCACCAAGTGGCCCCAAGATCGGTTCGGAAAATGTCATTCTCTGCTGCAGAAAAGTGCTTGACATTTTCCGAACCAACTTTGGGGCCCTGTATCTTGGGGCCACTTAGTGCTAGGAACCCCAGCTTGGTATGTTGTAGTGCTAGTTCCACTGGGTTTGTACACCAAATTTGGGGTTCCTAACACCAAGTGGCCCCGAGATATGGGTCAACTGTGTCCATCTGCAGCAATGTCATTACGGACCCTTTGGGTCCAGAGACCCCAAATTTTGGCTGCAGCTAGGGGGCATCTAGGAACCCTTAACTACCAAGTTTGAACTTCGGAGGACCTATGGCTGTAAATGGGCACAATGAGGCTGCAAATGGGCATTGTTGACCCTCTTTTCCACTTACAGTAGCTGCGCATTTCTCACCCGAGGCTTATACTAGAGTCAATACGTTTTCCCAGTTTTTTGTGGTAAAATTAGGTGCCTCGGCTTATATTCGGGTCGGCTTATACTCGAGTATATACGGTAAATTGCTGCCTACTCTTGCAGGGATTGCCTCCTATGCACCCTAATCCTTCAGTCAGGCTGACTTAGATTGAACTCGAGTTCTCTATGGTCTCAGGAGTCACTTGACATCCCCTGTAGGCTACTGTATTGTGCTGACAGCATTAGCTGGTATACTTTGCTAAGCAAGTTTGTTTGTGTGGCTAGGGATATTGTCAGGGCATTCTATCCCCTTATGGTTACACGCCGGGCAACATTTAAAACCTTTTTAAAGCCCCCTCCATTGCACCTTTTTAAACATAAAAGAGAATGTCTCAATTACACTACTCCGTCATTAAGATAATCCTATCTTTATTTCATGTGACTTAATTATAAAGCTTGTATCCTGGGTCTGGGCAGCAGAAGGTGTTGGCAATGCACCTTGCGTGGCTTCCTGTGCCCTGCCAGGCTACAACTCCCAAGGGCCCCTGGGCTACACACAGTCTATAAGCCAGTTCTTTGGAGCTGCTATAGTGCTTGTGGGAGGCCAAGTACATGATGAGAGGTGAATAGAGAACTTTCCCGTCATTGCTTCAGCAAAGTTCAAGACAAATAAATAAAACCTCCTGCTCAGATGACTGGAAGCTGGAGGACTCTATTCAGTAGACTGACGCACAAAGATCAAAGAGAGTGGAGAAAGGTAGGCTTAGTTTTGACAACAGCACCACTTTGCTGCCCTGATGGAATGTGTAATGCCTTGTAACTGGCTGCTGCTTAGCAACACAGGACACTAACCGCTCTGTGAAAGGCAGCATAGTGGTGTGGCTGGGCACTAAGCTTACATTTCTCTACTTGCTCTAGTACTTAAGCTTTCAGCAATATCCTCAAAAGCACTGGCTGATGTCTCCTCCTTGTTTACCAAGAGCCATGTACTTTCTCCTACAGCAGGGAGGGATTTCCCAGCTCGAGTTCAGTTTTAACCATAAAGCTTAGGGGTGCAAGCTCTAGGGCCTTACTAAGTGGACAAGCTGGCCTTTCATGTTTTTGTCCTAGGTCCCCTCTTGGGACCCGTTCTCTTCCTGGGGGTCATCCCTAGTTTTCGTTAGACCACATTAAGTTGCGGGTCTGTTTTTCCCCCACTTGGGTATTTGGTGCTCTTCCATTTGTTTTGGTGGGTTCTGGTTGCTCAGCTTTTCAATGGTTCAGGTTTAGTACTTTCTTCCATTTAACGTAACCCCGAAACAAAGTTTACTATGCTTCAGTCTGTATAGGGTACCTCCTGTTCATTTATTCAGTGCAGCTGAGGCAGCAGGGAAAGGGACTGGGGAATGTATAAGCACTGGCTGAGGTGTCCTCCTTGCTCACCAAGAGCTATGTCCTCAGTCCCTTTCTTTGTTTCAAAAGCGAGACATCAAGGGTCTGTTTGGACCCATAATAATTCACCAAAAGCCCTTCCCCACAACAATTTATTTTCTAAAAAAAAAAAATTGTAAAAAATAAATTTAGAAATTGTCAAAATGATTTTTTTAAAAATTGTAAAAAAAAAAAAAAAAAAACCCACTGATTCACACTGTAGAGGCCACAGTACCCATGTGAATAACCCCACTCAGACCTCATTCACACCCAGAGATTTGTTCATTACCTCAATATAGTTTTACATTTTAGATTTAGTGGGACTTTTGTTATTTTGATATTTGTGTCCTCTAATGATTATGGTGTACTTTTAGCAAAAATAACGATTTGATATTTTCGGGGGGTGAGGGCCCGGTCAGGTAGCCTGTACGGGGCCCCGTGATTTCTAACAGCAGCCCTGCTTATCAATATTCCTATTTTTCAAAGTGCAAGTGATTCTAATGTTAAAAATAACTTGTGCTTCCTGCATAATCAAAATCTGGTACCTGCCCCCCCCCCCCCTCCTCAAAAGTGCCAATTGTGCAAGAGGAGCGGGGGACGAGTCATTAAAGTGGAACTTCTTATTTTAGGCGGAGCTCCGCTTTAAGGTAATCTTGTACCTTTATACCCACTTTCATTCTTTCCCTGCAAAACTGTCAGCTCTGTTCGTAGCTGCTGTACTAACCATGCAAGGTTAGTTCAGCGATCTTCCTGAGACCATTAATGTGTGGGGTTGCTTCTCAGCCAAGGGAGTGGGCTCACTTAGAATTTTGCTTAAGAACACAGCCATGAATAAAGAATGGTAAAATAAACATCCTCCGAGAGGAACTTCTCCCAACCATTCAAGAACAGTTTGGTGACGAACGATGACTTTTCCAGCATAATGGAACACCTTGCCATAAGGCAAAAGTGATAGATAGGTGGCTTGGGGAACAAAACCTCAAAACGTTGGGTCCATGACCAGGAAACTCCCCAGACCCTAATCCCATTGAGAATTTGTGGTCAATCCTTAAGAGGTGGGTGAACATAAAATCCCCCACAAATTCTGACAAACTCCAAGCATTAATTATACAAGAATGGGCTGCCATCAGTCAGGATGTGGCCCAGAAGTTGATTGATGGCATGCCAGGGGGAATTGCAGAGGTCTTGAAAAAGAAGGGTCAACACTGCAAATATTGACTCTTTGCATAAACTTAATGTTAATTGTCAATAAAAGTCTTTGACGCTTATGAAATGCTTGTAATTATACTTCAGCATACCATAGCAACATCTGACAAAAAGATCTAAAAACACAAGCAGCAGACTTTGTGAAAATACTTTTTTTTTCCCCTCCCAACAACATTTTTATTGACATTTTTTCACTTATAACAAGAAATTAGAAAATACAGGCACTGTACATATAGTGAACATATTACAATCATAGCACAACAAGAACATGCTAGCTAGCGTTGTCAAAATAAAAGTAAAAACCTGAACAGTAGAAAAGTGCTTTAAGAGAGGCCATTAACCACTTGCCGACTGGCTCACGCCGATATACGTCGGCACAGTGGCACGTTCCGGTAAATCACCGTACGGGCGATTGCAGGAACGATCGCTACAACAGGGATTTGTGTGTGTAAACACACAGATCCCTGTTCTGTCAGGGGAGAGGAGACATACTGTTTGTTCCTAGTAAGTAGGAACAACGATATATCTCCTCCCCCAGTCAGTCCTATGCCCATACAGTTAGAAACACTAACCAGGCAACACGATTAACCCCTTGATCGCCCCCTAGTATTAACCCCTTCCCTGCCAGTGACATCTTACACAGTAATCAGTGCACTTTTATAGCTCTGATCGCTGTATGAATGTCAATGGTCCCAAAAATGTGTCAAAAGTGTCCAATCTGTCCGCCGTAATGTCACAATACCGCTAAAAATCGCAGATCACTGCCATTACTAGTAAAATAAATAAGTAAAAATGCCATAAATCTTTCCCATAGCTTGTAGACGCTATAACTTTTGCGCAAACCAATCAATATATTTTTTTTACCAAAAATATATATAAGAATATATATCGGCCTAAACTGAGGAAATAATTTGTTTTTTAAAAACATTTTTGGGGATATTTACTATAGCAAAAAGTAATAAATATTTTTTTTTTTTTAAATTGTTGCTCTTTTTTTGTTTATAGCGCAAAAAATAAAAAACGAATGTATTGCGATATTTTTTTTACCAAAAATATGTAGAAGAATATATATCGGCCTAAACTGTGGAATAAATTTGTTTTTTAAAAACATTTTTGGGGATATTTAATATAGCAAAAAGTAATACATTATTTTTTTTTTAAATTGTTGCTCTTTTTTTGTTTATAGCGCAAAAAATAAAAATCGAATGTCAATTTTATTTGGATACAACGTCGCACAATTGTCAGTTAAAGTGACACAGTGACGTATCGCAAAAAATGGCCTGGTCATTAAGCAATTAAATTTTCCGGTCTGTAAGCGGTTTATACGGGAGACATAAGGCACACATGGACTATTTGAAATGCTCAATAGGCAAGCATTGAAATAGCAAAGAAAAGCTCACTCCTAGGACTTCAGCATAACTTTAGCATTTTCGTGCAAAAAATAAAAATTATAGGAGAAAAATACCCAGAGTAGACTGAAAGAGAATGAAGAAAAGAAGAGAATAGGGAAAAGATAGAGGACTACTATGACATCCCATTTCCTTGATGGGGATCCAATGACCTTGAAAATTATTAATGGAGTCAGTCTCAAAACTTTTGGCCACGGCTATACTGTGTTGGAAGCTGTATATTGCAAAGATGGTTGCAACAGGATGTAATGAACAATCCATAAATAACATGAAATATGGTTTGTGTGTCTGTATAAATCAAGGCTCCAGACCTATTTGTGGGGACCCACTTTAAACACTACAAAATGTGTAAATAGTAACAGACTATCAGAGATGTTACATAACATAACATGTTTACATGACCCCAAAGGCATCAAATGTGGTACACGTTAATACATTAAAAATACAGTGTGATCTAAACTTAAAGCGATCCTTTACCCTCTTTTACTAAAAACACATCAGCATGCAGCTCTTCATGCAGATAAAAAATAATAATATAAAAATTACGTAAATTAAAGATTGTAGCAGTTGCTTGCCTTCAATGTGTTCCTATTTCTGGG
This sequence comes from Aquarana catesbeiana, assembly GCF_042186555.1. Classification (NCBI taxonomy): domain Eukaryota; kingdom Metazoa; phylum Chordata; class Amphibia; order Anura; family Ranidae; genus Aquarana; species Aquarana catesbeiana. The sequence goes on from NC_133326.1 coordinate 122,198,036, forward strand.
TTTCTTGAGGCACTGTGACTTAACACTGGCCTTACAACTGCCCCCTGGGAAGGCTACGTTATCAGTGCCTTCAAGGGCGATCTCGGCTCTAAACTGAGATTTTGTAAAATTTTGGGGTAAAGGGCTTTTTAAATTGTTACTGTTTATACACTGCCATAGCTTAAAGTGTTACTAAACCCACAACAGTAAAAATCAATCTGTATATGCAGTAAAGCATGCTTGTTATACACACGGTGGAACCTAGGGGGTTAATCCTGCGTACTGTGTAAAAAGGCTGTTTGATCCTGTCTTCTCTGATCCTCCCCTTCTTCCACAGTCCCCAATCCATCTCCCGATAGTACAGAGCCTTGAGGGTACTCTGCACATTCTCAGTTGGGTGTGTATTGCTGGAGAGACACAGAGGATCAGGGGTCACGCAGCCTCATAGGACAATCAGGGGAGAATGAAAACTCTTCCTAAAAGCTTTAACCAGTGCTCGGCAGGACACTGAAGTCACAAGACTGCTATATACTGCTAATGAGAAAAGGTATTTAGCAGTTTATATTTACTAAAATAATTGCATTTCCATGTCCTGTGTACTGTAGGATACCAGATATAGCAAATGCAGGGTCCTGGGTTTAGTAACACTTTAAGCAATGTGAGGCACAGGTATCAGAATGCTGCTTACTTTTCAGTAGCCAAGGCAAAGTATAAAATAACAAAATCGCCAGATCTTGTATTGTACATGTGCAAAGTCTGGTTCACATGTTATCAGTGGGCTGATGCAAGGAACAAGGAAGAAGAAGCCATCCACTGTTCTTTGAAAAAATGGCAGCACGTGAGTGGGGCACATGCAGAAGGGATGCACTGGGAAGGTTGCAAAATAGGGACAATAAGGCATGCTGCTATATGTAGATGCAAAGGTTTTACAGAAAGCCTTAACATAGCATTGACAGCTTTATAAAAAGGTGGGATAAGCAGCAATCCACTTTAATAACTAGTCAATTCTAAATGTCAATAAAAGAAGGGTTGTGCAACACCTCAGATGTGTACGAGTCACTGCAGCTGACAAGACTAAAGGCTTTATTAGCAAATTTAATAGTAAGTTTATGATGAAAATGTGTACCTGAAAGCTACCAAAATCCACAATAACGACATCGGTCTTGTCAGAATAGAAGCCAAACTTTGGAAGCAGCAAAAAGGATGGCTGAAGATTGATCTGCAAGTCCAGAACTTTTCGGGTTTCAATCATATGGGTGAGTCCTGTATGACAATAAAATTAAAATGTAAAACAAGTTAAAGCTGAAGTTTAAATTGCTTATATTTTGCTTTCCTTGGTTTCCTGGAGGAACCTGTGAGACTGAAAGTAAAGCTGCAGTTTAATACAACAGGCCCTTAACAATCATCCCGAGGTAGGTCCTGTCCTTATATAGTAAATGCACATCAAATGAAATGGATTTCCTTATAAACCTGTTTTTACACATAATCAAAAAACATTAACAATGAAACAAACACAAAAGATCCCCAAAAAAAAATGTAATAAAGTAATTTAGTTTGACTGTAGCTTTTGAAAAGCAATATGAACAAACTATCATATTTTAGGATATGGTTATTTACATATTTTTATGATGATATTTGTTATGTTTTCTGGTACAATCATTTTTAGTAAAGGTTTTAAAAAAAGTAAAAATAAATAAATACTTTGGTATAAATGTGTATTTATGGAAGGTTTGTTCAAATATTAGGGTGGGCAAACAGCCAACTCTGATGTACTGAAAGATCAAAATCAGCCATCAACAATATTTAATTCAAAACTCACAAAATTACTTAAACCTTTACAGTCATTACTGGTAACTATACATCAGAGCAGAGAGAATTTTACTAAATGAAAAGCTGGTCAGCCCAGGTAGGAGTCAAATTATATGTGTGATTTCACTGGGAACCACATAAAAAGTGCAAAAATTGGGTGGCAATTGCAATCTTTGTTTGCCTATTGCCCAATGCCTACCAACCTAGTGGTTTGCAGTTGAGTGTAGTCACTTTAGCTTCACCAGGCTTTGGAAACTGAAGTAAGGCTGAAGTATTATGCCAATGTTTAATATAGAGGGTCCCCATACATAGGAATACTGGCCTAACTGAACTCACTTAGGCGGGGGGGGCACAGGATAAGAAGGTAGGGGAATGGGGGTTCATAGGAAAATGGGAGACAAGGAGGGAAAAATCACAGGTCTCCATTTGGATCTGAATCTTCAGCATCAAAGCCAACCAGATCTGGTCTCACTTTTTATTAGTTTCTAATTGTATAGGTCAGGTTGTGCAAAGGAAAGACCGCATTAATTGCAGATCTCCAGTTTTCAGAATAGAAGGGGTAGGAAGTTTCCAACATAGGGGAATTTTCACCTTGCATAGAAGAACGCACAAAAGAAGAACAATTGCAGATGTGTACCGACTACCACATCTTCCATCACACCCAATAGCAGAAGTGACAGCTCTGGCCGCAAGGTAACATCACAAATATAATTTGGAGCATCAACCACTGACTCCCAGAAGAGACAGATAAGGGGGCACAGCCATAGCAGATGTATGAATATACCAATGGAAGAATTGTACCTAGTGCACATAGGACTCATCGTAGGGTAAATTTGAGCTAATATGGAGGAGTATAATAGGCCCTGTAAGGAATTACAAATTGTATAAACCTGTCTTTAGCAGAGATCATGATAGTGATGTAGTTAGCTACAGTGCCTTGAAAAAGTATTCATACCCCTTGAAATTTTCCATATTTTGTCATTTTACAACCAAAAATTTAAATGTATGTTTCATTGGGATTTTATGTAATAGACCAACACAAAGTGGAACATAATTGTGAAGTGGAAGGAAAATGATAAATTGTTTTCAACATTTTTTACAAATAAATAAGTGAAGAGAGTGTTGTGTGCATTTTTATTCAGCCCCCTTTACTCCGATACTCCTAACTAAAATCTAGTGGAACCAATTGCCTTCAGAAGTCACCTAATTAGTGTGTAATGTAATCTCAGTATAAATACAACTGTTACGTGAAGCCCTCAGAGGTTTGTTAGAGAACCTTAGTGAACAAACAGCTTCATGAAGACTAAGGAACACACCAGACAGGTCAGGGATAAAGCTGTGGAGAAGTTTAAAAGCAGAGTTGGAAAGAGTATGACACAACTGCAAACCTACCAAGACATGGCCGTCCATCTAAACTGAGATTCTGGGCAAGAAGCACTGATCAGAGAAGCAGCCAAGAAGTCCATGGTAACTCTGGAGAAGCTGCTGAGATCCACAGCTCAGGTGGGAGAATCTGCCCACAGGACAACTATTAGTCATGCACTCCACAAATCTGGCCTTTATGGAAGAGCGGCAAGAAGAAAGCCATTACACTGAAACTCTTGAAAGCTACCAATAAATTATATCTGGCATGTAGAAACATAGAACACCATCCTAAAAAAAAATAAACTATCAATAATGGGAAAATCTTATAAAAGATATGATTATACCAAAATGTTCAGCTGCTGGCACCGATCACAATCCCTTAAGCTGTGTTTAAATAAACTAAATTTTAAAAATGCTGCAATGTGTAGTTTGTTACCTCAATAACAAATAATGTGTATTAATCCGTTGTGACTCTATAAATTCCTTAACATAAAATGCTCTTGTACCAATATCTATTAAATGATAATTAATCGGTGCTATTTATAGGTTACTAAAGTGCCTGTAATCATATATTGTATGTTAAAATTGTAATGTGGTTAAACAAGCAAAAAAAACAAAAACCAAAAAAAAAAAGTTCATCAAAAAGTCCTCTGATAAAATACTGATGCTTTGTTATGGTGCTCCAAAACAATGAGTAAATCCCAATCCAATAGGCAGGAAATCACAGCAGCAGCTACTCAGAACTCGCCTGACAATATATGGTTACAGGCACTTTAGTAACCTATGTTACTATGTTTAGTAACCTAATAGCACCCATTAATTATTTTCAATAGATATTGGCACAAGAGCACTTTTTTGTTAAGGAATATATAGATTCACAATGGATTAATACGCATTATTTGTTATTGAGGTAACAAACCACACAGCGTGGCATATTATTTTGTTTAACAAGAAAGCCATTGTTGAAAGAAAGCCATACGAAGTCCCATTTGCAATTTGTGAGAAGCCATGTGGGGGACACAGCAAACACGTGGAAGAAGGTTCTCTGGTAAGATAGGACCAAAATTAAACTTTTTGGCCTAAAAGCCAAACGCTATGTGTGGTGGAAAAACTAACACTGCACATCACCCTGAATACACCATCCCCACTGTGAAACACGGCGGTAGCAGCATCATGTTGTGGGGATGCTTTTCTTTAGCAAGGACAGGGAAGCTGGTCAGAGTTGATGGGAAGATGAATGGAGCCAAATACAGGGCAATCTTAGAAGAAAATCGGTTAGTCTGCAAAAGACTTGAGACTGGGTTCACCTTCCAGCAGGACAACAATTGTTACCCGAAAGTTATATTTTGAGATATAATATATCTCAGATATGATTTGGGTTAATGAGAGTTCTTTAACCATGAGTGAAAGCGTTAACACAACAACAAAGTTTATAGGCAATTTAGTAAGGAGGCCCAAACTAATACACAGCAATCTATCTATTGTACAGGAAAAAAGGGTACAAATCATGGATTACATTAAGGAATACAGTGTATATTCCTTAACACATTAAAATACAAACAATGAGAGGAGTAAGACATAGGATAAACATTTAGATCTAAGTGCAAGGGAGCTATTCCATAGATACCAGGCTACTGCACATGAGGGCTCCATTCTGGTGACTGCCCTTCCAGAGAGTGACCTCTCCCATCTAGTCTGTCCATATCATTACAGGCCATTGCTTCATTGGTTGGCATGGCGTGGCTCTGATTGGTGGGCCTCATTTTTCCTGGTTAAGGATTGGCTAAATCTCCAATCCCTATACTTTGCATAAGTCAGCCCCCTTTAATGCAAATCCTTGGCACTGACTATTTTGAGCGGGAGATTTAACTTGTAGGACATTTTCAGGGAAGTATTGATGACAGGCTGGCCACCTTCATTGCATATCTAAACGGGATCCTTTGAAGTGAATAACTGTAGAACAAAAAGGTTTAGGTCCTATTGCTTAGATAAACAAGCTTGGGCATTGAATTGTCTGTATAACAGGGACTTCTGGAAAGCTATATTACACACCCACAATGAGAAAACTCTAAATTAAATATATTCATAATTACAATATTTTACAGCTGTTAATGGAGATTAGAGCTGAAACAACGAATCGATTAATCGACTACTAAATTGATTATAAAATTAATCGATTACTATTTTCATAATCGATTAATCGGCCAGCAGATTAGTTGGCATGCATACAGAATGCATTATTTGTTTACATATCAGGTATTACAGGGCAGCATACATACAGCTCAGTACACCGTCCATACATGTCAGTAAGTGCCTGAGAACTTGTGAATGTGAGAGGAGCAATGCCTCATGGGACATGTAGCCCTGGGCAGGAAGTGAGTGGTTTTAAAGGCAAACGTTTTCTTTACCTTGCTATTGGGGCACTCTGAAGGCAGGAACCAGAAGTGTCGTGGGGGACCCTAGAAAAGGAGGATCCAGACTGCTCTGTGCAAAACCATTGCACAGAGCAGGTAAGTTTAACGTTTGTTGCTTTTAACTAAATTAAAAACAAGACTTTAAAGACTCAGGGAAGATCAGCATCTGAACCCAGAGAAGGTGGAGGTAATAGAAGGGATTACAATTATATTTAAAGTAAACTTTTACCAGTTTCGTGCCTTAAAATTAAAATGATCATATCCATGAAAAAAAAAAAAAGTCTCAGCTTTTAGTACTACTTTAATAAAAAAGATTTATATCTTCCTTCCACCCTTCATCTAAAATATGAATATATATATATTTATTATAAGTAATATATATGATTACTTTCACATTAAAAAAATGAACCCATTATAGTAGCAGTTATTTGCTCTTTTTGTACTATAAAGGGCTCATTTTAGTTTTTTTTAACCCAATTATGACAGGTGATGCAAAAAAAGCATGCTGCTGTTACTAAACCTCTTAGGCCTGGTTCACACTTATGTGTTTTTTGGCGCTTTTTGCACACTACACTACAGTTCATTTAACATGGTTTCCTATGGGACACGTTCGCATCTATGCTTTTTTCAGCTGCTGTGTATTTGGAAAGGGTTGAGGACTTTTTTTCAATGCAAAACGGTGCTTTTTTGGTTCAATATACTTGAATGGAGAAGCTGCAGAAAAGCATGTAGTGCGTTTTTGCAGCAATTTGTGTTTTTGAATCTGCCCAACAACAAACAAAAAAAAGCATTAAAAAAATGCAAAAACGCATATTGCAGCAAAATCATGTGTGCAAAATCAAAACACACAGCAAAAAAGCACTGCAGGTAAAAAACAAACTGCATAGGTGTGCACCGAGCCTTATGCTGGCCACACTGATAAATTTTCAGACGAGAATATTCAAACAAAAAATCTTTGTACATTCGCTAAGTGAAAGAATGTTGTTTGAAATTTTCATTTGCTTTTAACATTCTGTTTTAAAACAAACGTAATTTCTGAATGAAAACCACATACACTGTCTGAAAATTCCCTTAACCTAGAGGTTTTCTATTATCTCTAAATTTTCCCATCACTGTGGTTGAAAACAAACGTTGATTTGACCCCACTATTAGAAAATCAAACGAACGTTCTTAAAATTCATTTTTTTTTTAAGGAAGATATTGTTTTTGTATGGCCAGCACATACTATATTACAGTTCTGTTTGAAAATCTGCAAAAAACTCTTTTTAACTTTTTTCCATTTAAATAAAATTAAGTCTGATGATATTTACCAGATTCAACAATATATACAGTATCTCTTCTGTCTGTTATTCTCAGAATGGATTACAGATTTTTCTCCCTACCCTATAGTTGGTTATTTATACCCTATTTACCACTGCATATAGATATTTAAGATATTGAAGAATAAATTGCCTTTTTTTAAACTTTACATAATAATTAAATTATACACCACACTTTTTTTTTTAAGGTTATTAACCGATTAATCGAAACAATCGGCCAACTAATCAATTATGAAAATAATCGTTAGTTGCAGCCCTAATGGAGGTTTCACATAAACTCATAAGGCAAGACTTGCAAATTGCTGTTCACAGAAGCTCTCCATCCAATCTGACATAGCTCGATCTATTTTGCAAAGAATGGGCAAAAATGTCACTTTCTAAATGTGCAAAGCTGGTAGAGACATACACAAAAAGACTTGCAGCTGTAATTGCAGCGAAAGGTGGTTCTACAAAGTATTGACCCAGGGGGGCTGAATACAAATGCATGCCACACTTTTCACATATTTATTTGTAAAAAATGTTGAAAAACATTTATCGTTTTCCTTTCACTTCACAATTATGTGCCACTTTGTGTTGGTCCATCACATAAAATCGCAATAAAATACATTTACGTATTTGGTTGTAACATGACAAAATGTGGAAAATTTCAAGGGGTATGAATACTTTTTCAAGGCACTGTATACTGTCCTCCCAGTTCTTCTCAGAAAGCTTAGGGATATCCCTCCCCTACCCCTCAAAGGTCAGAGTCAGTTTAGAGGCATGGGCTACAGAGTCTGAGCTAGAAGGAAGACAACAGCTTCCTCATCACACTTGAGGTAAGCAGGCATTCCACAGGGTCAGGCTGCGGAGTAATGGTTTCAGGGAATTGGGTGTACCATCAGAAATAATGTGCTTTAGGGTCATAATCTCTCAGGCAGTTGGGTATCTGATACAGATGGGAGAGCAATGGATTCCCCCATAGGGGGAAACGGGGCAAGAAGTGGGATCTGCTTGAGAAGTCTTTGCCACTTTTAATAGGATCAAAAATATAGGGGTTACTTGCAGCTAAATACCAAAAATATTTTTTTCACATTATGGAAAAATGAGCCAGTCAAGAAATGCATGCAGAAAAATATGAATTTATAATTTATAATGTTCTCATTGGGAATATATGGAGATTCTGCTGAGTATATGTCACTGAAGTCTGACAGATCTAAAAAGCCAACATATATTTAAACAAACTTACTATTCAAAACTGAGAGTTCCATTTTGGGCCCTGTTCACCACTCAAAGCTCAATTCTAAAACTCATGCGTATTATCCCATAATCAAATAATATTGCAGAACAGTGGCATCCAAACTGAAGCCTGTGGTCTGGACGCAATCACATGGGGCAGAATTGCTCCCTTTGACACAAATTAGGGTTGTCCCGATACCACTTTTTTAGGACCGAGTACAAGTACCGATACTTTTTTTCAAGTACTCGCCGATACCGATTACCGATACTTTTTTTTAATGTCACGTGACAGTTTTTTTTTTTTTTTTTTTTTGAGGGGGGGGGGGGCGGGTGGGGTGGGGGTGGTGGTATAGTGAACGGTGTCTGTGTGTGTGTTTTTGTTTTGGTTTTTTTCATTTACATTTATTATTTTTTACAATTTTTTTTTTATTCTTTATTGCACTATGTGTGTGTTTTTTTTTTTTTTAATCAGCCCTGTTGGGGGGCTTTGGTGAGATATCAGGGGTCTTAACAGACCTCTGATATCTCCCCCTTGAGACAGAGAAATAGACAGAGGATAGAGATTCCCCAGTCCCTTTCTCTGCAGCGTCAGCTGCACTGAGAATGAATGGAGAGAACACAGCAGCTTCTCTCCATTCATAAACTGACACATTGTAATCACAGAAGATTACAATGTTTCAGTTATGTGAATGGAAAGAGTCAGCTGACTCTCTCCATACACACAGCGGAGAGACAGCAGAACGGAGGGGACAGACGAAGAGAGAGGGGGACAACGGAAAGCCGGAACGGATGGGGACAGCGGAGGGGGACAGAGGAACGGATGGGGACAGCGGAGGGGGACAGAGCAAAGAAGAAGGACAGCGGGAGGTGGACAGAGGAACGGAGGAGGACAGCGGAGGGGGACAGAGCAAAGAAGGAGGACAGCGGGGGGGACAGAGGAACGGAGGGGGACACAGCAATGGAGCAGGACAGCGGAGGGGGACAGAGGAACGGTGGAGGACTAAGGAGGAGGAGGTGACAGTCAGTGGTGATCGCGTGTGGGGGAATTACAAGCACCGATCACCGCTGTATGTCACTAAGCAGCTGAAAGCCGCAGGGGGAGAAGCTTGTAACTCCCCCACACGTCCATCACCGCTGACAGTCAAGGTATCGGGGGAAGCATCGGGAGCATTTGCCCGAGTACAAGTACTTGGGCAAATGCTTGGTATCGGTGCCGATACCGATACTAGTATCGGTATCGGGACAACCCTAACACAAATGAAGGCATTATTTCGCCCACTGACACCAATGATGTGGTACTATTCCTCTTCACTAATACCGATAATGGTGCACTACTTCTCCCACCAACACCAACTTTGGCTCATTTTTTGCTCCCACAGACCAAACCTGTGACATGGTTTATGCCTACTGGCCACTGATGCCAGGGCATTTTCTACTCCCACCGGTCAGTCAGCTCCCCCCCCCCCCCCCCCCCCCCCCAGTGGAACATTCAGTGAAGTATTTGGTTATTTAGGAGATAAAAACTGATTTTTTTTCCTTGTTGGGGCAAACCACTTTAAAGTTTTTTTTGTTTGCCTTCCTCTGTGTCATCTGTAGATTTAGGAGTTTTTGGTTGAACTCAAAGAAAACATGGGGGTTATTTACTAAAGGCAAATCCACTTTGCACTGCAAGTGCACTTAGTCGCTGTAGATCCGAGGGGGGCATGCAAGGAAAATAAAAAACAGCATTTTAGCTTGCACATGATTGGATGATAAAATCAGCAGAACATCCACTCATTTCAGATCTATCCCTTAGATTTAGAGCGACTGCACTTTCAAGTGCACTTGCAGTGTAAAGTGGATTTGCCTTTTGTAAAATAACCCCCATGTCTTTTACCCTAACGAACTTGTAAGAGAGTACAAGTAGGGTAGTAAGTAGTAAAGGCTTACCTGTAGCTGTTTTTTCTTTGATCTCCTCCAGTTTCAACAATGTTGCAGATGTGAGTTGTTCTAAATCCATTCCTCTGTGAGTCTGGAAAAAGTCTACAAGTGCATTTATGGTAACCTATAAAACACAGCATATATGTGAAAATAATATTTTTCAGTATAACAGCTTCGGATACATATAGGTAAAGACAGCCACAGAGAATTAGCACCTTATAAGGGGGTGACTAAACTACCACAACAATAGTTGTCCAAAAGGCAGGAAAGAATGCTCAAAAATGAGGCAATGTGATCTCATCTGTACCAGCAGTCAACTATTCCAACTATGGATTAAATCTAGATCTAAAAATCATTGACAATATGATCTTAATATATTTCTGTTTGTAATCTGTTTTCACTATTTACATTTAAAAAATTGAGTTTGTTAAAGAGGAACTGCAGTCTGCTCACATAATTTGTAATAAAAACATCTTTGCCATTCCGAAGCTTCCCTCCAACCACTTTGCATATTATTTTATATATACTGTGATTCTGTACTTGCCAAATATGCTGCAGAAATCTCCCTCCACTGAGTCTGGTTGCAATCATTTTAACTGATTGCACAGCTGAAGCTGCTGCCTGTTCACTTCCTGGATTTACACAGAGGCACACCTCCAGCTGTGCAGCTCTCATTGGCCCTCTTATGACTCACCCCCCTCCCTTCCTGGCAAACTCTCACCAGAGTAAAAGAGAGAGCTGTGCATGATGTTATAAGCCTAGGTTTTTTACCAGACAAGAAACAGGAAGTGGGTTGTAGAAGGGATTTACTGGCAGAAAAAAAAATGTTTTGCTATCTAAAGTTAAAACAATGGCAGAAGATTTAATAGATGTTAAGTTTAAAAAATGACTGAAGTTTAACTTTAATGTAGGAGTTTGTTATACTAAAATGTAATTTTTTTTTAAAATATGTTTTATTTGAGGTTTAAATAATATACAAATAACACAGATACAGGGGTTAAAGGCTTTAGCATACAAGATAGCACGCATTTGCTTCACAGGCAGTTTGAAGTATAATATAAAATCAGGTCCAAACAGAATATGCGTTAAAACACTGAAAATAAAGTACAATGTGCCATGTAACCAAATAATCATGGTTGTATGCAGGTATATGGGTAAAGATGCATACTCATTTATGACAAAGATGAAAGTGGGCCAAAAAATAAAAAAGGGGGGGGGGGGGAACAAGAGGTGGGGAAGTGAGAGATGGGCAAGAAGATGGATGCTCAGCCAGAGGGTAACTAAAGAGTAAACTGGCTTCAGTCGGTTATAGCAACAGAAAGGGCAAGAAGTGGAGGAAGAAAAAGCAACCCGGGTGCTAAGCTTGCCATACTAGAGTCTTTTTTTTTTTTTTTTTTTTATAGAATTAGCAGCGTGAACAAAAGAAAATTACTCGATTCCCCTATCCACACACTCGATGTGGACGGGGGAATCCATCTTGCTGTGCTATTGTATCCTGACAGCAGGGAGACTTCCCCACCATAAGAATACACTGATCAGCACCGCTTGCTATAGCCGGTAGTGCTGATCGAGAGAAAATCTTTCCAATAGGCTGGTTGTACACAAGTCGATCAATAGATGGGCTTGTGTACAACCAGCCTGCCCATACATGGATTGAAATTCGGCTGGTCTCTGCTGCTGTCAGTCAAATCAGGTGAGGAAGGAGCGGGGGCGGGGCCAAGCTAGGCTGGCTGTGTCCATGAACACATACAGCCTGGCTCCGGAGCACGCTTGTGCAAGTGTCCAAATAGCAGCCAACTTGCTATGCGGGCACCCGAAGAAGAAGAGGCGAGAGGACCTCAGAAGGAGGTGGTAAGGAGCTGCTCTGGGCAATATCCTTGCACAGAGCAGGTAGGTATACCCTCATATTTATTTTAAAATGTAAGGTTTACAACCATTTTAAGATAACACTGTAAAGTGCAGATGACAACACTGGATTTCTGGCAGGATCAACAGGTATTTTTTGTACTTATTAAAAAGATATAACAAAACTATTTTAAAGCAGAGTTCCAGGCAAAAAATTGTAGTTTGAAACAAAAGAACACCCCTCCCCCTTTCGTTTTTTGATTTTTTTTTTTCCTCTTTTTTTTTTTTATACTTTTGGTATTCTTCTATTCTGTTTTCTTCGGGACTTCCATCTCATGTTGCTGCGGCAAGGTACGTCACTTCCCCAGTTTTATTGTGCCCCCCCCCCCCCCCCCCCCCGTTGTCTTTTGGGACCTGTGTGTATCCCAGGAGACGATGGGACCATTCTGAAAGTTGAGCAGTAGCACAGCACAGTAGTAAACAGGCTGTGAAGCCGCAAGGCTTCACTTCCTGTATCCCTAAGCAAGGATGCCGGCGTCTGAACCCGCAACTGATGGACAGGTCAGCTTAGGGTGCAGACATTGTGGGCTCCCTGGACAGGTAACTGCAGCTACAGTATTTGTACCTTCTGACTTTAAATTCTTTTTTCACCCAGGCTGGAACTTTGCTTTAATCATATATTTAAAGTGATATCTGCTGTCATTTCTTTGTTTTGGGGACCCCCAGATGGGTTATACCATAATTTGCCAGTATGCACAGCATATTAGCACATTATGGCATACTTACCTGTCAAGCCGAGCCCTCCAGCACTAAGCTGTGATCAATCTGGTGGGTCCTGGACGTTTCCATTTTCGACCGGTCTTCCTTCCAAGATTACGTGCCTTTAGCTGCTTAAATGGTAGGACCACGATAACGTCACTCCTGCGCATGCGCACGGGAGTCACAGATCTGAGCCATAATAGTTCGCTGAGCTGTGTGTGGTTCAGTGTTCATGATGGTTGACAGGCAGGGGGAAGCATCTGACAGAAGAAACTGATGTCTATTCTCTGTCATAAATACCCTGCCTGTCAGCAACTTTTCAAAAACCAAGTTTACTACTGCTTTAACAAACCAAAAGGGAGCAAATTAGAAAGTTTGTTAGGGTTTGCAAATACTTTAATACAAAACACGAAACAGCTTGGCATTCTTGGTTGTATTTACTTACGGCATCATAAATAATCTCCACTGGCTGGGATTGAAGTATCAGGACTTGATCAGCAGTGCTATTTTCAGGGTTAGTTTCATACTGAATTTTAAGAAGAGATGACTCCTTGGAACCAATACTGCTTACAAGTGACGGAACAACATTTTGTTGCTTAAGGCCAGTCACATACCAGTGATCCAACTTTGCTTCAACCCTGAAAGATGTATTGAAGGTTATATTCAATTATTAAATTGCAAAGATTAGTACACTGATACAATGTATTATGTATCAGGATTCATCTTGTACAAATGTGTCTACTTAGCAAGATGCAATTCTAAAACACAGGGAATATACCACCTACATGAGCAGATCAGTTTAAGAAAAAGCATGCAAATATTAAAGAATTAATGCTACCCTCCCAACATGGTTTCCTTTATTTTATTTTCCAACAAATTACCATTCAGACGTTTTGAAAATTACAAACATAATTTTTCAGGTTTGCTAAAAATACATGCCTAAAATGAAGTTTTACTACCTGCATACATTACAAATTGGTTTCACAATCTATTAAGATTAAAGTTATTATTGTAATGTGTATGGGTTCACATACAATCCTAAATCAATCTGCATGGAACTGTATAAAATAATAAATTAATCATTTTGATTATTTTCAATTGATCTATATAGATTATAAACACATCCACAAACAAGTTTTTACAATACATTTTTTAAATATTTTACTTTAAGATATCTTTATGCTTTTACAATTTTAGCAAAAAAACAGTAGATTGTACAACCAGAATTTAACATGTGTAGTGAGATATTGTACATACAGAGCAGCAAGAATTCTGACCAATTTTACACTGGACCCAAAGAGGTTGTTTTGTTGGGACAGTCCCTCACTTGGACCCAATCCCCTCAAAGTTTCCTTCAGGAATGATTGACCCTGTTCAATCAGATAAGGTTGAAGGTAAAACATGCTCCCATTCCTTCAGGTTCCAGGTTTGCAATAAAATTGTCAGAGTAAACATTAGACACATGCTTGAAGTGCAAGTAAAAAAATCACTTTTACAGCGTTCTCCCTTTCCCTTCTGGCACCACCCTTTGCTGTTCCCAGGCTCTCCTGTTCCAACACTATAAACGGTCAGGTCGGGTACCCATAGAGGAGATGAATGTCACTTCCAGTTTCAGGACCGTTTCCCTGACCATTACAGCCAGGGAAGAATCTGATCAAACAGATCTGTGTTTGATCAGATGCTTTGAAAAGCAGGATAGATATCAGGTGTCTCAATAAAAGAGTACCTGTCACTGCCCAAAGGTATCAAAAGCGGTCTTGTTTACCTAAAGGAAGAAAGAAAAAATTTTTTTAAAAGAACTTAAACAAAATAAAAATAATTTTACATTTTGTTTACCAACTTGCAGGGCACTTTCACCCCCTTCCTGCCCAGGCCAATTTTCAGCGCTGTCACACTTTGAATGACAATTGCGCAGTCATGCTACACTAACCATGTGAAATTTGTATAATTTTCTTCACACAAATAGAGATTTCTTTTGGTGGTATTTAAAAACTGCTAGGTTTTTGGGGTTTTTTTAGTAAAAAAGAAGACCGAAATTTTGAAAAAAAAAAAAAGAAGGTTTTCTTAGTTTCTGTCGGTAAATTTTGTAAATAAGTAATTTTTCTCCTTCACTGATGTGCGCTGATAGGCTGCACTGATTAGGTGGCACTAAGGAGGAGGCACGAATATGCAGCACTTATGGACACTGATAGGTGGCACTGATAGCCAGCACTGACTGGCATCACTGGTGGGCACTGATGGTGCTGTATTGTAATCAGGGCACTGATGATCAGTGCCCTGATTACATGTCTGAATGTCCCCTGTGAGGAGATGCAGCTGATCGGCTCTCCTCACCACACACTGTCAGTGTAAGGCGATGAGAGCCGATTACCAGAATTTCCGTGTTTACATGTGCCTGGCTGTGATTGGACACAGCCGATCACATGGTTAAAGGGTCGCGGCTCTTTACAGAGATCAGGGTTGCACCGCGGGTTCAATCGGAAGCAGCCGTTCAGGTGCGCCATTATACGAAGTACACCCAGAATGAGAGCCGCACCGTTCCCCCAGTGCTCACGTGCAAATGCAAGTGCGCACATAGTCCCAGCATGCATATGTAAATGAGGATTGCATCACATGTGAGGTATTGCCAAAAACATCAGAGTGAGAGCAATACAACCTCAATCTGCAAAAAAATTTGGACGCTGTGTAAAATCTACATAAAAACAGAATGCAATGGATTACAAATCTCATAAAGCCACCATTACCATGTACCATTTTAAGAAAAAAATAAGGTCATTTTGAAAATGATGGCAACAACACATCTCAAAAAAGTTGGGACAGGGCAACAAAAAGTTGTCAAAGTAAGTGGTACGAGGAAGAGCTGTAAAAATATTCTGCAACTAATTTGGCTACTTGGCAACAGGTCAGTAAATGATTAGGTATAAAAAGGGCATCTTAGAGAGCCAGAGTGTCTCGAAAGTAAAGATGGACAGAGGTTCACCAATCTGTGAAAATCTACATCTAAACATTGTCAAACAATTACAGAAAAAATGTTTTGAAGTAAAATTGCAAATATATTATCTACAGTACATATCATCAAAAGATTCAGAGAAGCTGGAGAAGGCTCTGTGTACAAGGGACAAGGCCAAAATGCAGTCTTAGATGCTTGTGATCATGATTCTGTCATGGACATCACTGCGTGAGCTCTGGAATATTTCCAAACACATTTTACTGTGCCATCCAAAAATGTGAGTTAAAGCTCTATCATGCAAAGAAGCAGCCATATCTGAACATGATTCCAGAAACATCACGTTCTTCTCTACGCTAAAGCTCATTTAAAAAGATGCAAAGTGGAAAACTGTTCAGACGAATCGAAATTAGAACTTTTTTTGGGCAATCATCCTCTGGGCCAGGGCTTCTCAACCAGGGTTCCTCCAGAGGTTGCTA
The DNA here is from genome assembly GCF_042186555.1 of Aquarana catesbeiana. NCBI lineage: Eukaryota > Metazoa > Chordata > Amphibia > Anura > Ranidae > Aquarana > Aquarana catesbeiana. The sequence continues at coordinate 122,214,087 of NC_133326.1, forward strand.
GGGGTTCTTGAGCAATGTGCAATTTCTGCCTCTCAGATAAGTTCCCACTGACACCACTGATCTTTTAACTATCTGTAAGGGGACAATTTCTTCCCAATGAGTACAAGGGTAAGGAGCATTCTTCCCACTGACCATCACACTAATGTATCATGAGTAGATATAGTAATTTTTAGCAGGTGTTCCCTGACAGCAGAAAGTTATTTTAATGGTCCCTCTGTGTTGAAAGGGTAGAGAAAGGCTGCACTGGACAAAAGAGATGGGACCTTTCAGCTTGTTATCAGCGCTCAGTTCAAAAGCCTGTATATCTGATGGTATGGGGGTGCTTTAGTGAGTATGAAATGGGCAGCCTGCACATCTGGAAAGGCACCATCGATGCTGAAAGATATATCTAGGTTTTAGAGCAGCTTATGTTCAGGCAAGAATGGGACAAGGTTTCTCTTACAAAACTCTAGCAATTGTTCTTTTTAGTTCCCAGACATTTACAGAGTGTTGTTAAAAAAAGAGGTGATGCTACACTGTGGTAAACATGGCCCTGTCCCAACTTTTTTGGATCTAGGGTTGTACTTTGCCAGCTTTTTGTTGATCTGTCTCAACTGTCTTGAGACATGTTCTTGCCATCAATTTAAAAATTACCGTATTTTTTTTTCTTAAAACGGTGTACATTTTCTCAGTTTAAACAATTGATATTTTCTTCTTAATTTCTATTATTAATAAAATATGGTTAATATTTGCAAATCATTGCATTCTGTTTTAATGCAGATTTTACATAAAGTCCCAACTTTTTAGGAATTGGGGTTGTTACCCTAGCGCCACAGTTCACATTTTACTCTAAACAGATAACCTGTTAAAGTGGTTGTAAACCCTCCTGCATCACTTTTACCTATAGGTAAGCCTAGAATAAGGCTTACCTATAGGTAGTGTAAAAATGTCTGCTAAACGTGCACCGTTTAGGAGATATTTACCTTGAAGTGTGCCGGTTATGTCATTGACGCATGCACTGTGAAGAAACGGACCTCTGCGTCGTTTCTTCACTCGTATGTGCGGCGATTGACAGCTCCCGCGCGCATGCTTGGGAGTGACGTCACTTGGCTCCGGCCAGTCACAGAGCCGGAGTCCGTGGCCCCAGAGGGAAGAGGGCAGAAGATGGATGCTTCGTCAACGGGGACAGCACGGGCTTCAATTGCAGATAAGTGCCACATAATGGGCTAGTCATTATGCTTTTACTTTGCAGGGAATGACAGAGGAAGTAAAACCCATCAGGGTTTACCTTCCTTTTTAAGGCTTTCAAAGCGTGGCCTATGGACAATTTTAGGTATGCTCGTGTTTTGTCAATTCTTAGGCATTCACAACCTTAAATCTGGAGATGCTTGGTATGTATTTACTTAACGCAGCATCATCCTTTATGTGTTTTTAAAAACTGGGTATTATATTGCGTTTGTGTGTACTAAAATTCATTAAGTATATTTTTCCTGATTATTTGCATTTAATAAACAGTTACGCAAATACCACTCAACATAAAACAAATTTAACAAGTCACCATTTTATTCTCTAGGGCCTCTACTTTCATAAAATGTATGATATTGGGGAGTTTTAAGTAATTTTCTAGCAAAAAAAAGCTGATTTTCATAAGTATACAAAAAATTTCAAAACTGCCCAAGATGGCAAACGCTAGCACATCTAGTTCAGGGGTCAGAATTAAGTAGTGCAGAGATTTCAGGTGTCAAGCTTTAGTAAAACAGACATTTTAGTGGTCAGGATTAAGTAATGAATGTATAATAAATCTGCATCACGGATATGAGATCTAATTAGTTTGAATCAGCAGCAGGTACTGTATTCACAATACAGGTGAAAATCAATGTCAATTTAATAAAGATTGCGCTGAAAAAAGCTCAATATATGCAAAAAGTGTAAAAGATTATTATGGGACCTTCAAATTTAAATAAAGTGACAATGCGGCCTAGAATTCAGGGGTGAGGATTAAGTAAAGCAGAGAGTTCAGGGTCCAGAACAAAGAACAGGAGTTTAGTAATGCACAGTTTAAGATTGTATTGACCAGTTTGGTATATACGTTTGGGTGGTACAATCCCCTTCCTAAGCCTCAGCTTCATTCTGACTGGCTAGCACAGTGACTTCTGATTTGCAAATGCACCTATCCTGTCCATAATTTATCTCTGCACTCTTCTGCCTGCCTTATCTACACACACTAAAGCCCTGCTTTCGGCCCGACAGGACACCCTCATCCTCTGTTGTGTTTACTTGCAAACAGAACTCACCATCTGCTCAGATGTCATCCAAAGCCAGCTGTGCAGGAGCATATGAGGAAAGGTTTGTGATTGGTTGGGATGCTGTATAGCAGCCAATAACAGCAACAAATGGAAGCATAGGAGGAGGAGCCAATGTGTGAGCAGGTAAGTTGGTCCTGATTAGGCAGTATTGAAGTCTAATGTATGGAGTGACATTTGTGCAGTGTGATTTGGGTTGGAGCCTGCACTGCAATTCACTACTGTGCTTGGCTCCTGGGTACAAATCTGGGGACAGACCTCTTACAACAGGGACTGTCCATGGACGACTGCAAACCTTAGGTTAAGAGTTTTTGCTGTTATCCCACACCAAAGCTGGCACTTTGTAGATTTCCATTTCTACAATGAAGCACTTTAATATTAATTGATCCTTAAAGTGATTGTAGAGTCTCGGTTTTTTTTCCTATAAAAGTAACAAACATGTTATACCTACCTGCTCTGTTGCAGTGGTTTTGCACAGCCCGGATCCTCCTCTTCTCAGGTTCCTCTTCTGTGCTCCTGGCCCCTCCCTCCTGTTTAGTGCACCCCACACCAAGCAGCTTGCTATGGGGGCACCCAAGCCAAGTCACAGCTCCCCATGTCCATTCAGATACGGAGCCCTGACCCGGACAAGCCCCCTCTCCCCTCATTGGCTAGCTGAATTTGATTGATAGCAGCAGGATCCAATAGCGCTGCTGCTGAGTCTCAGCTAATCAAGAGGGAGAGTCCCGGATGGCCGAGACGCTCGTGGACATCGCTGGACAGAGAGGGACCTCAGGTAAGTGTTGTGGGCACACAGAAGGCTTTTCATCTTAATGCATAGATAAAAAACCTTCTGTCTTTACAACCCCTTTAAAAGGCATTTATGAGCACAAAAAAAAAAAAAAGAAAACTACTCACTTCAGAGCCTGTGCGCCCGGTCTCTGGGAGACTTTTGTGCTGAGATCAATTATCTGAATTTTCAGGGTCTCTGGTGCATTGGCATCCTCTCGGATAGTTATAGATGTGCTGAGAAGCTTGAAACCCAGTATGTGAGCCACGTACTAGGAATAAACCAAATAATAAAAATTATTTAACAGACATACAGACCACTAATTTTAAAAAAGTGAAGCTCCATATTACTGCCAAATTTTTAGCAGCTATCTGCAATTTTCCTTAGAGCTGAAAGGGTACTTACACAGAGCCTGGTGCAGTGTTGTGTGTTTTCTGCTAAGGTTCAGATTTGGAAATTTGGAAGATTTACACATGTACAGTTAATACGCTAATCAGCTCAGAAATGCCACTGTAGGGTATTCAACGTAAACCAACATAAGGTTCACAAGGTGTGCTAAACAAGGACTGTTAAATGTGGATTACAGGTATACACTGATTCAACCCAAATTGATTGTATAATTTTGAAAGTAATAAGTGAGTGATCACACACAAGCTTGTTATAATCACATAAACGTTGTAAACAACATTTAATTAAACCCAAAGACAAAAATGTATTATTACGGTACTTTGCAGTTTACTACTTTGCATTCTTTTTATTTATTTTTAGGCTTTTTTCTTTTATTTTCAGCTTTTGATCCTGCCAGTAAGTGTTCTTTTTCAATTTCCTTAACTGGGCCAAGGTGTCAAGCAAAAAGCGGCAGTTAGAAGTTTAAGACAAGCAATTTAAAATGGATGCTTAAAATGATCAGTTTTTTTGATTATGTAAAACCTTTACTCCCCCCCCCCCCCCCCAAAAAAAAAAAAAAAAAAAAACTGTTGCTGTAACTGCTTAACCACTTCAGCCCCGGAAAAATTTACCCCCTTCCTGACCAGGCCATTTTTTGCTATACGGCACTGCGTCGCTTTAACCGATAATTGCGTGGTCATGCGACGCTGAACCCAAACAAAATGTATGTCCTTTTTTTCCCCACAAATAGAGCTTTTTTTTGGTGGCATTTTATCACCTCTGTGGTTTTTATTTTTTGCGCTAAACATAAGAGCGACAATTTTGAAAAAAACACAATATCTTACTTTTTGCTATAATAAATACCCCAAATTAAAAAAAAAAAAAAAAAACCACACTCATTTTTTTCCTCAGTTTAGGCCGATATGTATTCTTGTACATATTTTTGGTTAAAAAAAAAAAAAAAAAAACGCGCAATAAGCGTATATTGATTGGTTTATAGCATCTACAAAATAGGGGATAGATTTATGGCATTTTTATTATTTATTTATTTTTATTTTTTTAAATAGTAATGGCGGCGATCAGCAATTTTTATCGGGACTGCGATATTGCCGCAGACAAATCACACACTTTTGACACATTTTTGGGACCAGTGACATTTCACTTGCAGGGAAGGGGTTAACACTAGGGGGGCAATCAAGGGGTTAACTGTGTTCCCTATGTGTGTTCTAACTGTGTGGGAGATGAGACTGACTAGGAGAGACCGATCGGTGTTCATACTTGGTATGAACACATGATCGGTCTCCCCTCCCCTGAGAGAACCGGGATTTGTGTGTTTACACAGATCCTGGTTCTCGATCTGTCCCGAGCGACTGCGGGTGCCCGGCGGTCATTTCAACGGCTCCGGGGACACGCTGCGGGTGCACGCCTCCTACAGCATCTTAAAGAGCCGTCCTTACACTACACCATGTTATTGGTTGCACCAACAATTTATCAGCCAACTACTATTTCAGTCGGCTTAATACAACTCAACTCATTTTGCCTCAAATGTGGCAGCACCCGTATTGTTTTACCCACCCTAGTCCCGGGACAAGCATGTATATGTTTATTCAATTTTTGATTTCCTTTTGTACTTTTTATATTTTTCTACTTTATTGTATTTTATAATTTATCCATTCCCTTTTTTTATTTATATTTTGTGTTGATTCCTGTGTACTTTATGCAAAAACTCTTTCAATAAACCTAGATTGAACATAAATCTGCCAGTGCATCTAACACTACTCTCTGACAATGCTGCTGTTTCAAGTGTCTATTGTTCTTCCATCCAGAGTTGAAACATTCCAAGACCGGAAGAGTGCTACTAGCCATATCACCAGGTAAAAATAAAATTAAAAAAAGCATAAGAAAATGAATAAATGCAACCTTCTACATTTTAGGATTGGTAAGATGCAATTTATTACATTTTTGTTTTTAGGTTTAATACCACTTTAATATTATTATATCATTACACTCAGATTGTAATAATATTAAGTGATAGACCCAAGCATAACATTACTGCAATACAGATATTTTCTAACACAAATTTTCCCTCCTGTAATCCTATAAAAGAAAATAACCAAATACAGTTTTGTTACTCTTGCTTCCAATTTTAGCAAATAAAGCAAAAGTCTGTACAATGACAGAACAACCTTCTCAATTTCTGTGCAAGTGTAGCCAGCAGAGTGTATAGAAACAATGCTAGTTAAAACTTAGGGGTCATTAAAGCACAACTCCTGGAGTTAAAAAAAAAATAAGAAAGAAGAAAAAAAAAAAGAAAAAACACTGCAAGGGTGGATTTTTTTTTAAATGACTGAGCTGGACTTTAAGGGCTCATTTACACTTGCTTCGACTTCAACACACATTAAAGTGCCTACCACTTCAACATGCTTTTTTTATGCTTGTGTGATGCTTCGTGGTGCTTTTTCGAAGCTTTAATGAAACTTGGCAAATGCCCTGTGTGTGCGAATATCGCATATTTGCAATACCTCCAAAACAAAAAGTGAAGCTAAAGCTGAATTAAAGCCTCTCAATATCTGCAGGTGCTTCAATCGAGCTTTGTCAGATTTCTATAGAAGCTTTGAAGACTCTTTGAAGCACCTCTAAAGTGCCATGAAGTATAATTTTTGAAGCAAAGCAAACGCAAGGTGTAAACAGGACTGTAAGCTAACTATTTTATTTAGTGACAGGTACTTTGACTGGCATTCAGAGAGCTTTAAAAAAGCATGTCCGAAGCAAGTGTAAACATAGTATAATATGCCTACATAGTTCAGCTTTAATTGTAAAATATACACATACATTGCACTTTCAATCCCCGCTAACAGACTTTCCCTTCTTTGACAATATACAGGTCTGCTTTGTACTGCAGATTTTTACCCCTATACATGATGATAAATACTTGAGTCCATAAAGGAATTCATGTATGGTTTGAAATCTGCAGTAACAAAGCACATTATAAAGTAAAGGAAAATCTATGGTTGAGGGATAAAAAGGGGGGCGGCACTCCATTCAAATTAATACACAATGTGCATTCACTAAGAAATCAATTTAGCACAGTACTGTCTGACTGCTAAATATAAACAATGCCTTTCCCCCTTTGTAAAAATACTCAGTGAAATTATTGTGAGGCAGGCACAAAAGACAGGGCTTGGGACATAAACAGCATATTGGAAAAATGATGCAAATATGGATGGACATTGGAACTACAATATACAAGTGTACATAACATCACTAGAGGAAAGGGTAGGAGAGGTGGGTCTCTATCAGTGAACAGGTAGGCTACGTATTAGCACTACTCCACTCAGAAGATTGTAGCAAATGTGTGAATGTTATTAATAGTGATGCTCACCTGCAGCCCTTAATGCATCATTCCTCATATTAACACAGACAGCTGACATGTTCAGCTTGTTTAAATACATTTAAGCATCCGTTATCTATTGTGCATTTCTAAAGGCGCTCATTAGCATTAGAATCACTTACATTTTTAGGCAAAGTTAGATTGTAGGAGCTTTCACTGTACCCAATAGCGGTAAATAACTTCTTTTTTTCCTCTGGAGTCATGAGGTCATCAATTTCTGAAAAACAATGTGACACATAGTACAATCTCACATAAGTAACTCTTAAGCCCGCATTGAAATGATCAGATCTAAATTTAAACCTACTATAGAGTGCACACCTGCATCATAGTAAAGCTCTCCGCATTTACATGTTTTTGTGAACCAAAGAGTTTGAACATCCAAAACCTTTCACTGCTGATGCCATCCACTGCCCCTGTGTTGTATTTGTTATGTGATCTCTGTAGCAATTTGCAGATTGTAAGTCTCCACTCTTTATTTTGTTTTAAAAAGTACTTCTTTATGCCAGGACTCTGCTCTTCGGCAAAGTATTTGCTCATAACTTAGGCTTTTCCCCCTAGTCCAGGTGCATCACTATACATCAATATTTCTCAACCGAGGTGCCATGGGGAGTCCTCAGGGGCTCTGCAGTAACAACCCGATCTGAGCAATCCTCGATTCTTTGAGGCAGAGAGCATTGTAAAGTCATGTGTACAGAAGGGGCAGAGAGCTAACCTCCTGACTGCATCCTACCAATGGATTAAGTAATCGGTTGCAAAGGACTTGTAGGCAAGAATATAGAGAGGAGCAGAGAGTGCTGGGAGGGTAATCTTGAGAGAGGAGAGCACAACCCCCGCACCCCCTCCTGGCTCTCTCTCCCTTGCTGCTGCCATTATGACTTTAAGGAATTGGTGCTAAGAGGAGGGGGGGATTGTGCCATGAGGGGGGACTTTTGGGGGTTTGTGCTGGCAGGGTAATTTGGATGGGGGGGGAAAGGGGGTTGTGCTGGGAGGGTAATCTTGGTGGGGGGTTTTGTGCTAGGAGTGGTTGTGCTCCTGTGAATGAGCCCTCAGATGGGTTTTCCCCCGGGATTGTGCACGATTCTAAAAGGGTGAAAAAAGGTTGAAAAACACAGCTATAAACAACAAAAGCAGGTCAAGATACCTTCTCTCCATGCTACCAGCAGGCTACTCTCTTCCCCACCAAAAAAATGAAGACATGCAAAAGGTAGCAAACAACCAAATACTATTTTATCAATTTACTGGATTCAGAAAGATGTAAGATGATTTCTATGGCTTACAACATTTGTCACATTGTTCACTGCATTATCAAATAGGGAAATCCTTCTAAAGTTTTTTTTACATCTTTTGCAAACCACAAAATAAATTAGTTACTTTCTGGAACAGAAAGTTCATCAGAGTCTTCTTTCTTCGAGGATGTATCCTTTTTCCCCCAAAATCCTCCAAACCAGCCTCCACTTTTTTTCTCTCCACTTTGGGCAGCCTTCTTTGCTAGTACCTTTTGTCCTGACCTTACTACCTGAAAATAAAGATATGACTGATTAAACAAATCTTACATATAGAACATTTACATTAACAATTAAGCAGGCAGAGGAGCTAAACATTAATTTGTAAAGTGCAATTAAACCCACATCATTAAAAACCACTGGTAAATACTGTATTCCATACTGTTCATAATCACTCAGTCACTGAGATTCTGTATTCTGCAAAAACCTAGTTGATCCTGCTGTTCTCTATCTCCCCCTCCAGTCCTTGTCCTCACTGCAGTTGGCGATTTTGCAGAGCAGTGTTGGCAGCTAGTGTACATGCTCAGTTTTCATTGTATTTCTACCCTGAGCGTTTCCACCCTATCACATCTGAGCAGCTCACAAAGGGGGTGGAATATTACATCTTGACTGATGGAGGTTTCACCTCCCTGCTATCCGAAGACGCAGGCCGGAGGGGCCGGTGTTTCGTCAGATTAGGCGACCCGTCAGAATGTGTAATGTGTGTAATGTAGTGATGTTTTGTCGCCACCATCTTACTATGGAGAAGTGTGGGGTGTAGCAAAATGGTGGCGACGGAACGTCACTTCCGTTACACATTGTGACAGGTCACCTAATCTGACACTGGAAACACTGGACACAGACTGTGACGGTCAGAAATCAGCCCACACCATGTTACTGCCAAAAAATAATAAAGATTTCAAATATATATATATATATATATATATATATATATAACAATTTAAAACAGTTTGATGATATTTTTTTTATTTTTGCTCTGTCTCCCAAAGTCTGTTTTTCTATTTTGAACATGTGACCAGTAGCAGAAGACTAAAAGCTCCCATTCCACTGTTTCCCTGCAGACAGGCTGGGAAAGACCTGGGTCATGTGACATCTACAGTATCTCACTAAAGTGTGTACACCCCTCACATTTTTGTAAATATTTTATTATCTTTTCATGTGACAACACTGAAGAAATTACAAAATGTCCAAATTGGGCACAATTAGCCAATTTCCCTCCCCGTTGTCATGTGACTCGTTGGTGTTACAAGGTCTCAGGTGATCTCACTCTCTCATACTGGTCACTGGAAGTTCAACATGGCAACTCATGGCAAAGAACTCTCTGAGGATCTGAAAAAAAGAATTGTTGCTCTACATAAACATGGCCTAGGCTATAATAAGATAGCTAAGACCCTGAAACGGAGCTGCAGCACGGTGGCCAAGACCATACAGCAGTTTAACAGGACAGGTTCCACTCAGAACAGGCCTCTCTATTTGTTGACCAAAGTTGAAGTACACGTGCTCAGCGTCATATCCAGATGATGTATTTGGGAAATAGACATATGACTGCTGCCAGCATTGCTGCAGAGGTTGAAGGGGTGGGGGGCAGCCTGTTAGTGCTCAGACCATACGCTGCACACTGCATCAAATTGGTCTGCATAGCTGTTGTCCCCTTCTAAAGATGATGCACAAGAAAGCCTGCAAACAGTTTGCTGAAGACAAGCATACTAAGGACATGGATGTCAGGGCTGGGCTCAGCCCTTCCTTCTCAGAGCTCTGGGCTCCACTGTCGGTCAATTGCCAGTACTCTTCATTCCTTGCCTGGATCAGATCTCCTGTGCCTTCGCCTGGTCAACATATCCGGATACTCGCTGCTGTTAAATAATTTTGCCTGGCTGACTTCCCTTCTGGTTCCTGATCCTATTTATTGCCTCTACTATGCTGATCTCTGGATTCCTGTTTCACTGGCTTTTTTACGACTACCTGCTCTACTTACCAAACCCTGACTAAGTTTACTCTGTTTATACCATTTTATTAAAAAGTGTGATTTTTACTGCACTTCTGTCTCAGTCGGATTCATGGTTCCTGACAGTAGGTGAAGGCCATGAATTCAGAAGATGCAGGCAATCCACTTATTGGTAACATTTTTTCCAGATTGGATGAGCAGGATCACCGCATAGATCAGTTTGCCATAGCATTAAGGACGCTCATGATTCGCACTTCTCACCTGGATCCTCTCACTGAGGCTGTTCTGGTACAACCTGTGTTACTGGCCGTCCCTGCTGCTGCTCCAGTCTGTGCAGGCACCCACCTCGAATATTCCCTTTATAAAAGAGTTATGCCTGGTTGCGCTACACTTCCCCAGCGTTTTGGGGGCTATCCAGTTCCATGCAGAAGGTTTCTCAACCAGGTTGGGATATACTTTGCAATGCTGCCCCAGGCATTTCCCACGAATAAAAGCAAAGTAGGCTTTGTGATTTCTTTGTTTTCTGAGAGAGCCTTGGCCTGGGCAAACCCTCTATGGGAAATGCATGTCATCCTTTGTTACCCACAGTTTGTGGCTTCCTTTAAAAGGGTATTTGACGTTCCCGCACGCTCCACTTCTGCTGCCAACAGCCTCATGTCCATCAGAATACGAGAACTGTTGCCGATTACGCCATTGAATTCCGTACTCTGGCAGCAGAGGTTGCTTGGAACAATGAGGCCCCCGTGGCTGCTTTTTCTCATTGTCTCTCGGATACCATTAAAGATGAGATAGCAGCCCGAGACATACCCACTGAGCTGGAGAAGTTGATCAAGTTTGCCATTCTCATTGACTCCAGACTCCGAGACCTTTCTTTAAGGAGCTCTTGCGGAAGTCTACTGTACCTTTGGCTCTGAGCTTTGCAGTCCCACCCTTGCCTCCTGGTACCGAGTCAGCCAGTGAAGTAGAACCCATGCACTTGGGCTTCACACATCTCTGTGCGGAGGAGAGGGTCTTTAGGAGGAGAGAGAGATTGTGCCTGTATTCTGGCCAGGCAGGTCACTTCCTGAATTATTTTCCTACCCGTCCGGGAAACACTTGCACCTGAGGTCCTGTAGGGGACAGACCTTAGGTGGCGTTGTTACGTCCCCAGTTATCCAAAAGGATAAGCCCCTGGTTCCGGTTACCCTTGCTTGGTCCGAGTCATCCATCGAGATAAGGCTCTAATCGACTCTGGGGCTGCAGGCCTGTTTATTGATGGTGCCTTTGTGTCTAAGCACTCGATTTCGCTGAAGCTTAGTGCCACTCCACTTGCCATTGAGGCTATTGAGAGGAGATCTCTACAGGCTGCCCATGTGACTCATGAGACTGCTCCATTGACCATGGCCATTGAAGCTCTTCACCATGAGATAATCCACTTCCAAGTCATTACCTCACCTCATTTCCCGGTGGTTATTAGTTATCCTTAGTTACAGAGGCACAACCCCTCTTTCGATTGGCTTCGTGCTGAGGTTCTCTCCTGGTCGCCACAATGCAGGATGACACATTTTCAGAAAGTGGCTAAGGTCTTGTGCATCTCTCCACTCTCCTTCCTGCCGTACAGCGAATTTAGCGATGTCTTTGACAAAGGTCAAGCCGGTGGTTTGCGTCCACACGAGTCATATGATTGCGCAATTGACCTTCAACCTGGTGCCATCTTGACGGGGTTTACCCTTTGTCTGTCTTGGAGGACAAAGCCATGGAGGAGTATGTTGCTGACACACTCTCGAGGCTTCATCCATAAATCCTCATATCCTACTGGTTTCTTCTTTGTGAAAAAGAAGAGTGGTGAACTGAGACCTTGTATTGATTATAGGGGTCTCAATCGCTTCACGATTAAAGAATGCTTATCCAATTCCGATGATTACAAAGTTATTTGACCGCCTCAAGGTAGCAATGGTTTTTACGAAGCTTGATTTGAGAGGGGCATACAATCTTGTGAGGATCAAGGAGGGTGATGAATTTAAAACTGCATTTAATACTAGAACAGGCCATTACAAATACCTTGTAATGTCGTTTAGTCTTTGCAAAGCCCCGGCAGTTTTCCAGGAATTTATCAACGATGTCCTTCGAGATTTATTGCAGCTATGTGTGGTGGTTTATCGCGACAATATCCTCATATTTTCTAAGTCCCTAGAGAGCCACAACACAGATGTCCGCCGTGTGCTTCAGAGGCTGAGAAATAATAACCTGTATTGTAAATTGGAGTTGGGGTGGGGGTCAGCCTGTCAGTGCTGAGACAATACGCCGCACGCTGCATCAAATTGGTCTGCATGGCTGTCCTCCTCTTCTAAGGATGATGCGCAAGAGCTGTCGGTAAATTGCCAGCGCTCTTCATTCCACAGTGAATCACCTGGTTTTCATCTCCTGCTCGTTAGCTAGCGCTGCTGGATATTTAAACTGCTTGGATCAGATCTCCTGTGCCATCGCCTGGTCAACATATCCAGATACTCTCTGCTATGTTTTCCTCTTAAAGACTTTTGCCTAGCTGACTTCCCTTCTGGTTCCTGATCCTGTTTACTGCCTCTACTCCGCTGATCTCTGCATTCCGGTTTCACTGGCTTGCTCCGACTACCCGCTCTGGTTCTTGAACCCTGGCTATGATCATGGTCTGGGGCAGCATGAGTGCTGTTGGCACTGGGGAGCTATAGTTCATTGAGGGAACCATGAAAGCCAACATGTACTGTGACATGCTGAAGAGCATGATCCCCTCCCTTCGGAGACTGGGCCACAGGGCAGTCTTCCAACGCGATAACAAACCCAAACACACCTCCAAGACGACCACTGCCTTGCTAAAGAAGCTGAGGGTAAAGGTAATGGACTGGCCAAGCATATCTCTAGACCTAAACCCTATTGCGCATCTGTGGGCATCCTCAAATGGAAGGTGGAGGAGCACAAGATATCTAACATCCACCAGCTCTGTGATGTCATCATGGAGGAGTGGAAGAGGACTCCAGTGGCAACCTGTGAAGCTCTGGTAAACTCCATGCACAAGAGGGTTAAGGCAACGCTGGAAGATAATGGTGGCCACACAAAATATTGATGCTTTGGGCCCAATTTGGACATTTTCACTTTTGTTGCCAGCAGCTTAGACATTAATGTCTGTGTGTTGAGTTATTCTGAGGGGACAGCAAATTTACATACAAGCTGTACACTCACTATTTTACATTGTAGTAAAGTGTGATTTCTTCAGTGTTGTCACATGAAAAGAGCTAATAAAATATTTACAAAAATGTGAGGGGTGTACTCATTTGTGTGAGATACTGTATATACACACACCAGTCCCTGCCCTCATGGAGCTTACAATCTAAGGTCCCCAACTAACATTCATACAAACAGTACACATACTAGGGCCAATTTAGACAGGAGCTAATTAACCTATGAGCATGTCTTTTGAGTGTGGGAGGAAACCAAAGTACCCAGAGGAAACCCACACAAGCATACGGAAAACTCCAGGCAGGTAGTGCCGTGGCTGGGAACCAGCAACCCTAGTGCTGCTAAGCAGAAATGCTAACCACTTAGCCACTGTGCTGCCCCTACTGGTACAATAATTTGGTAGCACTCATTAAATAAAATAAACCAAGTATAATTTCTCCGCTTGGTGTGAAACAGGCGGAACTAGAAAAAAAAAATTATCTGAATGAGAAATATTCCTTATAGCTATAGTAAATAAATATTTTTGTATTGCTCATATGTATATGAATATTACCACTGTGCATGTGGCTATGCAGAATACTGTGTAAGCCAGAAAAGGCTTTTTACATTATTCTCGCTTCATGAAAATTTTCCAGTCAAAGCTAGTATAGATAAAATGCATAAATCTACAAATGTGTTATTTTCCCTATTCTGGGTCAGTGGCAACCACCGGTAGTGAAGCAAAATACTATCTATTCTACAGCCTTAGAACCAGCATATGAGGCTGGCCTTATTTGCGCACACTCTGGCAGGATTTTACCACCACTCTCCAGCATAGATTACAACACAAAGAAGGACTTGGCTGTACTGGTAAAAACACAAGTCTCTCTTTAAATGACACACACATTTTATCAGCACAAAATAAAGCAAAAATATAATCGTTACCTCTGCTTGAGCTTGTTGCCTGCCTAGGATTATATTAAACACATCAAGATTGTTTTCCAAAGCCTGTAAAGAAAAAAAAAAAGTTACACAGCACAAAAATGGTAAACTGTGTTCACAATCCTTCACAAACACACATCAAAAGCAAAAAAACGGAACATGTACACCAACCCTACATAGAAACATAGGGTATATATACATCCAGGACCAGTGCAATAATCTGTCTACAAAGGTGAAGGTGCATTTTGCTGACCCCCCACTACACACACACACACACACACACACACACACACACACTGTGCTGGTACCTACTTCACGTTGTGCCCGTAATGTGATGCGGCGCAGTGTGAAGGATATCACACAGCATTGAAAATGTGAGCTGAGCTGTGCTGAACTGCCACTAACAGCAGTGTGTAATGAGGGGGCAGGGTTATGCATTCCCCACTAACCCTCACTGGCTATGGGCAGCTGGCAGGTGAGGCAAACTAAAACTTCCACTCTGCGCCCAACAGGAGAGAGGGACCAGCATTATGGAATGGCTAGGGCTGCTGGTATAAATCACGGGAATATAGAAATCATCCCCGATGTAGCCTACCTGCCAAGGCCCCCTGCATCCAAAAAATAGGATTTTTCGTCATACTTACCTGTAAAATCCTTTTCTTTGAGTACATCACGGGACACAGAGTGAGGCTATTATTCCTTACTTACTGGGTTTATACTTCATCTCCAGGTGAATAGACACTGGTAGACCAAAAGGTTTTTAGACAGAAAGTGATCCCCTATATAACCAGTCCCATACAGAAAGTACTTCAGTTTTCTAGCAAGCACTTAATCCTCAAAAAGAGGGGAGGGACCTCTGTGTCCCGTGATGTACTCAAAGAAAAGTATTTTACAGTAAGTATGATGAAAAAATCCTATTTTGTTTATCATACATCACGGGACACAGAGTGAGGCTATTATTCCTTACTTATGGGTACATCCCAGAGCAATACCCTTGAGGGGAGGGAGACACCCCACCAAAACAATAGCCATCAGACTTACACGGCAGCCGGCAGTACACTGTGGCCAAAAGCCGAATCCTCAGCTGCTCGAACATCCACTTGATAACATTTTGTGAACGTATGTACTGAAGACCAGGTACCAGCCTTACAAATCTGAGCCACAGATACCTGATGGCGAAAAGCCCAGGAGGTTCCTACACCCTGGTAGAATGAGCTCTCACCCTAAAAGGAGGAGCCCTATGTTTCAGACCATAGGCCTGAATGACCAACTGCTGGACCCAACTGGCAATGGAAGCTGCTTGCCCCTTCTTGGGTCCTTCTGGTAAAACAAAAAAGGAGTCTGATCCCCGGATCTCTGCAGATCTAGACAAATAAACTGACTGCTTGCACTACATCCAAGGAGTGCAGTCATTTCTCTTCCACTGAACAAGGCTGAGAAAAAAAAAAAAAAAAAAAAAAAAAAAAAAACCAACAACAAAACAACGTCCTGATTCAAATGAAAGGCCGACACCACTTTTGGCAAAAAGGATGCAACAGGTCGTAACACGACCCTGTCGTGGTGAAGGATCAAGTGTGGTTCCCTGCACGAAAGGTCCGCCAACTCCGACACCCTTCTAGCCTAGGTGATGGCCATCAGGAAGGCTAGCTTGCGTGACAGCAAGACTAATGGAATTTCCTTGATAGGCTCAAATGGTTGTTTCTGTAACACAGACAGTACCAGGTTTAAGTCCCAAGGACACATAGGTGAACTAATGGGGGGGAAGCAAACAAGATACCCCCTGCATAAAAGTTCGGATCAGTGAATGGGAGGCTAAGGGCCTCCGGAGGATGCCATTTTCTGGCTTCACACCAAGCAATACAAGTTTTGCAGACCTTATAATAGATTACCCTAGTGAATGCCACAAAAACGGTCACTAGGAAGGACACCACCAGTCCCGAGATGACACGATCCTTTAACACCCTGGCTTCAATAGTCATGCCATCCAATTTAGAGACTTTAAATTGCGGAAGCGTCCATGGTCTGTCTATTGCCAATTTCACGATCTCTAGGTACCAGGGCCTTTTGGGCCAGGCTGATGCCACCAGGATGACTGGAAGCCCCGCTCTCCAAATCCTGCACAACAACTGTGGAAGGAGAGGGATCGGGGGGAAAGCATAAACAAGGGAGAACTGGTTTTATGGAATTACTAGAGCATCTGCTCCGATTGCCAGGGGATCCCTTGTTCGCGACACAAACTGCTGTAGCTTGTTGTTGAACCTGAATGCCAATAGATCGACCTCTGCCCATCCCCAATGCTGGCAGATTTCCCGAAACATGTTCGGGTGTAGGGACCATGACTCCACCCTGAAGGATTGGATTAACAGATGTTCGTTCAAGAATCTTAGGTCGAAGATTGGCCTTATGTCCCCATTTGGTTTTAGAACCGTGAACAGGTTCGAATACGTGGTACACTGTTGAGGTGACCCACTCGTCCTGCACCACTGTTCTCCAAATGTCCGCAAATTGGGGCAGCCTTCCCCCCCACCTGATAGAGTGGGGGTGCCCCTCAAAAAGGAGGGCTTGGTGCCGGGTTTAGAAGAGTTCTGGACCCAGGGTTTTTTCTGGCCCTGGCCCTGCAGCTTGTCCCTGGTTCTATCGCCACCTTGGCAGCGGAACTGCCTTGTCGCTGAAATACCCGAGGCAGTCCCCTAGGTTTTAAACGAGGGATGCCTGGTCCTTCTCCTTACAGGAAGTAAAGAACTCTTTTGGATGTACTTTTCCAGATCATCACCAAACGTTCCCCATTTAAGGAGAAAACCCTGCCAATAACTTCTTACAGGGAAGCTCGGCTGACCAGTTCTTAAGCCACACAAGTCTGCGCATGTGTACAGACAGAAGAGCCAGACGAGAGACTTGCTGTATAGAATCCTTTAAGGCATCTACAGCAAAACACAGCACTCGAGGAATATCTGCCCTATTTTCAGCAAGATCATCCTCCTGGTTAGGCCGCCTGACTGATCCTTAAAAGGACTGGCAGACTCCAATTGCTGCGACAGCTGGCTGAATAGCTGAACAAGCCAAAGAAAAGGAAGCCTTTAAAAATTACTCCAGCTTCTTGTCAACATGGTCTTTTAAGCCCTGTGCGTTATCCACTGGACAAGTTTAACCGCTTGCCGACCGGCTCACGCCGATATACGTTGGCAGAAGGGCACGTATAGGGATATTAACGTACCTGTACGTTATTCTTTAAGAAGCGGTTTGCGGGCGCCCGGGGCGAGCTCTGTGAGTGTGATTGCGGGTCCTGCGGACTCAATGTCCACGGAGATTCCCGCGATCGTCTCACGGAGGGGAAGAACAGGGAAATGCTGATATAAACAAGCATTTCCCCATTCTGCCTAGTGACACTGACACTGATCACAGCTCCCTGTAATCGGGAGCAGTGATCAGTATGGTGTCACACATAACCCCTCCCCCCCCCACAGTTAGAATCACTCCCTAGGACACACTTAACCCCTACAGCGCCACCTAGTGGTTAACCCCTTTCACTGGCAGTCACATTTACACAGTAATCAATCCATTTTTAATAGCACTGATCGCTGTATAAATGTGAATGGCCCCAAAATAGCACCAAAAGTGTCCGATCTGTCCGCCATAATTTCACGATAAAAATTGCTGATTGCCGCCATTACTAGTAAAAAAAAAAAAATTATTAATAAAAAACTATCCCTTATTTTGTAGACGCTATAACTTTTGCACAAACCACACGCTTATTGCGATTTTTTTTACCAAAAATATTTAGAAGAATACGTATCGGCCTAAACTGAGGAAAAAAAAAATGTTTTTTTATATATTTTTGGGGGATATTTATTATAGCAAAAAGTAAAAAAATAATGCGTTTTGTTCAAAACAGTCGCTATTTTTTTGTTTATAGTGCAAAAAATAAAAACCGCAGAGGTGATCAAATACGACCAAAGGAAAGCTCTATTTGTGGGGAAAAAGGACGTCAATTTTGTTTGGGTGCCACGTCGCACGACCGCGCAATTGTCAGTTAAAGCGGCGCAGTGCTGAATCGCAAAAAGTGCTCTGGTCTTTTCCCAGCCAAATGGTCCGGGGCTTAAGTGGTTAAAGGAAGAGCCTGTCGCATCTATGGCTGGCATGCTCCATTTCTTAAACTTTTCCCCCATGGGACATACTGTAGAAGGGAAAACCTCTTAGAAGGAACGAAAATCCTGCCAGGATGTTCCCAATCAGCATATGCTGCCTGTTCCAACAGTGGGTACAAGGGGAAAGTCTGTGCAGCCTGGGGAGGTTTCAGGGACCCCAAAGAGGATCAGGGGTGCTCAGAAACCTCTGCAGGAGGTAACTTAAAGGCAGAACGATCCATCTCGGCAAGAGTCTGGATCAAAAGCCTCTGTGACAGATACAGAGGCTGATACCAACTGGACATCTTTTGGCCCAGATTCCTCAGAAGCAGACTCATCTGTCAGGCCTTCCCCATCCTCAAACCATTCCTGCTGCAAATTAGGAGGCTCATGGGAGGGAGATTTGTCACGCTTCTTGCCACCCTGCGGGATGGAGGGAATCATGGCAGCAATCCTGAGTTCTAACCTGGCTAGGGCTGAGGACAGTTCATCCCTGGTGATAAAGGGTGAAGCAGCAGCGTTGACTGTAGGCACAACACCAGACAGGCGCAGTGGCTCAGATTGCCCAGAAGCCTCTGGTCTTTCAGGGGTTACAACAATAGGGTTTCTACTAGGCTCCTCAGGAGCTACCGATGACATAGGCATGCCCTTTCCTGTAGTGTTAGCCCCGCTCCTCCTTTTTGAAGACATTGCAAGCCACAAAAAATGGAGTATCTGGGTTGAGTATTTTAATAGGGCTCACCATACCCCTATGCAACAACCCTGCTAAGCTCTTTAGCTTGCCAACCAACACCTGGTGACTCACATGACCTGGGTAAGGAGGAATGAACTGCTGAAGCGAAAGGTTTTCAGAGCCTGCTCTGTGTCCCATAGCTGTCCCCTGGAAGCGCCACATGTCAGCCACTCTCAGCTTAAATAAGATGGCTGTGCGCAGGGACGCTCCACGTCTGCACATTCACGGTCCCGTGTCCACGCAAGCAATTCATTTTCGCGCATACGACAACAAGACAGCAAAAGACAACAAGAAAGCTTACTCTTTCCAACAGTCAGCCCAAAACTCCCCCTGCAGTCACCGCTACACAGGTGTCCAGCCTTAGCTAGATTGACAGATTGTTACACACATGGGGCACCCCACAATAAGTAAATAAGGGGAGATTTCACTTACCCGTCCAGGCACAGGGCAACCTTAGAAACTAAGAGCCCAATCTTTACCCATAATGGCGGGTTCCTGTCACTTGAGGACCTTCAAGGACTGGGTACCCTTTTCATGTTTTAGGGTCCACTCCCTTGGATCTGTACAGCACCCTGCAGGAATGCCTTAGCTCTGTGGTGTCCAGGATTCCACTACGCAAGGTCCAGTGCCCAGAGGTCGCATTACAGGCAAAACCTGTCAGGATCCTTGCATCTTCTTTGCGAGGCTCGGGTAACATCTATCTCTGCATATAAGCTTGTTTTAAATGGATCTGATCGGTCAATACCTTGGTTCAATTTAGAACCAAAGTATATGTAAACCCTCACCTTGTAAAACTACCCATTTCATTTAAAATAGAAATGAAAGGCAAAATATTTGGGTATAAATATAAAAAAAAAAAAAAAATTATAAATGCCTTTTCCCCCCTTTCTAAGTGATTCCATGCCTTCTGTTCTCAGCATAATAAGGAGCTCAGGGAGGAGAAACAGCAATACACTGGTCTTCCCAGTGAATAACTATGTAGAGGTGGCGTGTCAGCAGAAATCTGGTCATTGGAGGAGAGCAGGCTGAGTTCTAGCACAGCTAGAGAACTGACCATGCAGTGTTCTCATGCCTAGTGTGGTCAGTTTTTAATAGGAAAGCAGAGGGACTGGCAGAAACACCAGGGATTTCACACAAAAGGAAGCAATACAAACAGAACAGGATACTTTTTCATAAAAGGACAAGGTACAGTAGGCACATATCAGGAATACGAAATGTTGGGTTTATTTATTCTTTAAAGCAGTCGGAGGGGGAGGCGATCTACCTTCTCACTGCCTGCAAAATACTCTCTGAAGAGTGATCCAAATACTGACTGCTTTTCAGAGATTAAAGCACATGTAAATGCCCCTTTAATTTTTCTTTAATTCATTTTCGCATTTAATTTCTTTTAATATGTTTTTTAGATTTTTTGACAGTCCTGTCGGGGGAGCTTTAGTGAAATATCAGGGGTTTAAAACAAACCTTTAATGTCTCACTTTTGAGACAGAGAAATGTACTGAGGACATAGATTCCTCAGTTCCTTTCTCTGAAGCCTCAGTTGAATGAATAGGAAACTCTCTGAGGCTTTCTGTTCATTCACAAACTGAAGGATAGTAAACACAGTTACACAGTTTACACATCACAGTTTACTATCCTTCAGTGATGAATGGACAGTGAGCAATCGGTAACCCGCTCTTAATCCTGAAATGGCCCCTCCCGAGTGCCCTCAGTGTTGCATGGAAAGGGCACATGGGGGGCCTGGATATTGGGTGGAAGGGGGATACACAGGGGGGCCCAGATGGGGGGGGGGGGGGGGACAAATACTTGAACGGATCCCCCTACTGCAGAGAGAGCAACAAAAGGTATTGGTGTCAGCAATTTAGGCAGTGTGGCTATCCCTCCCCCTAGCCTCCCTATTGAACTGATGGTGCCAAGGCTAACTGACTTGTACTGACTTATCAGCAGCCCTGGGAATGGAAGACAGGTATATTAAAAAGCCGCATCTCAGCGCCTGACCATTTCATCACCAAGAGGACTTCTGGGGCAGCCCTGGAAAAAGTCCTCTTGGTGGCTAAACCGGTCGGGCGGAGTTACACATTCTTGCCATCGTGATACGCAGATGTAACAGTAATTGTCGTTTATTGAAATCTTAGCGCCTATGCTGTTTTTAATCCTGAACCATGTAAGTGCAATATTATATAATAAACATCTCTCGTAAGGAGGTTTTACACTCTGAGCGTTTATCTCTTCATTGGGGATGGTCACCACTGATACAGGTGATCCTGAGGATTGGCATTACCAATGGTTGGTTTTGGAATCTTTTACATCTACCTTCCATATATGAGACCAGTGCATTTGAACTTGTATGACCTTCCGTAATAGGAGGTCCATTTTTTGTGGTAAGAGTACATCCTGACCTATGGTAATGGTGAATTCACAAGGTGAAGAGATTCATCTTGCTTTTGGAACACAGGATTTAATTTGTCACCTTTTTTCACTTTTACATTTTTCTATGAACTTTGAATTTTTACTTAGACTTCAGCGCAACACATATATACACATTGTTATTACTGTGAAAAATTTTACATTAGTGATGCAGCTTTATTAAATTTAAATTTGTGAAATACATCACGAGCACAGTATTTATGGTGGTTTGTTTGTTCAACTAGGCTTGCCAAATAACTATTTTTGAGGCCACAGTATTGCACACTGGTTACCTGCAGTTGCTTTAGCGTTTCCTCTGGAACCTTGGTCTGGGTCAGCTTGAGCTTGTAAACAATTTTATAGGCTTTTAGGTTTGCCCTGTGTTGTGCTATATTGTCCCAGGTCCACATATGTGTCTTTCGTCTAATATTAACTTCCAGAATGCTGCTGATGGCATAGTTCCACCTGCATAGAGGACCAAGTATGTTAGGGAGAAGATTGTCACAATATACATAGTATTTAGTATTCAGTAAAGCAAAGTGAAATAGTATCTGGACCCTACATTTTTGCTTTTAATCTCTTACAAACATACATGCGAAGGTTACATTTTTAAAAACATGTACACATACACACAACACAAGTAACAGAAAACATCACAAAGTGGATGTAAACCCAATTCGTGAAATTTGACCTGGGCACATACAGTGGATATAAAAAGTCTACACACCCTTTGTAAAATGTCAGGAAGTAAAAATAAAAAACTAAAATAATGTGGATTGCGTAAGTGTGCACACCCTCTTACAACTGGGGTGTGTTCAGAATTAAGCAATCACAATCAAACTCATGTTAAATAGGAGTCAGTACACACCTGCCATTATTTAAAGTGCCTTTAATTAACCCCAAATAAAGTTCAGCTCTAGTAGGTCTTTCCTGACATTTTCTTAGTCGCATCCTACAGCAAAAGCCATGGTCCACAGAGAGCTTCAAAAGCATCAGAGGGATCTCATCGTTCAAAGGTATCAGTCAGGAGAAGGGTACAAAAGAATTTCCAGGGCATTATATGGAACACATGAATTACATGGAACACAGTGAAGACAGTCATCAAGTGGATAGAATATGGCAGGACAGTGACATTACCAAGAACTGGACGTCCCTCCAAAATTGATGAAAAGACGAGAAGAAAACTGGTCAGGGAGGCCTACAGCAACATTAAAGGACCTGCAAGAATAACTGGCAAGTACTGGGTGTGTGGTACATGTAACAAAAATCTCCTGTATTCTTCATATGTCAAGGCTATGGGGTGGAATGGCAAGACGGAAGCCTTTTCTTGCAAAGAAATACATCCAAACCCGGCTAAATTTTGCAAAAATACATCGGAAGTCTCCCAAAAGCATGTTGGAAAATGTGTTATGGTCTGATGAAACCAAAATTGAACTTTTTGGCCATAATTCCAAAAGATACCCACCATACCCACAGTGAAGCATGTTTGTGGTAGCATCATGCTTTGGGGTTGTTTTTCTTCAGCTGAAACAGGGGCCTTAGGTAAGGTAGAGGGAATTATGAACAGTCCCCAATACCAGTCAATATTGGCACAAAACCTTCAGCAGGCTTCTGCTAGAAAGCTGAACATGAAGAGGAACTTGATCTTTAAGCATGACAATGACCCAAAGCATACATCCAAATCAATAGAATGTCTTCTTCACCAGAAGTAGATTAAAGTTTTGGAATGGCCCAGCCAGAGCCCAGACCAGAATCCGATTGAAAATGTGTGGGGTGTTCTGAAGAGGGCTGTGCACAGGATATGCCTAGCAATCTGACAGATTTGGAGTGTTTTTGCAAAGAAGAGTGGGCAAATATTGCCAAGTCAAGATATGCCATACTGATAAGACTCATATACAAAAAGACTGAGTGCTGTAATAAAATCAAAAGGTGTTTCAACAAAGTATTAGTTTAAGGTTGTGCACACTTATGCAACCATATTATTTTTTTTTTTTTTATTTTACTTCCCTCCACCTAAAATATTTCAGTTTGTTGTTCAGCTGAGTTGCACAGTTTATAGGTCACATTAAAAGTGTAAAAAGTTCTGAAATTATTTAGCTTGGTTTCATTTTTTTAAATCACAGAAACCTGACTTTTTAACAGGGGTGTGTAGACTTTTTATATCTTCTGTATCTCTGTAGTATTTTCTTATCTCTTTCCAAAGCCCTCAGTCTTTCTGCTGCTTCCTTCCTCTGTTATCAGCAGGATAACTTCTAACAAGTTCTCAGACACAGGAGATAAAAGCAGCTGAAAATTTGTGTCAGGGAGGGATTTTAGAGATAGATTAGCAGAGAGCTGATCTATTCACAGCACTTTCAGTTTCTTTCTTCCCCTGCCTATGTGGAGTGGGGGGGTGTGCCCTTCCTCCAATCAGCTCTCACACAGTGTATGCCAATACTCCCCTCCCACAGCTGAAATAGGAAGTAAAAATTCTAACACAATGTTCACTTTCTAAAGAATTTAGAAAGCTGAAAAAAACAGATATACAAATAAAACTTTGGTAAAGAAATTGTTTCATCTCAGTGTATCACCTGATGCGGTTTACTTCACTGGGTATAGGAGAGAGTTTACATTCACTTTAAAGTTTAACTAAAGGCAAAACTTTTTTTTACAGTTTTGGGTAGGGTTGAGCGGGATTAGAACACCTATTAGTGTGTCCCCGTTAGGGAGATTCAGAAAATCGGACGGGTGTTAAAACCCTCTCTTACCCTATCCAAAATGGGGGTAAAAAAAGAGTTTTGCCTATAGTTCTAATTTAACGACAATCCACCAAGACTACTGATTAAATAATTAAACTACATACTAGAAATTAAAAAAAAAAAAAAAGGTACCAAAAGTTTACTCTTGTAATTGCACCCCATTACCATTCTAAAATCTTTAATCCCAAAAGCACTGCTGGGTGGTTGGCCAACCTACGGCACTGATTGCCACAGGTTTGCACCCTGAAAGGGCTCTGGTAAAAAAAAAAAAAAAATGTGTCTGTGTGTGAAATTACCTTTTGATTATCATCTTATGATGACCCTTTTAGGCAAAGTTATCATTTTAAAAGTCTCTCCTCCCTCCAGCCCCCCTTCAGGTATTACACTTCCCTGTTCCCACTCCTTCAAAAATGTTCTCTGTGCAGCCTGCAGACTGCCACACAGCCTTAAAAGTGTTCCAACTAGAAAGACCACTGTATGTCTCTTCGGTTCAAAAGAATGAATGACCATACCTTAGGAATGAATGACAATGCTATTTTCACAGTTTTGTGACTGTCAAGTCAATTTATTAAAGCGTAGCTAAATCCAAAAACAAAAACTTAAGTTGTATGTTGCAGCTAACTAATCCTTAGATGTGATTACATTCGTTTTATGCTTTTTTTCCCCTTTATTCTCACCTTGTGATTCGACCAGTAACACACACCATGTCTAAGGCTTCATGTACACGGACTTTGTTAAACCTCTCCTGAGCGATTTAACTTGACAGCTAGAGTTAGAACTGATATGTCACATATCCTGGTCAGAGTGGAGGAGACGGAACAACGGCAAGACACACAGGCGGTAGCCATTAAAGAACTGCAGGACACTGTTACCCAACTAGCATTTGCTCATCGGGCATCTTTGTATAAGCTTGAAGACCTCGAGAACCGTAACCGTAGAAATAATATACGTGTTAGAGGTCTGCCGGAAGCAACTGGAGATTCGGATCTTGAACCTTCCATAAGAGGCATTTTTAATACCATTCTGGGTAACTGTTACTGCACCGCTACGTTTTGACCGTGTGCACCGGGCTCTGAGACCCCGTACTGCTAATTCAGACCAACCCAGAAGTGTCATCTGTCGCCTACACTACTTTGAAGATAAAAATGCTATCATGACGAAGATGCGGGGTCTGCCTAATATAGACTTCGACGGGGCTACCATCACCATATATCCAGATCTCTCTAAAGATACTCTGGATCGTCGAACTCTAAAGCCGCTTCTTGACCACCTACGCTCTGATGGGATCACATACAGATGGGGATTCCCTGCCTGCCTGATCGCCACAAAAAATGGCCGTTCCCATACACTAAGATTTCCTGAGGAACTCCCAACTTTCTTGCAGGATCTTCATCTCTCGCCTATGGAGCTTCCAGGCTGGCGGGATCCAATCCCCAAATTTTCATGCCCAATGGATCCTCTCTGGAAAAAGTCCCCCTCAAAGAAGGGGCATACTTCTCTTCCGGGATCTGCACAAAAGCATGGTTGAAACATTTAATCTTTTACCCATACCAATGTCAATAATGTAAACAACCTCTCTCCTACAAGTACTTTAATATAGAGTCCGGCTTTGGCTACAGTTTTTTCTACTTTTAGTTGCCTTTATATGCTCAAAGCGGACCTACCACTATACCGACCAATGTTCAAATTTTTTCTTTTTCTTCTGCTTTTTGGTTCACGTTCCCATTTGGTCTACCTCTATGTTTTCTTGTAGGATGTATATGGTTTATAATGATCCTAGATACACATGAACAGTGTCTGACATTCCTAACTGGAACTAATTGTTTACTTGTAGTTACAAATTAACTGTTTTTCTCGACAGGCCGTGTGCTGTAGAGGTGCACCTCCCTCGCTGCCTCTCCCTTACAGCATAACCCCGCCCCCACCTCCTTCTGGGGCTGGTGAGCGTGAGGGGCCCTGTAGTTATCCTATTTAATCCCTGCTCAGGGATTGGGATGGTCTCTCGCTCTCTCTTTCCCCAGTGGGACCACTGCAGGTTTCTGCGTGATATTCATATGTTTCCCACAAGGTTTTTGAGTTATGTGTATACTCTATGTATACGCGTATCTTCTTATTTCTTTCTTCATCTCTCTCTCTATTTCTCCTCTCTCTCTCCCCTTCACTTCCCCCTCCCGGCTGGCATGCATGGCAGGATAAGCTGAAAGTCCACATTTTAGCCTATAAATGGCTACGGTAAAGATTGTATCCTATAATGTTAGGGGTCTTATTGTCGCTGCTAAAAGACATCAAATTTTTCGGGAACTGAAAAAAGCCACATGTTCCATTGCCTTTCTTCAGGAAACACATTTAACCCACACGACACCTGTTAAACTAACATCACCTAATTTTCCACAGTGGTACTATAGCTTATCGGACACCAATAAGGCCAAGGGTGTAGCCATTGGTTTTGGCAAAAATGTGTCCTTTAGGTTGTCTGAAATGCTGGCCGATGATCACGGCCGCTTTCTTTTTCTTAGAGGATCTATTGGAAACACTCAATGCACCCTTGCAAATATTAATTGTCCAAACCATAATCAACCCGCTTTTTTCTCCCAAATACTGACTAAATTGGCACACTTTGCTAAGGGACTTACTATCTTAGCGGGGGATATAAACATGTCACTGGACCCCTCTATTGATACGTCACAGGGCCGCTCTAACATTTCTTTTAAACGACTGAAGTTTGTTAAAAAAAGGCTTCTAGATCTCCAATTAATGGATGTTTGGCGTCTCCTTCATCCTAAAGAGAAGGATTTTTCACATTTTTTCTTAGACCATTTCCATCTCCCCCTTCTGCAGTCTACTCACATTGGTACCACATCCGTTTCAGATCATGGACCTGTGTCGATGACGTTGACCATGCCTTCCCTACCACATCGTACCACCAATTGGAAACTTAATGATTCCCTTCTCACTAATGAAGTTGAGGTTATTCTTAGACCATTTCCATCTCCCCCTTCTGCAGTCTACTCACATTGGTACCGCATCCGTTTCAGATCATGGACCTGTGTCGATGACGTTGACCATGCCTTCCCTACCACATCGTACCACCAATTGGAAACTTAATGATTCCCTTCTCACTAATGAAGTTGAGGTTTCCATGTTGGCCTCTCACTTGTCGCAATACTTTAAGGAAAACAAATCCTCTGACACCTCCCCCTCTATTGTATGGGAAGCTCATAAGGCTACTATTAGAGGCCGGATCATTGAGCTTGGTGCTCGGAAGAAAAGGGAACATGGCCAACAAATTGACCAGGTGTTACAACAGATAGCGGTTCTTGATGACAAGCAACATAAACTCTCTTTGCACATTGAACACCTCCAATCCCTTAAGCGAGAGGAATTAAAATCCCTTCTTAATTTAGACACCAAAAGAAAGTTCCAACGTATGTCACAGAAATTCTATGAATGGGGGAACAAACCAAGTAGATTATTAGCTAGATCATTAAAGACTAAACAGTCGCAGTCATTTATCCCCAAAATCAAACTCTCAACAGGTGAATTGGCTCATGCGACTCCAGACATCGCTAAAGCCTTTAGAGATTATTATTCAGACCTATACAATGTTAAAAACGACCTATCATATCTCCCTCACAAGGAGAGAAGAAACCGCATGCTTTCATACTTACAAGACGCCAATCTCCCTAAATTGCCCATCTCTATTCTTAAAGAACTGGAGGAAGACTTTTCGGTTGAGGAATTTCAGGCAGCATTAAAGTCCTCCCCACCTGGTAAAGCCCCTGGACCGGACGGGTTCACTATTTTATATTACAAAACATTCAGTGACATCTTACTCTCCCATCTTTCTGCATATGCAAATTCTATCTCTCAATCCTCCGGACTACGCTCAGAGTCACTTTCAACTCATATTACTGTCATTCCCAAACCAGATGAGGACCCTACCCTGTGTAATAGTTTCAGGCAAATATCACTAATAAATGTCGATATTAAATTATTCGCCAAAGTAATGGCAAACCGATTACTCCCCCTTATACCCAGATGGATATCTGCTGACCAGTCAGGTTTCATACCCCACAGAGAAGCAAAAGATAATTCCCTTCGTGCAATCTCTCTAATCCAATATGTCCAACGATGCTCCCAGCCCACCCTACTTCTTTCCACCGATGCAGAAAAAGCTTTGGATAGGGTGGACTGGGAATATCTTAAACTGACTTTACGACACTTAGGGCTGGGTCCTAAAATGTTCCATCGTATCTCATCCCTGTATTCCAATCCCTCAGCACAAATTAGAATTAATGGTACGTTAAGTGACCCCTTTGTCTTACACAATGGTACTAGGCAGGGCTGCCCCCTCTCCCCTCTCAAATTTGCTATAACATTAGAACCCTTCTTAGCTACAATTAGGAATAATGATAATATTAAAGGTATACAAATAGGCAATAGATCCCATAAATACGCAGCTTACGCAGATGATGTACTATTTTCATCCAACAGCCACGCATTTCGATCCCCAATTTAATGTCCGCATTTTCCACGTTCCATTCAATTTCTTACTTCAAAATAAACTTATCCAAATCAAAAATCTTAAACATTAATATTCCTAAGTCTGAAGCTCTCTCTCTCAAGCCCCTCTTCCCCTTTAAATGGGAAACAAAATGTTTGAAATATTTAGGTATTTATCTTACCCCTAAGCTCCAATCCCTCTTTCGATATAACTATATTCCCTTGCTAAACAAGATTAGAGGTGACCTGCGAAAATGGTCCAACCTGTCCCACACATGGTTAGGGAAGGTAAATATAATTAAAATGAACATACTACCTTGCGTCCTCTTTCTCTTTCAAATGCTTCCATTGTGTGTTCCAGTGGGGTTTTTTACTATTCTACAATCTATGATTTCCCGCTTTATTTGGAGGAATGGTCACGCCAGAATATCCAGGGAGCTATTGTTTCGTCCCAAATGCTCAGGTGGTCTGGCACTTCCTAGTTTTAAAGCATACTATCAAGCGACAGTATTAGCCAGACTAGCTGATTGGAAATATGCTCTTAACTCGAAGTTATGGGTACAAGTAGAGTATTTCCTAAGTGGAGTGGATCTCTCAGTGGCTCCCTGGATACCCCGCTCTCACAGGAACCTTGATCGTAATACCTCGGCTCTTACCATATCCTCTTTGGATGTATGGGACGCCATACATAAAAAATTTTTCTGGAAATACGATTCCCCCCTAATTCCTCTCCTTAACCATACATATTTTCTGCCAGGCCTTCTAGACCCAGGCTTTAAAACATGGAGGCCTGAAGAGCCTCTCTTACTACATCAAATTTTGGATGGCAACAAACACAAACCATTACATAGGATCCTCGCACCTAAACCTGTCACGTTTCTAGATAAATGGAGACACCATCAACTACAACACTTCGTAAGATCTCTTCCTACTCCACTTAGGGGTGTCAGCGACCTAAACGATATAGAGGTAATAATATTTCATCCAAAAGACCCCCCTTTACATAGTATTTCCTTATTTTATAAAGCCCTCATTGCTCTCCAAACCCCCGGCTTCCCACCTTTCCTGACTAAATGGGAATTCGATCTAGATCTGTCCTTGACTGATAACCAAAAGGATAGGATCCTACAATTAGCCCACACTTCATCCGTAGCCTCAAAAATGTCAGAGGTAAATTATAAACTGCTCACCAGGTGGTATTACACACCAGTTAAATTGCACCAAATGTTCCCCGACAGTTCCCCATTATGCTGGAGGAACTGTGGGAACAAAACTACTCATGCACACATATGGTGGTTTTGTCCACTTATTCGATCATATTGGGATGACATACGCGCTCTGATTGTCCAGATCGCTGGTGTCAATATACCAAATTACCCCTGGGCTATCCTTTTTCATGTTACAAAAACTCCTATAAAAGGTGTATAAACGCTCAATCATACCTCATCTGTTAAATACCGCCAAGGCCCTAATCCCTACTTTATGGGGTCAACCAATATCTCCTTCCATAAAAGTTTGGCTACAAGCAGTTGACAATGTACATCTCATGGAGAATATCACCCACAATGTTAGAGGGACCTCCCAGAAACATTCGTTAATATGGGATCCTTGGAAAAAATTTCAAACCACCTCCTCATATAGAGATCTCATTGCACAAACCCCTTAAAACCTGTTAATCAAACTTAGCTATCATACATTGGACTTCTGATACCTTGCCTACCTTTTTATTATGCGGTTTTGCATGCCGGCAACCCACCACCCCCTTCTTTCTTCCCTTTTTACCATTTTTTCTTCACTTCTCCCTCTTTCGTCCTTCCCATCTTCCTTCTTTATTTTTTCTTTTTCTCCACTCCTCCCCCGCTTTCCTTTCATATCCATTATTTCCATTAAACCAAAACTACATTTTTCTTTTTTCTGGTTTCAAATTTGTTTGGATTATAGTGCTCACATGTTAAAAATCCTCCGTTTAATAAGGTAGAACTTTGATTCTTTATATAATTATATTGATAAATACAGTATCTCTTACTTACACATATTCGCTGGCTTGTATGAGTACTGTAATCTATGTTATTGCTAATATGAAAATGTTACCTATTTTGAGATGTATTTATATCTTTGTTATATTTTCCTTTAATAAAAACTAACAAAAAAAAAAAAAACTTGACAGCTAGAACCCAACGTCTAAAAACGTCAGTTTAGCAGCGTTTACAAGCTGTTACAGGCATTTGGCGTTTCAAATACCTCTGAACATCCGCTTGGACCCATTTTTTTGGGTTCCAAAAAAAGGCTTTTAAACTCAACTGCCTAGAAACGATTATAAATGACTCTGTGTACATGTACTGATAACAGAGGAGAGTTCAGGGGCAGCTGAAAAAAAAATGCTCAACTGCTCCTAAACGTCCGTTTACCAGCAGCAGTGTACATGAGGAGAAGCAACAGAGACACCCTAGGAGATCTGTCTGGAGAGGGTAGTGTTATATACACTAAATTTAGTTTGCCTTTAAAACAAAGAGAAGCCTGACTCCAGCTAATACTTTTATAAGCAGTTACAGATACAGTTTTCTTTCCTTTTGGGATAAAAATTTTCACTAAGTGAACAAAAGCTGACCATTGAACAGATACAGTTTTCTTTCCTTTTGGGATAAAAATTTTCGCTAAGTGAACAAAAGCTGACCATTGAAAGCACTATTGCAGCATACACACGGTCGGACTTTTCGACCGGACTTGTCCGATGGACGCAGACGGACCAAATCCGACAATCCGATCATGTGTGGGCTTCACCGGACCTTCAGCAGACTTTTCCAGTTGCAAATCTGACGGATTTTAGATTTGGAACATGCTTCAAATCTTTACGTCATAACTCCACCGGACCCAGAAATCCGCTCGTCTGTATGCTAGTCCGACGGACAAAAACCGACGCTAGGGCAGCTACTGGCTACTGGCTATCAACTTCCTTATTTTAGTCCGGTGTACGTCATCACGTACGAATCCATCGGACTTTGGTGTGATCGTGTGTAGGCAAGTCCGTTCGTTAAAAAGTCCGTTGGAAGTCCGTCAAAAGTCAGTCGAAAGTCCACTGGAAAGTCTGTCGGACCAGTCCGGTCGAAAAGTCCCGACCGTGTGTACGCGACATTAGAGTTTGACGGTTTGTGTCAACCCTCTAACTTTCATTTTTGCTGTAAAGAGTCATCTGTTAAAAGAAGCCAAAAAATAACAGGATCGACTGATAAAAGACGTGAAAAAAACTGACCAGATTCCCCCATCAACACACTATGTGGATGGGGATTCTTCCCTGCTGAGCTATTGTATTAAAAAAGCGGGGAGACTTTCTGGCCATCAGAATACACTGATCAGAGTTGCAGGCCTTTAGCCTGCAGCACTGATTGAGCAGGAAAAATTTGACAGGGCAGTTGTACCCTGCACATACTTGGATCGAAATTTGGCCAGTACCTGCTGAACTGGATGAATTTTGATCCATGCATGGCCTGCTTAGGTTATTGGAAGAACTCAAAAAAAAAAAAAAACATAACAAAAGGGGACTACTTTGTTAATGCTAGTGATAAATTACTGTACATCATATAGGTTATTTTTGATTTTGCCATTGATGCCACTTTATTATTATTGTTGCTTTTACATGTATAAATATTGTATCACAACCATTATACATTTCTAGCTTTTAACATACTTGTACAATTTATTCAATTTAGATTGACATTTACAAAAAATGAAAATTCCTTAATATACTGCAATCATTTTGTTTTTTATATTTTATAGCACTTGTGTACTCCAAGTAGAGGAAGACCAATTATATGTTGTTAGGACTGGTAGAATATAGAAAAGAGTAAAAACAAGTGCCTATGTACCATTTTCTGCAGTCTTCCATTAGCGGTACGCCTGGTCTGTACTTCCGGTATGGAACATTCCTCACCATGTAATCCACAGACTCCAACAAGTCAATCATACTGAGGTACTGCAAAAAAAGATTTGTAGCTGTAAATAGGCTAAATACATAATTAAGTACATTTAAAATAATGACCATAAACAAGGAATAGTTTGTGCTAAAAAGAAATAGGAAGAACTGCAGAGTAATATACTCTATCTGTATGCTAAACTTAGAACAAAAATGTACAGGCATCACAGTGGTTAGACCCTTTATTTCAAATCTCCAACTCCAAACATTCTAAAATGAATCTATTATTGTTAAAAAGGAATGAAACCTTTTTAATAGAGCATCTGCCTGGTTTCCTGTGAGTGCTCGATGCACAGAGCAGAGCTCAGATACAAGTGATCAGCCCTGTTTAGATGTTCACACCATCTGTGATTCTCTGCTTTCTGCAGTTGGTCAAAATATTGAGAGTCTCAGCCTTGACCAGCTGCTTAGAGGTCATGTGAGTCTCAATGCTTCATGATGTGTGCTAGAAGGCAGATAGTAAATTCCACTTTCTATCACAAGAATAAATGTGGTAGGAAAGCACCATCCACACACTACGTTCTCTCCATCTCCACTGTCCACACTACATTCACTACTATCACTGTAATGGCAAGGAATTGCCAAAATGGTCAGATGAGGAACACAGTAACTTGGAGTTAAGTAAATAAATGCAGAATAGGATTAACTTTACATACTGGATAAAAGAACAAAAAGCTGTGCGTACAGTACATAGAAATGTGCAACAACCACAGAAGCCACTTGAAGTAGTGTAAAAGTGGAGCACAAGGTGGCAGCCCAATACATTAGTGTCTCTGTGAAAGCTTTGTAGAGATGGGTTACAAACAATTATTAAGACTGTAATACAAGCAGTAAAAGTACAAAACAGCTGCTTGTGTCTCCCTTGGAACAAAAATTTGCCCCCAAAATTCACACTACATTCTCCAAAACTCCATCTTCTTGGGCCACACTATATTCCCTAATAGCTTTACCCCCACCAACCACATTTCATTTGCCAATTGGCTATAGCTCCACTGCACCGTCCACACTACATTCACTGATAGCTCTAGCCCCCACCATCCAACAACTCATTTGCTGAGCCCCATTGTCACCACAGCTTCACTACCAGTACTACCACCCTCTAACACTACATTAGCAGACAGCTTTACCTCCCGCTGTCTACACTACATTTGCTGATAACTCTATATATACAGTCGTGGCCAAAAGTAATGAGAATGACACAAATAATATTTTTCACAAAGTCTGCTGCCTCAGTTTTTATGATGGCAATTTGCATATACTCCAGAATGTTATGAAGAGTGATCAGATCATTTGAAATTAATTTCAAAGTCCCTCTTTGCCATGAAAAAAAAAACAATCCTATAAAAAAACATTTCCACTGCATTTGTGAAGAAGGCTTCAGGATGCCCAAGAAAGTCCAGCAAGCACCAGGACCGTCTCCTACAGTTGGTGCAGCTGTGGGATCGGGGCACCACCAGTGCAGAGCTTGCTCAGGAATGGCAGCAGACAGGTATGAGTGCATCTGCACACACAGTTCAACGAAGACTTTTGGAGGAAGGCCTGGTGTCAAGAAGCAAAGAAGCCACTTCTCTCCATGAAAAACATCAGGGACAGACTGACATTCTGCAAAAGATACAGGGATTAGACTGCTGAGGGCTGGGGTAAAGTAATTTTCTCTGATGAATCCCCTTTCCGATTGGGCATTCAGAAAAAAACCTTGTCCGGAGAAGAAAAGGTAAGCGCTACCATCAGTCCTGTGTCATGCCAACAATAAAGCTTCCTGGGACCATGCATGTGTGGGGTTGCTTCCCAGCCAAGGGAGTGGGCTCACTCACAATTTTGCCTAAGAACACAGCCATTAAAGAATGGTACAAAAACGTCCTACGAGAGAAACTTCTCCCAACCATCCAAGAACAGTTTGGTGATGAATGATGCCTTTTCCAGCATGATGGAGCATATTGCCACAAGGTAAAAGTGATAACTGACAAAAAGATCTAAAAACACTGAAGCAGCAGACTTTGTGAAAATTAATATTTGTGTCATTCACAAAATGTTTGGCTATGGCTGTATATATTACTATATATATATATATACACACACATATACATATACACACACACACACACACACACACATTACCAGTCAACACTGCATTTACTGACAACTTGACCCCAATGCTATTTTTTTCTGCCTTTCCCAATGTACTATTTTCCACTGCTGTTCCTCTCTTCTCTCCACCTCCTGCCAAGGTATCCTTTCACTTGTACCCTGTGCTCCCCTCTGGTCCACAAGCTGTTGTCATTCTGCCTCCACCCCTTCCCAAAAGACCTCATCACAATGGAGGAAGGAGAAATGAAGGAGGTGGTAAACTGCAACAGATTTAAGATAGGGGGTTGCAATGAACTTAACTGTGGGATTGTTTAACACTTTCACTACCTCCTCTCCTGTATGACACATCTCATCTTATCTCTGTATGTGACTTGTAAGGATGAGCTCAGGCGTGTTCGCAAACAGCACGTGCAGAGCCCGCCAGGAAGTCGGCACTGCACAGCGCTAATCACAAGCAGTGAGACATTGTCCCGATGCGCAGCTGCAGAGATCGGGAAATGTCTCACTGCCTGTGATTAGCGCCGTGCAGTGCCGTCCTCCTGGCGGGCTCTGCATGTGCTGTTAGCGAACACACTTGAGCTCATCCTTAGTGACTTGTATACTGACGTCTTGATCTCCTGTATCCTGCACATTAATACTCTTCATCTCTACCCTCCCACTGTATGTAAACTGTACATTAATCCTTTCTGTTTATGAGATGTACACTAAAGTGGACCTTCTTCATCTTTAAACAAGATACATAGTTTTTCTCTTTACTCCTTGGTTTAAAAAGTCTTTAAACCAAAATACCTTTTCTCCGAGACCTAGTCCCACACATCCGGCTTTCTTGCCTAGGCAAGATTGACGTTCCCCCCACTTTTCGAAGCCTCCTGGGATGCTCATGCTACCCATCCCAGGAAGCAGTCTCCAGCATACCGTGTATGCACTGGTCAAACTCAGACACACTGTGCATGTGCAGTGGTGCATTATCAAGGGGCTGGCTGCAAGATATCAGAAGAGACAAGCAGCCCTGTGATGACACAAGAATAGAAGATGGCAGCATGGGACCCGGCCTGCAGCCGGTTAAACCAAACACCGCTTGATTTGATGGCCCTGTGCTTATGTTTTTTTAGAGGACAATCCAGCAATCAAGGTATAAGGGGAAGACAACAAAATATAAAGGGTGAATTTCCTCTTTAATGATGTGCTGTATCTAGTGCACCATAACCAAACTCTTTTAAACACCTCAATACCAGCATGTTCTTCATTTTCAAAAATTGCGTAAAAAAAAATCGTTCACCTAAGGTTGTCAAAAGTGGAAAAAAAATGTTTTTAACTTTTTTTTTGTCTATTCCTTATAAATAATAAAAAGTATTATAACCTAATGGTTTTTAAATACCACAAAAAGAAAGCCCCATCTGTCTCAAAAAAAAATTATATAAAATTGATTTTGGTATACTGTTCTAATGACCAATACGGACAGTCAGTCAAACTGTCAGAGCACTTTCAGAGCACTGAAAACTGAAAAATCACCTGGTAATATAGTGTTTTATACAGGGCAGTACCTAGGTGGTTAAATATGTTCAACCTACCTACTTGCCAAGAGAGAGGTTTTGATTATCACACTCTATTATTACCTACCTGTGGTTTAGTAAGTTCTATTGCAACGTGTTGAACTTCCATGTTCCAGTCTAACTTTGGTGTCTTCAGTTCCATCTCTGCATTAGGATTGATGTAAAGCTTTGCTGATGCAGAAATTGGCTTAAAGACTTAAAATACAGGAAAAAAAAAATAAGATTTTGATCAAAATGTATTGACAAACTACATATCAAACAATAAAAAAAAACTACTACTAGCATAAAATAAACTATAAAATTGCATGTGTTCCCATTGAAATTACAAATATATTGAAAACATTTTCTTTTGTATAGTGTAGGGCAAGTGTTAGAATGTCTGTCAGTTTTTCTTTTTTTTTAATGAAGCTGGTGTCTTTATTTGGGAAATGCATTTTTCCTTCATTGTCCAGTGACACCTATCACCAGGATAGGAAAAGCTGGGTACAGTGCCTTGAAAAAGTAGTCTTAACCCTTGACATTTTCCACATTTTGTCACGTTAAAACCAAAAATGAAAATGTATTTTATTGGGGTTTTAAAGTGGCACATAACTGAAGCGGAAGGAAAATTATAAATAGTTTTTTACAAATAAATATCTGAAAAGTATGGCGTGCATTTGTATTCAGCCACCTTTATTCTGATACCCCTAACTAAAATCTAGTGGAACCAATTGCCTTCAGAAGTCACCTAATTAGTAAACAGAGTCCACCTGTGTGTAATTTGATGTCAGTATAAATACAGATGTTCTGTGAATCCCTCAGAGGTTTGTTAGAGCACTTTAGTGAGCAAACAGAATCATGAAGGCCAAGGAACACACCAGACAGGTCAGGGATAAAAGTTGTGGAGAAGTTTAAAGCCGGGTTAGGTTATAAAAAAAAACATCCCAAGCTTTGAACATCTCAGGGAGCACCGTTCAATGCAGCATCCTAAAATGGAAAGAGTATGGCACAACTGCAAACCTACCAAGACTTGGCCATTCACCTAAACTGACATGCCGGGCAAGGAGAGCAATAATTAGAGAAACAACAAAGAGGTCCATGGTAACTATGGAGGAGCTGCAAAGATCCACAGCTCAGGTGAGAGAATTTATTAGTCCTGCACTCCACAAATCTGGCCTTTATGGAACAGTGGTAAGAAGAAGAAAGCCATTGTTGAAAGAAAGTCATAAGAAATCCCATTTGCAGTTTGCAAGAAGCCATGTGGGGGACACAGCAAACATGTGGAAGAAAGTGCCTCTTAGATTATAAGCTTTAAGGAGCAGGGCCCTCCGGTTCCTACTGTATTAAAGTGTATTGTATTTGTACTGTCTACCCTCAAGTTGTAAAGCGCTACGTAAACTGTTGGCTCTATATAGATCCTGTATAATAATAATAATAAAAGAAAAAAGGTGCTCTGGTCAGATAAGACCAGAATTGAACTTTTTGGCCTAAAAGCAAAACACTATGTGTGGCAGAAAACTAACAGTGCACATCACCCTGAAACATGGTGGTGGCAGGGGGGTTCAGTGTTGGGGCATATGAGAAGGGGGTTCAGAGGTGGAGCAGAAAAAAAGAGGGGGGAGAACAGTGGGGCAGATGTGAAAGGAGGTGTATTGGTGTGACAGATGAGCAGGGGAAACAGAGGTGGGGCAGATGAGCAGCAGGGTTACAGTGGTGGGGCAGATGAGCAGCAGGGTTACAGTGGTGGGGCAGATGAGCAGCAGGGTTACAGTGGTGGGGCAGATGAGCAGCAGGGTTACAGTGGTGGGGCAGATGAGCAGCAGGGTTACAGTGGTGGGGCAGATGAGCAGCAGGGTTACAGTGGTGGGGCAGAAGAGCAGCAGGGTTACAGTGGTGGGGCAGAAGAGCAGCAGGGTTACAGTGGTGGGGCAGAAGAGCAGCAGGGTTACAGTGGTGGGGCAGATGTGCAGCAGGGTTACAGTGGTGGGGCAGATGTGCAGCAGGGTTACAGTGGTGGGGCAGATGTGCAGCAGGGTTACAGTGGTGGGGCAGATGTGCAGGAGGGTTACAGTGGTGGGGCAGAAGAGCAGCAGGGTTACAGTGGTGGGGCAGAAGAGCAGCAGGGTTACAGTGGTGGGGCAGAAGAGCAGCAGGGTTACAGTGGTGGGGCAGATGTGCAGCAGGGTTACAGTGGTGGGGCAGATGTGCAGCAGGGTTACAGTGGTGGGGCAGATGTGCAGGAGGGTTACAGTGGTGGGGCAGAAGAGCAGCAGGGTTACAGTGGTGGGGCAGAAGAGCAGCAGGGTTACAGTGGTGGGGCAGATGTGCAGCAGGGTTACAGTGGTGGGGCAGATGTGCAGCAGGGTTACAGTGGTGGGGCAGATGTGCAGCAGGGTTACAGTGGTGGGGCAGATGTGCAGCAGGGTTACAGTGGTGGGGCAGATGTGCAGGAGGGTTACAGTGGTGGGGCAGATGTGCAGCAGGGTTACAGTGGTGGGGCAGATGTGCAGGAGGGTTACAGTGGTGGGGCAGAAGAGCAGCAGGGTTACAGTGGTGGGGCAGATGTGCAGCAGGGTTACAGTGGTGGGGCAGATGTGCAGCAGGGTTACAGTGGTGGGGCAGATGTGCAGCAGGGTTACAGTGGTGGGGCAGATGTGCAGGAGGGTTACAGTGGTGGGGCAGATGTGCAGGAGGGTTACAGTGGTGGGGCAGATGTGCAGGAGGGTTACAGTGGTGGGGCAGATGTGCAGCAGG
The DNA here is from genome assembly GCF_042186555.1 of Aquarana catesbeiana. Taxonomy (NCBI): domain Eukaryota; kingdom Metazoa; phylum Chordata; class Amphibia; order Anura; family Ranidae; genus Aquarana; species Aquarana catesbeiana. The sequence continues at coordinate 122,253,102 of NC_133326.1, forward strand.
GTTACAGTGGTGGGGCAGATGTGCAGGAGGGTTACAGTGGTGGGGCAGAAGAGCAGCAGGGTTACAGTGGTGGGGCAGAAGAGCAGCAGGGTTACAGTGGTGGGGCAGATGTGCAGCAGGGTTACAGTGGTGGGGCAGATGTGCAGCAGGGTTACAGTGGTGGGGCAGATGTGCAGGAGGGTTACAGTGGTGGGGCAGAAGAGCAGCAGGGTTACAGTGGTGGGGCAGATGTGCAGCAGGGTTACAGTGGTGGGGCAGATGTGCAGGAGGGTTACAGTGGTGGGGCAGATGTGCAGGAGGGTTACAGTGGTGGGGCAGATGTGCAGGAGGGTTACAGTGGTGGGGCAGATGTGCAGGAGGGTTACAGTGGTGGGGCAGATGTGCAGGAGGGTTACAGTGGTGGGGCAGATGTGCAGGAGGGTTACAGTGGTGGGGCAGATGTGCAGGAGGTACAGTAGGGGGAGGGATCAGAAGGGGGTTCAGCGGTGGGACAGAGAAGCAGGGGGGTTTCAGTGTTGGGACAGATGAGCAGGGGGTTACAGTGGTGGGACAGATGAGCAGGGGGTTACAGTAGTAGGACAGATGAGCAGGGGGTTACAGTGGTGGGACAGATGTGCAGGGGGTTACAGTGGTGGGACAGATGAGCAGGGGGTTACAGTGGTGGGACAGATGAGCAGGGGGTTACAGTGGTAGGACAGATGAGCAGGGGGTTACAGTGGTGGGACAGATGAGCAGGGGGTTACAGTGGTGGGACGGATGAGCAGGGGGGGGGAACAGTGGTGGGACAGATGAGCAGGGGGAACAGTGGTGGGACAGATGAGCAGGGGGGGGGGAACAGTGGTGGGACAGATGAGCAGGGGGAACAGTGGTGGGACAGATGAGCAGGGGGGGGGAACAGTGGTGGGACAGATAAGCAGGGGGGAACAGTGGTGGGACAGATGAGCAGGGGGGTACAGTGGTGGGACAGATGAGCAGGGGGGTACAGTGGTGGGACAGATGAGCAGGGGGGTACAGTGGTGGGACAGATGAGCAGGGGGGTACAGTGGTGGGACAGATGAGCAGGGGGGTACAGTGGTGGGACAGATGAGCAGGGGGGTACAGTGGTGGGGCAGATGTGCAGGGGGGTACAGTGGTGGGGCAGATGTGCAGGGTGGTACAGTGGTGGGGCAGATGTGCAGGGTGGTACAGTGGTGGGGCAGATGTGCAGATGAACATGGTGACGTAAAACACGTACGTCGGGACTATAAACGGGGCAGTACCCAATAGCTTTCGTCTCTTAATTTATTCTGAGCATGCGTGGCACTTTGTGCGTCGGACTTGTGTACACACGATCTAAATTTCCGACAACGGATTTTGTTGTCGGAAAATTTTATAGCAAGCTCTCAAACTTTGTGTTGTTGCCTTATGAGTTTATGTGGAATCTCCAGTAGCAACTGGGAATATTTGAATATAGATATATATATATATATAGTTTTAGATAAGAAATAATAGTATGTGATATTGTTTCTCAGTAGAGGGTTAATTTAGCTAGATGTAGATATGCGACAGGATTTGCCTGAGAAGAGCTAATGCATTTAACAGATACTTGTAGTATGTGAGAAGGATGTACTGTGGAGACAATCTGCTGTTTACCTAGCTTAATATTCAAAGGGCCAGGAAGAGATACCCTCTGAAGTGTGTATTTATTACAGGGCCAAATTCATTAGCTCGATAAAGGCCTTTGTATTCCTCCGTGCTAATCAACCATTTGTCCAGTTCAAAGGGGCGTTTGATAGAATGAGAATATTTCTTTCATCTGTTCAGGAAAGGAGGTTTTGCCCTGGCTAATGCCATGCATAGTTAAGTGCCCCATTCAAGAGAAGGGGATGACCTTCACCTTAGTTCCTCTTCAAACAAATTATCAGTAGCTCGTTACCCCAACAAGAGGAAGTTGCCCAAATTAGGAGATACACCTGGAGGAAGTAGAGGGCTAACAGAATACCCAATCAGAGTGGCCCTATTCAATTCAATGAGAGATGGGCCTATAAGAAGTAATCCCAAAGAGAGTGGGAGAGAGATGAAGACTGACCAGGAACATTAATATAGGTAATTATCAGAGCATCTCCCAGCACTGAAAGGTATACCTGCTTGTCATATGTTTGTTTGTTTACTATTTGTATTGTGTTGAATATACTTTGTATTCTTGTACTTTAACCTAATATTTTCTCCCTTGTTTAAGACTATAGATATTGTCTGTGTATTAGATAGACTTTTAACGCTACTTTAATAAATGTTATTATATTAAAGCTTTCGCTTCTGGTCATAAGAACTCTTATTTAACCAACCTCATATCTTATGGTTAATAAATCATAAATATACATTTATAACGTTAACAGTGTGTCGGAATTTCCTATGGAAAATGTGTGATGGAGCCTACACACGGTAGGAATTTCCAACAACAAGGTCCTATCACACATTTTCCACTGGAAAATCCTATCGTGTGTACAGGACATTATACTGCAGCCTTCAGTACACTGCGCCCAAAGGCGATATCCTCATGACCTTTTACATCTACTTGATGGAATCTGGTAAAAGCATGGACTGAAGAACAAGTTGCGGCCTTGCAGATCTGAGCCATGGAGGCTTGGTGATGCACTGCTCAGGAAGTACTCCCTTGGCCTCCGTGATTCTGCTTTATCCTGGTTCTCCTCCTACCTATCTCAGCGCACTTTCAGTGTCACTTACAACTCCATCTCCTCCGCTCCCCTTCCTCTTTCTGTTGGGGTACCCAAAGGCTCCATCCTTGGGCCTCTCCTTTTCTCACTCTATACCTCTTCCCTGGGCCAGCTGATAACCTCCCATGGCTTCCAATACCACCTCTATGCCGATGACACAAAGATCTATCTCTCCACTCCTCAACTCACCCCCTCCATCTCCTCACGGATCTCAAATTTGCTGAATGACATATCGGTATGGATGTCACACCACTTCCTCAAACTTAATCTTTCTAAAACGATGCTTGTTAGATTTCCTCCTTCACGGTCCCCCTCCTGTGACTTCACTATTAATATCAACAACACAACCATTGGTCCCTCCACACATGCCAGGGTCCTGGGTGTAATCCTTGACTCTGACCTCTCTTTCAGCCCCCATATCCAATCACTGGCTAAATCCTGCCACCTTAACCTCCGCAACATCTCCAGAATTCGACTCTTCCCGACTAATGACACCACAAAGCAACTTATTCACTCCTTGATTATTTCCCGCCTTGACTACTGCAACTCTCTCCTTAATGGCCTACCCTTAAGCAGGCTATCCCCCCTTTAGTCTATTATGAATGCTGCTGCTAGACTAATACACCTCACTAATCGATCCGTGACTGCTGCTCCTCTCTGCCAATCCCTTCACTGGCTTCCCCTACCCCACCGTGTAAAATTCAAAATGCTAACCATAACATACAAGGCCATTCACAACATCGCCCCCATCTACATCACCAACCTCATCTGCAGATATCGCCCAAACCGCCCCCTCCGCTCCTCCCAGGACCTCCTGCTCTCTAGCTCCCTTGTTACCTCCTCCCATGCTCGCCTTCAGGACTTCTCCAGAGCCTCTCCCATCCTCTGGAATTCCCTGCCCCAGTATGTCTGATCAGCCGCTACCCTGTCCACCTTTAGGAGATCCCTGAAAACTCATTTATTCAGGAAAGCCTATCCCACACCCACATAACTGTCCTTGAGCCACCCCCATCAAATTATTCTTTGCAGCTATTGCCTTTTGTACCACCACCCCCTCCCTTTAGAATGTAAGCTCTACGAGCAGGGCCCTCCTGTACCTTTTGTATTGAACTGTACTGTAATTGCGTTGCCCCCTTATACATTGTAAAGCGCTGCGTAAACTGTTGGCGCTATATAAATCTCGTATAATAATAATAATAATAATAATATGAAAAGTTGGAATTTTCCTTTTTAAACCATAAGCTTGAACAATCACTTGACAAATCCACTTAGAGATAGTAGATTTCGACACTGCCTGTCCTCATTTAGGACCGTCTGGCAACACAAACAAAACATCTGTTTTTTCGAATCTGAGTGGTCACCTTCAAACAGACCTTGACTGCTCTCACCACATCAAGAGAATGTAGTGACCTTTCTTCCACAGAACGAGGTTCTGGAAAAAATAAAGGCAGAACAATATCCTGGTTTAAATGAAAACCTGACACTACCTTCGGTAGGAAATTAGGATGAGGCCGTAATACAATCTTATCCTTATGAATAATCAAATATGGATCTTTACAAGAAAGAGCAGCCAACTCTGATACTCTTCTTGCAGAAGATAAATAAATAATAAATAAATAGATAAAAATTAATTTTCTCGTTAAAAGGACCAAGGGAATATCTCGTTTTGGCTCAAAAGGCTGTTTCTGTAATGCCGACAGGACTAAAGTTAAGTCCCAAGGGTTCAGGGGTGACCTAACTGGAAGATTAATCCATGTTACCCCCTAAATAAAGCTACGAACCAGAGAGTGTGAAGTAAGTGGTCATTGAAAGAACACCGCTAAGGCTAACACCTGGCCTTTGATAGTACTCAAGGCCAGCTTCATTTCCAATCACATCTGCAGAAATTCAAGGATCCTACCTATGACATATTTCCTGGGGTGCCAACTCCTGGATTCACACCAGGACACATATGCCTTCCAGACGCTATAGTATATGACTCTGGAGGCCGCTTCCTAGCATTAACCAAAGTAGAAACTACTGAAGCTGACAGCCCACAGTCTTTCAGAATGTGGGTCTCAATAGCCAGACCATTAAATTTAGCGTTTGTAAAGGTAGGATGCAATATCGGACCTTGCAAGAGAAGGTCTGGCCATAGTGGTAGGGTCCATGGGTCCCCTACCGCCATCTTTAAGATCTCTGCAAACCAAGATCTCCTGGGCCATGACGGGGCCAAAAGAACCACCTCCTTCCCTTCCTGCTTGATCCTGTGAAGAAGGCGCGGAAGCAGTAGAACAGGAGGGAACGCATAGATCAGTGAAAACGGATCCCACGGAAACACCAAGGCATCTGTTCCGCATGCCATCGGATCCCTTGTCATTGACACAAAGTTGTCGATTTTGTTGTTGAAACTGGATGCAAACAGATCCACGTCCGGAATTCCCCATCTTTGACATATTGACAGAAAGATGTTGGGGTGAAGAGACCACTCTCCCAGAAACAACTGTTGGTGACTCAAGTAGTCCGCCTGCCAATTCTCTATCCCTGGAATGAAGATTGCTGATAGACAAGGAATGTTATCGTCTGCCCAAGATAGGATAGGATTCACCTCTCTCTGGGCCGCACGACTTCTCTGCCACCTTGGTGATTGATGTAGGCCACTGTTGTGGCATTGTCAGATTGGAGTCTGACAGGAAAATTCCGTAATCTGAGCGTCCAAGTCTTCAAGGGCAGGCATGCTGCCCAAATCTCTAGAATATTGATGGGCAAGGTCATTTCTGATTTGGACCATTTTCCTTGGACAGATGCTTCTTCCAGGACTGCTCCCCAGCCTAGAAGGCTGGCCTCTGTTGTTAGCACCTTCCAGGTAACTGGTAGAAAGGATTTTCCTTTTTGAAGATTCTTGGATATTAACCACCAATTGAGGCTCTGACGAACTTTCGGGGATAAACACATTGGGAAGTCCAGAGCTTGGACCTTCTTGTTCCAAGTTGACAGGATACTGTTTTGCAGCAGTCTTGAATGAAACTGCGCATAAGGAATGGCCTTGAATGAAGCCACCATCTTTCCCAACAATTTCATGCAAAGTCGAATAGAAGGATTCTTCTTTGCTTTGACCAACTGAATCAGTTCCCTTATGGAACTGATCCTTTCCTGGGGCAAAAACACCCTCTTCTGAGCTGTATCTATGATCAGACCCAAGTACTGCAATCTCCTTGAAGGTTTTAAGGAGGATTTCTCTAGGTTGAGAATCCAACCTAGGTATTCCAGATAGCTGACTGCAGTGACCAAACGTTGGTTTAAGCGGGCTACTGACTGATCTATCAAGAGTAGATTGTCTAAGTAGGCTAGTATCGTTATACCTTGAGCCCTTAACCTGGCTAAAGGAGGAGCCAGGACCTTTGTAAACACTCAAGGTGCAGTAGCTAGCCTGAAAGGTAGAGCTACGAACTGAAAATGAAGATTTTCTATCTCGAAGCATAGAAATTTCTGGTGAGCGGGAAAAATAGGCACACAGGGATGAGCATCCTTGATGTCGATTGACGCTAGCAGCTCTCCACCTTGTAGAATGGATACCACTGATCAGATTGACTCGACGCAAAAAGAGCAGATATTCAAAAACCGGTTTAGATCCTTGAGATCTAAAATGGGTCTGACATCCCCATTTGGTTTTGGTACCGTGAAAAGGTTTGAATAAAACCCTAATCCTCGCTCTTCTAAGGGGACAACCGATATCACTCTTTGAGACAAAAGATGATACAAAGCTAGAAAGAAAGACTTTTTTACTGGATCTCTGGGAACGTTTGATCTGAGAAAACGAGGAGACTGGAATTCTCGGAACTCTAGTTTGTAACCTAGAGATATTGAGGAAGCCACCCATCTGTCTTGACATTGTTCCTGCCAGACCCTTGAAAACTGCAGAAGTCTTCCCCCCACTCGAGCGAGCGGGGGCGTCCCTTCATAAGGAGGTTTTAGTATTTTGTTTTGTGGGTTTCCTCCCCCAGGGCCTCTTTTGACCCTGGGACTGACCCTGAGGTTTACCTCTTGAACCTGACAGTGGAGGCCGTCGTGGCTGCCTGGAGGCTGATGCTCCTGGCACTGGAGAAGAAGCTTGTCTAAAAGAAAAACGCTTAAACAACTTCTTAACTGGTAAAAGGGAACGTTTTCCTTTAGAAATTCTTTGGATGTACTTATCCAGATCGTCTCCAAATAACAGTTCACCATGAAATGGGAAACTGGCCAAGAGCTTTTTGCATGGCGCTTCGGCTGACCAATTTTTCAACCATAAGAGTCTACGTACATGTACCAGCCCTAGCATAAGCCCTGAGGCCTGGAGAATAGAATCTTTCATAGCGTCTACTGTAAAAAACACAACGCCTCTGATATCCCGGCTAAAATCTTGGGCCTGCTGATCAGGAATAATTTTGAGTACCTCTATAAACTGGTCCTTTAAGGACTGAGATATTGAATCGCTGATTCCAACTTCTTACCTATTGGATCTTCTTACCTGTTGGACCTTCAGCATTTGAGCATTGTCTACTGGACAAGTCAGGTTTTTGTTCACAGAGGATATAGCAGTCAATTGCTGGAAATCCCCATTTCTTATTAAACTCTTCCTCCATAGGATAAAGTGTTGAAAACTTTTTTGGAGAAAAAAAACGTTTATCTGGGTGCTCCCACTCAGAATACATAAGCTTTTTTAGCCATGAATGGATAGGAAAAGCATGAACAGTCTGGGGAGGGCTTTAGTGAACCCAAACCAGAAGTGGGCTCATCGACTGATTGCGCTACTGGCAGCAAAAATGTGGAGCGGACCAATTCAGTGAAAGACCAACAATCTTTCTTGTGAACCTGATCCTTCCGTATCAGGCTCTTCGGAAGAGGAGTCATGCTCTTGTGTCCCTCCACAGCTTGTAGCAGTAACACTAGTGCTTTTAAAAACACTCTTTCCTGCACTGGGCGTTGGAGGACGCCAACGCCGCACTAAGCCCGCCCCCCTCCTCTCTTTAAAAAAAAAAAAAAAAAACAGTTTTCCTGCGCGAGCGCGGGCCTCTGATCCTATGGGATCTTACACAGAGGGGAGAAATGGTGAGGAGAGCCTGGAAGCCGCCGAGTAGTGCGGCGTGCCGTTTTTACATTTTTTTTTAGTGCTTCTTCTTCGTGAAGAGGGGTAGCAAATAGCATAGGTGGGGGGCATCTGGTGGGGAGGAAACCCCCCCCCAGACTTACCGGAGGACTTCTGCTGGCTGGAGAAAATGGAAGCTGCTGCTCCGGACACATCGTGAGCTCTCTGAGGAAGCGTGAGAAGGTATGTGCTCTATACAGCCCCAGTGGTGACACATAAGCATGACAACATTTACCAACTTAAAGGAGACATTCATAAGAAAATTAAAACATTTCTTAGAAAACTTCACTTACCTTTTCCGCCGCAGGGTTTTCTGTGGTAAAACCAACAGACCCAATCTTCAACCTTCACAGTGGGTTCCGTTAAACCTTCAGGAGCTGGGGATCCTCGAGGAAACCCACAATCCTGCACCTGTAATAGCATCACCGCCAGTAAAAATGTAAGGCCTTACTAACAAAAGTACTGCATCCCAGGGTCCAGCTCTCTAAAAAGAGAAGCGTTACAGGCAAAAACCCCGTTTCTTCGGATACGATGCCCGGGTACCATTCAATTCAGCCAAAGAGACACTTTGAATGGATCCGGCTGCATGGCTAGCCCCAGCAAGGATTGCTCCAGTGGAACTCAGCACAGCACATCTTTACTCGTGACCAACACCTTAGACACTGGCGAAAAAACTGAGGTACTCCCAGTAGTGGCAGGGGTTATATAAGGGAGTGCACTTTTTATCTTAGGGCGTGCCAGTGTCCATCACCTGAAGGTGGATTATAACCCACATAGGCTCTGTGTCCTGTGATGTACGATAAGAAAATTTGGGTTACTGCTGATTGTATCCAGTTAAAGTGGTTGTAAAGTCAGAAGTTTTTTTTATCTGAAGGCATTCTATGCCTTCAGATAAAAAAAACCTTCCGTGTGCAGCAGCCGCCCCAGCACCCCCTAATACCCGAGCCCCATCTCTCTCCAGTGATGTCCACAAGTGCCTCGGCCATCCAGGACTTTCCTCCTGATTGGCTGACACAGCAGCTGCGTCATTAGCTCCCGCTGCTGTCAGTCAGTTAGTGAATCCGGGGCCGAACCAGGGCTCTGTGTCTGAATGGACACAGAGAGCTGTGACTTTGCTCAGGTGCCCCCCATAGCAAGCTGGTTGCTGTGGGGGCACTGAACAGGAGGGAGGGGCCAGGAGAGTGGAAGAGGGAACCAAGAAGAGGAGGATCTGGGCTTCCCTGTGCAAAACCACTGCAACAGAGCAGGTAAGTAGAACATGTTTGTTATTTTAAGAAAAAAAAAAAAAATGAGACTTTACATTCACTTTAAGAATACAACTTTCCTAATTAAGACAAATGCCTAACTGTGGAGACACACATTACAATACGGTTACCTAAGTTCTACTGAAGGCTCAGAGACACCCTGTAATCAACTTGCAAGTAAAAGCACAGAAATATCAAGCACCTTAAAGTGTAATATGAAAATACTTCATCCGCCCTCCCACAGTGCCCACTTTTTACATTCAAATACTGGCAATATATACCTTTTTGGATGATCTGTATACCACGGTTACATGATAAACTGCACAGTTTCTCCAGTGCTGAGAGTTCAGGTAGGAGGTGATTTCCACTACAGCCTGTATAAACACCCACATGTGTGATGTCAATATCATGTGACCTGGCTAACTGAGAACAAGTAAATGTTCTCTCCAGCATAAAAGACCCAACTGAGCATGTGCAGGTCGGCTACCCTGCTTGTTAGCTGGCCTTCCCCAGATAGACAGTATAGGAGGGGGAGGATCTATGCATACAGGATAAAACAGCCTTTTTACACAGTGCAGAGGACTAACACCTTAAGTTCCACAGTGAGTATAACAAGCATGCTATGCCACATATACAGACTGATTTTACTGTTGTGGGTTTAGTAACACTTTAAGTGCTCTTCAACTTGCTGGTAAAGTTAACTACTTCAGAGTTAATTATCTAGCACAGTCTACTGCTTAATTTATAGATCTCTCCTTTTCTTGGAATGTCTAATAACTGTGCTAGTAGTTCTTCTGCTCCTCCTTTCACCTCCCTACATAAACCTTTATGTAGCAGCCTGGGGAGGGGCGCAGAAGATTATTATAGTGCGGAGGTCGACAACCTATCGATCGCAGGAAAGTGACAGTAAATTGCATCGCTGCTTGGTTGACCCTGTCTTGGCAAGATGGGGATGTCGATGCTCCTTCTCAACTTGCAGAGCAGCACAGTGAAGTAACATGCTTAAAGTGTAGCCAAAGTATAGCCACGTTGAAGTCATATTGTCTTTTATTGTAACAAAAGAAGGGGAGATGGGGGGAGGGGTAAACCCAATAGAGGTGGGTTTTAAAGGGGTTACTCTGTGCAACAATATAATCAAAGATCTTAGTTATTAAAATAATTCTGTTTTATTCAAATATCTTGACATATAAAAACGCATTTAAAGATAAGTACTGCAAATGAACACAACTATGATATAAATGCGGCCGCTAGTAACAAGACAAACATTACAAAGGACAACATATAAAGCTACCCGGTCAGGGTGTGTTGCATTATACCCTGATGACCATCAAGAGTCGTCAAATAGCCAAATAGTGGTGTACAAGTACCCCTAGGTCAATGGTTCTATATCATTTAGATTTTGGCTTTTACGGTCATACGTGGTATAATGCAAGTGAGGATGGAGAGTGCAATAGGGTGGAAGCACCTGTGATAAACCTGGGTGATGATGTACTGAGCCTATTCACATCTATTGGATCTGGGTTTAGGTTAGAACAATATTCAGAATCAAGTTAGGAGGGTAAAAAACAAAAATTCCCCTTGTATGTGAATAATGGCTGAATGGCAATTAGTGAGTCATTTGTCAATCCTTGTCCAAGTTATACAGGTTCCTGATTCAAACAATTGCCAAGCAGAAGGTAGGATCATGGATATGCAATCAGCACATCTTAATGGGTGTTATTGGAGACGGTTACGTTATGCAGTATGTTAATGTGACTTGCAAGTAGAGTTGCTAAGACAATCAATCCTGTTAAAGTGGCTGTACGTTACCATCTTCACCATTACTGCAAGACTCCTTGGCAGTGCGATCCTCTAGGCTTGGATGTCAGTGCTTCCCTTGTCCCACATTGGGAATCCCTTAGGTGGCTGCTGGGAACGGCCGTCGGTGCTAGTATGGTGGCTCCTCGAGAGGTTCGGCTGCGGTAATCCCGGTACTGAAAAAATCCCTTAGTCAGTGTAATGTCCGTCTGGTATCCGCCGCTCATGGAGCCCACCGCTAGCTAAGAATTCCAGCTAGAATAAGCCGCCGTACACTCTCCTCTCAGCCCGTAACGCATGGACCGGGGAGCGTTGTGACGTCAACGCGTTTCGCCGTGGTTCACTGATGTAGCTTCATCTTGGACGTTCATTGGACGGTTAGCCACACTCCCTTCTTATTGTGTATTTTTCGGTGGTTGCCGCCAATGAAAAGTCCTAAAAGGCTCTCGAAAGGATATTGTCCAATCAAGAATAGTTGATTGTTCCTTGCGGCCTATCAGCTGGTATTAGGATTATTTGTTTTCCTAATTTTGAAACAACTGCCGAGATATTACTCATAAAAGGTACATCATAGCGTATGATAGACGCTAATAAATGGTAAATATCAGGACTAGGGAACTAAATGGCAAAGATAGGTGAGGAGATAATAGACTGTGGCAAGACAGACCAACGCACCGTGGGAAAAGTCTTCTGTGACAGGGTGACGTGCTTGATCAGCAGTGTTACATGCAAGATGGTGACATGTACAAATTAGCATACAATTTAGCTAGCTTAAGAATGGTTGGTATTGCTTCTAAGTAAGTATGTCTATTCGTAAGTTAGATCAAAGTAGCAATACAGAAGTTTCCAGGGGGGAAATTGAGGATTGATTATATCATATCATACCTATTAATTTATTCTATAGGCTAATCCTCATTTCTATTTGGCCTAATCATGCCACCCCCCATATCTCTTCTAAAACAGGCAAAGCACAAGCACCAAATGGAAATCCTCATACAGAAGTTTTTAGGGGGGAAAAATTGAGGATTGATTGTGTTATATCATACCTATTAATTTATTCTATAGGCTAATCCTCATTTCTATTTGGCCTAGTCATGCCACCCCCCATATCTCTTCTAAAACAGGCAAAGGCCAAGCACCAAACGGAAAATAGCACAGGTAGCACCAATATTTATAGACAGAGGGACTAATAGTACTTCTTGAAATCTAAGCATTATATTTAGGGTTCCAGGAACACTTGTAGATTCAACTCAGTATTTAACCCTACCGGCACGAGGGACTTTAACTTATAGACCCACCACTTCTCCTTTTGGAGAAGTATGCGGTCAAAGTCGCCTCGTCTGGTGGGTAATTTCAGTGCATAGATCCCTTTAACTGTTAGTCCCTCTGAAGAGCCTCGGTGGCACAGGGCAAAGTGTTTAGCAAGAGGTTTTTCTGGTATCTTCCCTTTTTTGTTGATTTCACGTAGGTGCTCGCCAATGCGTATTTTAAGTGGTCTTTTAGTTTTGCCTATGTATATCTTAGGACATGGGCACGTTATTAGGTAGATTACTCGTGACGTTGAGCAGTTAATAAGGTCCCGTATCTCATAGGTCTTCTCGTTCAATGCATCAGTGAAGGTGGAGGTTCTGTGGACAAAGGGGCACACATGGCACTTATTACAGGGATACATTCCCTTTGTACGCGGGTATTGGGATAACCAGGTGGGGTCAGGTTCTTTGACGAATTCAGACTGGATCAGCATGTCGCCCAAGCTGGGGGCTCGTCGTGCAACCATCTTTGGCGAGGTGCTGACTATTTTGGCGAGTTCTGGGGCATTGGTCAGGATCCCCCAATGTTTTTGAAGGATGGAATGTACTTTGTTCCACTGGGACCCAAAGGCAGTTATGACTCGAACGGGTTCATTTATTTGGGCCGGATGCACGTCAGTAGTTTTAGTTCCATATAACAGGCTTTCCCTACTCCTAATGGCTGCCTTCTTCCTTGCTCTTCTGAGTAGCCTATGGGAATATCCCCGTTCTCGAAATCTCATATAGAGTTCGCTGCTCTCCCGTCTATAATCAGCTGCATTACTGCAATTCCTTTTGATTCGAAGGAATTGCCCCACTGGTATCCCATTTTTTAGCCAATGGGGATGGTGACTTGTTGCTTGCAGCAGCGTATTGGCGGCCGTTTCCTTGCGGAATGTACAGGTGCCAAGTTGACCCTCCTCAATTGTGATCTGTAGATCTAGGAAAGACAGTCTCTTCAGATCATAGTTGTACGTCAACCATATGTTTCGGTCATTGATATTTAGTTCATTCATGAACATATGTAGGTCGTCAAGACTGCCCCCCCAGATCATTAAGACATCATCAATGTACCGCAGCCAGGTATGTACGTGGCTGCGGTACATCGTAGAGGGGTAGACGTCCTCCTCTTCCCAGTGTCCCAAGTGGAGGCACGCGTAGGCTGGTGCCCACGCGGCACCCATAGAGGTGCCTTGTATTTGGTGATAGTATGAGCTCAAAAATTGGAAAAAGTTATTGTGCAGAGTGAACTCCAAGAGCTCAACCAAAAACTCATTCTGTGGTTCTGACTCTGGCTAAGTTTCTTTTAGGAACCACTCAACTGCCTGAAGTCCCTTGGAGTGGGTATTGAGGTATAGAGAGACTCGACGTCTACACTAACCAAGAGCTTCCCCTCCAACTGCACGGGCGCATTAATTTCGGTGATTTTAGCCAATACATGTCTAGTATCCTGCACGAACGATTTCAGGTTTTTTTACCATGTCCTGTAGCAGGGAGTCCAGATAGCGTCCCACTCTCTCCAAAGGGCCCTGACAGGCCGATACAATTGGTCGGCCTGGTGGTTTTATTTTTATGGACCTTTGGGATAATGTAGAAGGTGGGTACGTTATACTCCCTCACTAGATGTTCAAACTCTCGATTAGTTAGTAATTCCTCGTCTTTTGCCTCCGATAGTTTCCTATTTAATTCGAGGACCAATACTGGAAAGGGATTACCGTCCAGTCTTTCGTAGGTGGTGGTGTCATTTAGCAAGCGCTTTGCTTCCCTCTCATAGTCCTGTTGGTTCAAGAGTACCACATTACCCCCTTGTCACTCTTCTTTAGTATGATGTTATGTCTTTTTCTGAAGTCCATTAGGGCTGCCCTTTTACCTGCTGTCAGGTTGTCTGGTGATCGTTTAGTCCAGTCAACCTTAGCCAAGTCGGTTTGTACCATATCCAAGAAAAGCTTTAGCCAGCTATTCTTGGATAGAGGCGGCATTTTTTGTGACCTTATTCTTAAATTGGCTTGTCTCCGTATTGGGGCGGCTGTCATTAGTGGTCCCTCATTCTCTTCCAACAAGGAATTTAGGATCTCCAATGCTCTTTGGTCATCTATTTCTAATGTTGTTAGAGTTGTTACTGTACTGTTATCGTAGAGGGAATGCAAGAAAACTTTCCTCAAGAACAGGGTAATGTCCTTGAAGACTATGAATTCGTCCATGTTATTAACTGGAGAGAAGGTCATATTGTCTTTTATGCAGCTTAGGTTTTATGTAGAATTGTTTGTGTTTAGCTCTGCTGATAAGTCAGCATGTCCACAATTAAGTTACAAGGCCATTTTGGCCACAGGAGTGTACAGCCAATTACTCTGTAAATATTTCATATCAATCATTTGTTTTTCACAATGAAGTTATTTTTGTAATAATATTATAGCTGCTCTCAGCTATTATTTTCTCCACAATGGAGTTTGCCTCTTTGGCTGGGACTAGCTCTGCCTATATGTAGAAAGATTCCAGGTTAAGGGGGACAGCAGGTATAGTAAGTGACCACATTTAAAATATTGATCAAAAGAGGGGAGTTTGTTAAAGTGTTTGTAACCCTAAAAAAAAAAAAAAAAAAAAAAGGGAGATCCTGTTACTTTAAAGCAACTCGTGGCCCTCCAGCTGTTGCAAAACTACAAGTCCCATGAGGCATTGCAAGACTGACAGTTACAAGCATGACTCCCACAGGCAGAGGCATGATGGGACTTGTAGTTTCCCAACAGCTGGAGGGCCGCCAGTTTGAGACCCCTGCCTTAAAGCATGTTATACAGCACAGTGCTTGTGCTGTGTAATTTGGCCACCTGTATCACCCGAAATACCTGATTGATCCTGCCTGGCTATGCCCTCTCCCCTCTAAATGGACCACGGTTTATCATGACTGCTGAACCCTGACACCGTGGTCAGTTGACGTGCCTCCATCATCTGCCGCTCTCCTCTGTCCTCTTCCCCCCTTCCCTGCCCTTCAGCTCTTACCAGTGCCCGCACCCCACTGCTGAAAGAACTGTAGAAAATACACACAATCCAATCTGTTAGAAAGCATCCTATGCTGCAGTGTATGTTCTTTGTAAAAAAATATTTACTTCCTGACCCCTGTACACTGCCCTGCATGCTACCAACTCCTGCTGTACACTGGTCTACATTACCAATGACTCCTTCATAATGGGCTTGTGTGGGTGACCAATTAATCTACAGACATGAAAAAAATGTGCATGGAAGTGAATGGCAAGTGTCTCACTGTGACACTAAACAAAAGCTGTGCCACTCCAAGCAACCAAGACACTCCGACCACAGAATATCTTACCCACCCCTACAATTAAGCCCATGGGAGGATGAAATATTAGAGGTATGCAACATGGGAGGAAACAAGCTGAAGCTTACTTTGTACACTCTACTATTAGACTGATTTATAGTGCGTGGCTCCACTTTCTTTATTTTATCAAATTTCTCGCTTAAGCTATCTTTTAAGATCGGCCACATGTATGTTGACATTTGCTTTAATATATTTTTCTACATTTTTATCATGCTGTTCTTACTAGGGCCTTGCTAGTTACTTTTTTTTTTTTTTTTTTTTTAAGATAGGGTGCTGCACCCCAGGGATCTTTGATTTCTACTATGTTGTTTAGGTAGATCTCTCAAAAGGTTGCCAACTCCTGCTATAAAGTGTCACTTGAGTAAGTCTGCTGAGGTTGCCGACATCCCATCAAAGATGGTGGCACCTAGCAACAAAGGGTTTTTGGATGTCTACACAACGGAGGCTTTTACAGATAAATAACATACCTAAAACTGTTACATGCATATATAACCTTATGATTGTTGAAAAGAATGGTCTGGTGACAGGAGATCTAAAATTACAACACAGTTTAAGTCATGGAAACTAATAAAACATTTTGGATTGTGTGACGGAAGTAACTTTGGGTGGGTGGCTTGTGGAACACCGCTTACCTTGGAGAGCTCTGGAAACTCCGTGTCTGGCTCCCACGGCCCCTCCTGTGTGTAAATCACATTGTGTCCATTAGGGGCACAGGGTGACCGAGAACCCCAGTCTGATCTGTGCTAGTCAGACTCTCCGTACAGCAAGACTGGAATATTGTATACATTGTATATTGTCTCTTGCTGTTGTGGACTGTTTGCTGGGATCATTTGGGGTGTGGCTGTGTCCCATTGTTCTGTTGCGTCTGCCTGCCTTAGGAGAAATGTATTATGGGATGGATGTTTTGTATTTGTGTTCCTGGCATGTGGACTGGGGGCAGGGTAGAAAGGGGAGGGGCAAATTCCTCCAACAACTCTCCCTGCCGATTGGACAGTTTAACCCGCCTTGAATCAAAGGGGGGTGGGGGAATGTTCCCTGAGTGTATACTTGTGTACCTGTGTTTGAATAAACTGTTTGATGTTTTTCATCCTAGACTGAGTTACGGCTAATGACTGGGTGAGCTAAGGGGTTTTGGATAGTGCTGGTTCTGAACAAAGGAAGCATTTACAGCGGACATAGTTCTGTTGAGGATGGGGGTCCATCACAGAGGGCAATTACAGATTATGAGCAAATATTACAATTTGGAAATGCTACTTACCGTACTTATGAGAGTCTGTGTGTTTGACACCGGATTTCAATTCAGCCTGAAAAATAAGCAGATCACTTAGTGTGTTAAACATAAGTTTTATTTACAGTTCGCAAAAAAAGATCACATATTAACCTTAATTTAAAGTAAAACAATGTTTGGCATACATTTATACAGGTAACAAATATACCAATACACCATATATAAGCAGGATTCCTGGACCAATGCCAAAAGAGAACATAATGGGATGCATCATATATAATGTCACCCAAAAGGGAAAAATATGACTACAATGCCTTATAGGATTTTTGGCCAATGTATCTGGTAAAAACACAATGCAATAGTTGCTGAATGTATCTACTGATGGTTATCAAAACAAGAAAAATATTGATGGAATTACAAACACAATGAGGCTGATTTTTAGAAGTTGATAATGTTCACACAAAGAAGAGAAGAGTTATCCAATTGTGAAAAGTAATTTCTTCTTTATTTCATATGCACATGATTCAATGATTGAAGTAAAGCTTTACTTTTTCTGTGTGAAATTTTCAACTCCTTTAGCAAATCAGTTTCAGTGTGTTGCTTTTTCATTTTAGACGCATACATACAATATCCTCTAGACCCAGTAATGTGTCACTGCCAACAGGAAATTTACTGGTTAAACAAATTTTCCAATATCTGACGCAAGTTCCTACAGAGCAAATAAATACTGGCACCAACACGGAAAACAGACAAGCTTTATAGGAAACCGGAAGACCACACATTACTATTTATTAAGAAACTAACACAGTTATCAAGATCAGCCAGCAATTCTGGGTATTCCTGATAATGCTACCGGTAGTAAGACCAAAACATAAATTATTGACATTTGAATGAACAAACTTTTCACATGTAAACTACAGATAAGATTTTCAGCCTTCAAGCTCAACAATATAATTTATCTGTCTATGCTGTTTAACCCCTTCAGATCCGCGCTATAGCCGAATGACGGCTACAGTGCGGACCTACTTTGCCGGTAGGCCGTCAATAGACGGTCTTCCCTTTGCACGCTCCCCGCACGCCCCCTGCAGGGCGTACGCAGCGAGTGCTGTCATCACCGAGACTTGGGTGATCACAGATCGGAGCCCGATCCGGCCCCTTGATCAGCTGTCAGCCAAGTAAACAGAAGATCGGTAATCTTTTTTTTTTCTCCTCACGCTTACAGCGTGAGGAGGAAAAAAAGAAGACGATCACCGGCTTCTGTGCAAGGGACATCGGCCCCAAAGAGGAAGAGGCAAAGCCGCCTCATCTGTGCCCACCAGTACCACCTGCCAGTGCCCACAGTGCCACGAATCAGTGCCCACCAGAGCATAAGTGTCAGCAATCAGTGCCTCCTATCAATGCCCATAAGTGCCACCTATCAATGCCCACCAGTGGTGCCAGTGTCACCCAGTGCCCATCACTGCCACCCATCAGTGCCACCTATTAGTGCCCTTCAATGCCACCTATCAATGCCACCCATCAGTGCCCACCAATGCAGCCTATCAGTGCAGCCTCATCAGCGTACATCAATGAAGGAGAAAAAGTACCTGTTTGCACAATTTATTAACAAAATATAAAATGGTTTTGTACTTTTTAAAAAAAAATTTTGGTCTTTTTTAATTTTTTCAACAAAAAAATAAAAAAACCACAGGTTATCAAATACCACCAAAAGAAAGCTCTATTTGTGGAAAAAAATGATAAAAATTTCATTTGGGTACATTGTTGTACGACCACGCAATTGTCGTTCAAAGAGTGACAGCTCTAAAAGCTGAAAATTGGTCTGGGCAGGAGGGGGGTTTTGGTGCCCAGTAAGCAAGTGGTTAACAGCAGCTACTCAGTATTAGTACTTCATATCCAAAATACGTCCTTCTCAAAGTAACAATGAATAAATCCTGACAGCCAATATAACACAGGAGCAGCCCCCCTCTCCCCGTGTTTGAATCACTTAACATGGTCCAGACTGAATCGGAGAGTACAATACATACAGGGACAGACAATTAAAAGGTAAAACAGACATGAACTACATTTTACACCAATTCTGGGGCCATCACATTTGCTTCAGTGTAAGGTATTTTTTTTATTTAATTTATAGAAAAGAAGCATTAAGCACCTCGTTTGACCTAATTTAGAGTTCCCGACAGCACTTTAAAAAAAGCTCCCTTTTTCATCAGAGGCATAAAAGGTTTCATCTCACATTAAGTAACTTGGCTTTGAGAACATCATGAATTAGCACAATTTACTTTTTCACAGGTTTGCAATGATTTAAAATACAAATTACATTGATTTTTTTGAAAGGGAACATTTTACCCACTTCAATACAGGGCACTTTACCCCCTTCCTGCCGAGGACAATTTTCAGCATTCAGCGTCACACTTTGAATGACTAATAAGCGGTCGTACAACACTGTACCCAAACTAGATTTTTATCATTTTCTTTCCACAAGTAGAGCGTTCTTTTGGTGGCATTTGATCACCTCTGGGATTTTTATTTTTTGCTAAACTAAAAAATATATATATTTTTTTTTTTTTTTTTTATTTCAAAGTTATTCTTCATTTCTAAAATTTCGTTTTCTCCTTCACTGACCGTCACTGATGAGGCGGCACTGATGAGGAGGCACCAATATGTAAAATTGGTGTGCACAGATAGGCTACACTGATATGCAGCACTGATGGGCACTAATAGATGGCACTGATGAGGAGGTACTGACAGGCATCACTGATGGGCACTGATTGGCAATTGTAAATGGCATTGACAGACAATACTGATGGTCGCTGATTGGCACTTTGATGGGCATTTATTGGCGATTTGGGTGGGCACTCACTGGCATTGTGGTGGGCACCTCTGATGGGGGCTGCACTGATAATCAATGCGCTGATTATCAGTGCATCCTTATATTACCTAAAGTATTGGGACACCTGCCTTTACACGCACATTTTATTGGGGTCTTAGTCCGTAGGGTTCAATAACAGCTTCAGCTCTTCTGGGGAGGCTGTCCACAAGATTTAGGAGTGGGTCTATGGGAATGTTTGACCATTCTTGCAGAAACGTATTTGTGAGGTCAGGCACTGATGTGGACAAGAAGGCCTGGCTCGCAGTCAACGCTCTAATTCATCCCAAAGGTGTTCCATCGGGTTGAGGTCAAGACTTTGTGCAGGCCAGTCAAGTTCCTCCACCCCAAACTCGATCACGTAATGTCTATATGGACCTTGCTTTGTGCACTGGTGCACAGTCATGTTGGAACAGGAAGGGGCCATCCCCAAACTGTTCCCACAAAGTTGGGAGCATGACATTGTCCAAAATGTCTTGGTATGCCGACGCCTTAGGAGTTCCCTTCACTGGAACTAAGGGGCCAAGATCAACCCCTGAAAAACAACCCCACACCATAATCCTCCCTCCACCAAATGACCAGTGCACAAAGCAAGCTCCATACAGACATTGAGGACAGCCTCCTCAGAAGTTGAAGCTGTTATAGCTGCAAAGGGTGGGCCAACTCAATATTGAACCTTACCGAAAAAGACCGGGAGGCCATTAAACTTTATGTGTAAAGACAGGCGTCCTACTACTTTTGGTATTATAATATATATATACATATATACATATACATACACACATATACACACACACAGTTCTGCTCATAAGTTTACATACCCAGGCAGACATTATGATTTCTTGGCCATTTTTCAGAGAATATAACACAAAAACTTTTTTCACTCATGGTTAGCGTTTGGCTGAAGCCATTTATTATTAATCAACTACGGTTAGCGTTTGGCTGAAGCCATTATTAATCAACTATGTATACTCTTTTTAAATCAAATGGCAACAGAAACTACTCAAATTACCCTGATCAAAAAAAGTTTACAGACCCTGGTGATTTTGGCCTGATAACATGCACACAAGTTGACACAAAGGGGTTTGAACGGCTATTAAATGTAACCATTCTCACTTGTGATCTGTTTGCTTGTAATTGGGGTGTGTGTGTGTGTGTGTGTGTGTGTGTGTGTATTAAAGGTCAGTGTGTTTCTGGACTCCTGACAGACCCTTGCATCTTTCATCCAGTGCTGCACTGGCGTTTCTAGATTCGGAGTCATGGGGAAAGCAAAAGAATTGTCAAAAAGGATAAGCAGGAAAAGGTAGTTGAACTGTATACAACAGGAAAGGGATATAAAAAGAAACCCAAGGAATTGAGAATGCCAATCAGCAGTGTTCAAACTCTAATCAAGAAGTGGAAAATGAGGGGTTCTGTTGAAAACCAAACAACGGACAGGTAGACCAACTAACATTTCAGCCACAACTGCCAGGAAAATTGTTAGGGATGCAAAGAAAAACCCACAAATAACTTCAGATGAAATTCAGGACTCTGAAAACATGTGGTGTGGCTGTTTCAAGATGCACAATAAGGAGGCACTTGAAGAAAGATGCATGGGCTGCATGGTTGAGTCGCCAGAAGAAAGCCATTACTATGCAAATTAGGGTTGTCCCGATACCACTTTTGTAAGACCGAGTACAAATACTGATACTTTTTTTCCCAAGTACTCACTTTTTTTTTAACGCCATGTGACAGTTTGACTGATAGGCACTGATAGCCTACACTTATGGGCACTAATAGATGACACTGATAGGCAGCACTTATTGGCACAGATAGGCGGCACTTATGGGCAGTGATAGCTGGCACTGATAGGTGACACTTATGGGCAATGATAGATGGAACCGATAGGCGACACTTATGGGCAGGCACTGAAATGTAGCACCAATTGGCAATTGCATAATAAATGACATGAATGATGAGAGGAAAGGAAGGTTTTTGCAATGCTACAGTGGGGGCGGAAAGCATTCAGACCCCCTTATATTTTTCACTCTTTGTTATATTGCAGCCATTTGCTAAAATCATTTAAGTTCATTTTTTTCCTCATTATTGTACACACAGCACCCCATATTGACAGAAAAACACAGAATTGTTGACATTTTTGCAGATTTATTAAAAAAGAAAAACTGAAATATCACATGGTCTTAAGTATTCAGGCCCTTTGATGTGACACTCATATATTTAACTCAGGTGCTGTCCATTTCTTCTGATCATCCTTGAGATGGTTCTACACCTTCATTTGAGTCCAGCTGTGTTTGATTATACTGATTGGACTTGATTAGGAAAGCCACACACCTGTCTATATAAGACCTTACAGTTCACAGTGCATGTCAGAGCAAATGAGAATCATGAAAAAAAATTCTGCTGCACTTAAGGTTCCTAAGAGCACGGTGGCCTCCATAATCCTTAAATGGAAGACGTTTGGGGCGAACAAAACCCTTCCTAGAGCTGGCTGTCCGGCCAAACTGAGCCATCAGGGGAGGAGAGCCTTAGTGAGAGAGGTAAAGAAGAACCCAAAGATCACTGTGGCTGAGCTCCAGAGATGCAGTCGGGAGATGGGAGAAAGTTGTAGAAAGTCAACCATCACTGCAGCCCTCCACCAGTTGGGGCTTTATGGCAGAGTAGGTAAGTAAAATGAGAATAAAAACGGCGCTGCCCTCTATAATATTATTAAGTAACAGGAAAAAAATGTCATAAGATTCAGACCTAAATCCAAATGACTCCGATGCATAAAAGCTCCACCAATATCAAAACTTAATACAGTCTAAACCAGAGTAGATCATATATTTAGAGATGACCAAAGTTTCAAAAAACACCATTACTTTAAAGACTACTGAATAAGGTGCATCCCCTCAGCGGGGTAAAAATGTTATCCAAATTGGAGTATAATAAATGAGTGAAGAAAATTATTATGGTGAGCTGTGCGAAAAAAGAGGTGCAAAAAAATTATTTTATGAAATTAACCCCAGAGTTCAAAAATTTTGGGACAAAATGGCGCCCAAAAAAATTTTTTGAATAGTAAAGAGTAAGTGTGAAATTTATTATCAGTGTAATGTACGTGTTGCCACTTCCATATATATATGTGCAAAGAAATAAGTGGGGTTGTGTTGGACTCCAATGTTCAAAAATATTGGGACAGTATGGCGCTTGTGAAACGTAAAGTGTCCTAATATGTGACAAACTAAATTATAATACAATTAAATCACTCCCTGTGCATAAATTACAATAAAAAAATAAATATTCAGTTAATTCCAATTTCCTTTGTTTGTAACAGGTGATATAGTTGATTTCTAAAAAGTTTTTATATATAATCCATGCAGAAAAGAGTGTTGTAAACCAGGTGGGGAGAACAGAGTTCAGCTGTAAGTGCTGTTTATTTCACCCTGGAGGATACACCGCAGTGACTTCTGTGCGATTTTTCATAAGGTGACTTGAAGTGCTCGCCCCCCAGTGCTACCCCACTCACCAGAAATAATCACCCCTGCAGGGGTACCAAGCGACAGAGTGGGTGCTTTAGGGTGGATGATGTTCACTCCAAAGCTGCTTCCATTCCTCTGCTCTGTGCGGTCCTCACGGCTGAAAGCTGAAAATTGGTCTGGATAGGAGGGGGTGCTGAGGGGATGCACCTTATTCAGTAGTCTTTAAAGTAATGGTGTTTTTTGAAACTTTAGTCATCTCTAAATATATGATCTACTCTAATAATATTATAGAGGGCAGCGCCGTTTTTATTCTCATTTTACTTACCTATTATGTAATTAGACCCCTAGGGGTACTAATTAGAGATTGGCAGCAGCTCTCATTCTGTCCTAAGCGCGGATCTATCTACTTATACTTTATGGCAGAGTGGCCAGACGGAAGCCTCTCCTCAGTGCGAGACACATGAAAGCCCGCATGGAGGTTGCTAAAAAAACCACCTGAAGGACTCCAAGATGGTGAGAAAAAAAGATTCTTTGGTCTGATGAGACCAAGATAGAAGTTTTTGGCCTTAATTCTAAGCGGTATGTGTGGAGAAAACCAGGCACTGCTCATCACCTGTCCAATACAGTCCCAACAGAGAAGCACGGTGGTGGCAGTATCATGCTGTGGGGGTGTTTTTAAGCTGCAGGGACAGTATGACTGGTTGCAATCGAGGGAAAGATGAATGCGGCCAAGTACAGGAATATCCTGGACGAAAAACCTTCTCCAGAGTGCTCAAGACCTCAGACTGGGCCAAAGGTTTACCTTCCAACAAGACAATGACCCTAAGCACACAGCTAAAATAACGAAGGAGTGGCTTCACAACAACTCCGTGACTGTTCTTGAATGGCCCAGCCAGAGCCCTGACTTAAACCCAATTGAGCATCTCTGGAGAGACCTAAAAATGGCTGTCCACCAACGTTTACCATCCAACCTGACAGAACTGGAGAAGATCTGCAAGAGGGAATGGCAGAGGATCCCCAAATCCAGGTGTGAAAAACTTGTTACATCTTTCCCAAATAGACTCAAGGCTGTATTAGATAAAAAGGGTGTTTCTACTAAATACTGAGCGCAAAGGGTCTAAATATATAGGACCATGTGATATTTCAGTTTTTCTTTTTTAATAAATCTGCAAAAAATGTCAACAATTCTGTGTTTTTCTGTCAATATGGGGAAAAAAAATGAACTTAAATGATTTTAGCAAATGGCTGCAATATAACAAAGTCAAAAATTTAAGGGGGTCTGAATACTTTCCGACCCCACTGTATATGGCATATAGCATTGCAAAATCCTTTCTTGGCTCTCATTATTCATGTCATTTAACATAGCATCTAGTAAGTATGCTGCGATGCCCATATTGGTACACTTGCACTCGGCTGCAGTGGTCATCTTGTTATACCCAGCCCGGACTGTATGGGCTGGGTGTAACAAGACGTCCGCTGCTGGCTTACAGCAGCCAAGTGCAGGGTGCACCAAGATGGGCGTCGTGATGTTTACCCTCTGATGGGAGAGACAGATCGTCACTACCTGTACCAAACGTGACGGCTCGGGTCACCATTTTGGACATAATATACGGCAGCGCCCTGCATCCCTGCCCTGGCCAGCTTACCCCTAGTTCCACTGCTGCCAGACTGATCTCTGCCCGCCGACTTCCCTTTGCAGGTATCGAATTAGGGATGCTGCTCCGCCCCCGCTTCGTCTGAGAATACCATATCACACCGCCGCGCTTACCTCACCGCGGCGTGTGTTGATCCCGGCCTCAGCTGACTCTGGTTGCTTATTAGCAATCACAGCTGTACTTACCTGCCTCTATACAACCCATTCCTCTAGCTTTGGACAATCATTTTAATTGTGTTATGCTGCAGGATTCTCTCTCAAACAAGCAAACAGTCCAGAGGTATGTTACTAGCACCATCCAATGCTATTGGGAGTATAGACCAGTTTGTCTTCTTACTAGATACTGATTGATGTATGTACTCCTTTTTTTACTATCATGGTTCGCTATATCTATCTAACTTTTTATATATTTCTATATACTTTAGTACATTCATACATATAGTGCTAAGCATTGCACCCACACTGCCTTGGCACTTGTTTTTTGTTTAAATTTAGAGACACATACATCAATCAACTGTGGTATATACTCAGTTGTGGCCAGTCAGCTGTGGTTGGTTTTTACCTCCCCCGGCTAGGTGTTCTTGCAGTGGACTCCATTGCCCTGTCTCCTATGCTGTGCCGCTGTGGCTTATTTACTTGCCCCTGATTACCATCTTGGAGCTGTCTTTGGCTGTCCGCGGGCCAAGGAGGAGTACAGATAAAATTCCATCTCCCTATGTGTCTAGCATCGGTTAACCTGCCTGTGTAAGTACGATAATCCATTGTCCTATTGTTATGAACTATGTTTTAGCGTGTTGTCCGATGCTGAAAGTGTAATTCGAATGAGAGATCTATTTTCACCTATATTGTTATCTGTATATACTAATTTCTATCATATTTATATTATAGAAAAACAAACAACGCAACACGATTGTTTTAGGTGACACTAAGCCTCTGAGGAAGGACGTCATCGTCCAAAACATGTCAGGCATCATTTACAGCATGGACTCCTGCTAGCCTAAACCTCTATATAGGGCAGCTAAGTTTTATGCCTATTTATGTATACTGAGTATAACGCTGATATTAACATTTTTTATGTTAAAAAAATATTTTTTTGATACTGTAATTATATATTGTGAATACCTAATAAAATACTTTTTTATTCTACACTTGGTCTGTCATTCAAAATCCTGAGGGGTTATACTGTGCCTTGTGCACCAGGTTTTCTTTTGTTTGATATATTGGATTGGACAGACCAAGTGTTTTTGCACACACTGCCAATCCTTGCTTCATTTGCCAAGAGGAATGGGCAGCTTTACCATCTGAGAAGATAAAGAGCCTCACCCACAAATACCACAAAAGACTTCAAACTGTCATTGATGTTAAAGGGGACAATACACGGTATTAAGAACTGGGGTATGTAAACTTTTGATCAGGGTCAATTGAGTTGCTTCTGTTGCCAATACGATTTAAAAAGAGTAAACACAGTTGATTGATAATAAATGGCTTCAGCCAAACACTAACCATGAGTGAAAGATGTTTTTGTGTTATTATTCATTTTCTCTGAAAAATGGCCAAGAAATCATAAATTCTGCCAGGGTATGTAAACATATGAGCACAACTGTGTGTTTTTATATATCACACACATATATACATGCATATACACTGTAAACTTTACTATTTATATAAAACCTTTCATTTTAAACAGTACACACCTCCTGGTGCTAGAGACTGTCATGCTTCACCTGCACACCTGGCAGCCATAAGGAGTGCTTAAGAGACATCTCAACATTCATTCAGTGCTTGACAAGAGGGACTGTGGTTGGTCTCACTATTCTAATTCTGCCTGTCATCTGCTATTGATCTACCCGTTTTGGACCATGTTCCTCTAGTCCAGTGTTTCTCAACCGGGGTTCTGTGGCGATCTACCTGTCAATCCCAGGCAGCCGACAGGTAGCTCGGGTCTCAACCAACACATGCAGAGTAGCAAGGGAAGTGGCTGTAAGAAGTCTTCTCTCTTTGCGCTGCTCCACGCCAGCATCTCCTCCCGTCCACCTCAACAGCTTGTGACCTCCCGCGCCACTCTGCATTTGAAAGAAGTTGCTACTACAGTGTACCGGTGTGCCCCATGCCCTGCTGTGGGCCTGTGATGTGCCCCGTCATGTCCCCAATGCCCTGCTGTGAGCCTGTGATGTTCCCCATGCCATGCCGTGTCCCCCATGCCCTGCTGTGAGCCTGTGATGAGCCCTGCCGTTTTGCCCTTGCCCTGCTGTGAGCCTGTGATGTGCCCTCCCATGTGCCCAATGCCCTGCTGTGTCCCCATGCCCAGCTGTGAGCACTGTAAGGTGCCCCACACCCTTCTGTGAGCACTGTAATGTGCCCTGTGTCCTGCTGTATACCCCTAAATATGCACAGTGTTCTGCTGTGAAACCCGTAATGTGCCCTGTGTCCTGCTGTGTGCCCCATGTTTCCATTTTCTGCTGTGAGCCTCATAATGTGCCCTGTGTCCCTGCTGTGTGCCCCTTAATGTGCCCCATGCTCTGCTGTGAGCCCTGTAATGCATCATGTGCCCTGCTGTGTGTCCCTTGATGCAACCCATGATGTGCACAATGCCCTGCTGTGAGTGCCATAATGTTCCCTGTGCCCTGCTGAATACCTCATGATGTGCCCCATGTTTTGCTGTGTGCCCTATGATGTGCCCCATGTATTGTCCCCTATTGTACCCTGCTGTCCCCACTGTATTGTGTCCTCCTGACCTCCTGTGCTCTGCCCGGCTGCCCCCTGTATACTGCTTATCTCCGGTTAAACCCAGAATTGAGCTTCTACTCAGAAAAAAAAAAAAGTACATGTTTTATTTAATGCTATTACTTAAAATAATTGTGGATATATCACAGCTCGCTGATCACACCAGCTGTAAATTTGAACATTATTTCAGGGGTTCCACCAAAGGTAAAAAGGGTGAAAAAACACTGCTGTGTTCTAGCTCTACCTTTATATACTAGTCTGACTATGGCTAGAAGCTGAGGAGTTTGGATCTCACTGTACTCGGGCCCTTAGTTCAAATCAAAGGCAATGTATGCATGAAACGACAGACAGATGGACATGTCCAAACAGAGATAAATACAAACAATTTGTCTTCAGATTTAAGGACTTAACCGGAATTAATCTTCCTCACTAGGCAGATGACCACTTGCTTTTATAGAAACTGAACTATATAGATCCATAATGCCAAGTTTCTAAGATACATATGAAAACAGGTGCCTTTTATTACAGGTTGATAAGGGTGGCCTGACATTATATCATACAGGAGTCATTATGCTGCCAGAAGGCAGACAGATATTATAATAACTTGCACAGCAATATGGCAGATTGTGCTCAGGAGGAATAACGTAGTTGCATTTTTAGGGTCATCCCAACTTCACAATCTTCTGGAGATAAGATGCAGGTCCCCTTGGCTTCAAATAAGCTCCTCTGAAGCAAATGAGCAATTTTTTACTACATGTCCCAAAGATATTTCAGAATTTTACATAACTAGTGAAGGCTCAGAACAGGAACTTCAGTGTCTCCCATTTAACAAAAAAGGTGGCTCAATGATTAGCATCGCTGATTAAGTTTGAATCCCTCCAATGACACTTTCTACATGGAGTTTGAACATTACCTTTTTACTTAGTTTTCCTAGCACAGTCCAAAACATACCGATAGGTTGTTTTCCAGCCAAATTGGTCCTGGTATGTGTAATAAGGGTCTCTACTTACATGAATTGTGAGCTACTTTGGCAGGAAGCAACTGATATAAAGCTGTTCTACATACTTGTAACAGACTATGAAATATTTTTGCACTACATAAAAATGAGAAATACATAAACAAAATCCAGCTGGACAAGAGAAACATTCATCTTTTGAACATACAGAAATATGTTCATTTTCACTTTATGATAGACAATGAAGGCATAAGCAACAGACAGACTTGTCACACTGATAAGTCCTTACGTTAAGATAAGTTATAATGCAGCAGAAAGGCCTATCTGCAGGCGTAAGTCTGCATTGTAGTTTAAAAAAGTATTTACAAAGCACAGGTGAGTGCTTCCAAAATGTGCAAAATTTTATATATTTACACAAACAAAATTGGTTTTCCAAATAAAATGAGGACTTAAACCATTACATTGCTCTGTACCACAGTAAAAACTTAACATAAGTTCCGCTGATCTTCCTCTTTCCACTCCTCTACCTAAATTGGAACCTAGCGGGTACTTATTTCTAGAAGGTACCAGGTCCCATTTCCACATAGTGGAAGTTAACCCCTACCTCCTCAACTCCACACAACCTCCTGGGACACATCACCTGGTTCAAGGAGGCTGTGGGACAATTCAGAAAGGCCAGAGCGTCTTGTGCATATGTAGTAGGGAGCCAGCTGTGAAACATCATGAAGTCACAGCCAGCTTCCCACAGTCAAGATGGCAGCACCAGGGACTCTAAGACCAGGGAAGAACCAGCCTGGATGAAGACAGCACTGGCAGATCCCTGCCAGTGTTGACAACAGTCTATAAATGTACTGATGACTTTGCCCCTGTGGTTTAATTACAGTCACTCACACAAATACCAGTAGTCCTGTCTCATCTCCCGAGGCTCAGTCGTACTCTCCACAGTCAAATTACTGGTTACTAGGACAGCCTGGCATCTAGCAACCAGTGACATATATGCAGAGAGCCCCCAGAATTCAGAGAAAAGGAGAATGTAAATTCTTCCTTCAGATCTGACCTGCTCCACCTCCTCCAGCTTCTGCCCTGCTGACAATGACTAAGAACAAACTGAAAGTCTGAGGTGAGGGGGACCCATCAGGCTGTGATTGTGTGGGGGGAGCCAGGCAGAGATGGAGGGACAGAGAATGGAAAACTGGTGCTGGAGGAGAGGGAGAGAGGGATTGAGAGAGGAGGAAGCAGCTGAGAGGACGACGACACAGCTGGGACTGAGAAGGGACCGGAGCATCTCAAACCTGCACTGTCAGATCAATCACTGATCAGTCCCCACCACTACACCCTGCACTGACAGTTCTGTCTATTCCTCCACCCTGCACTAACACACCTGCCTCCTTTGCTTCTCTATAGTGACAGATTTGTCGTCATTGCCGCCACCCCCCCCCCCCAAATCACCCTGCACTGGCAGACCAGTCCTCCATGCTACCCTGCAGTGATAACCTTACCCCCTCCATCGCCCTGCAACAACAGGTATGTCTCCTTCTCTGCCCCTACCGACAACTAAGGATATTGGGGGGGGGGGGGGGGGGGGAGGCTGACAAGTTGTGGTGATCCCTTTGGTGGACACCTCCTCATGCTGCGTGTGGCGAGCTGAGGAATAAGAGCCTGCTACAATGGGATTTGTAGAGCCATAGAGAATCTTTTCTTTCTCTCCCCCTCATATCTCCCCCCCACTCTTTCTCCCTTTCTTTCTCACTCTCTCTCTCCCTACACCCCTCCCCCCCATTATCATCCTGACTTGTGCACTCTGTACACTGGTGTTTTAGGTTACTTACTCCTGCACTCAAACACATTGTATGCAGTCCTGACCAAAGTTTATTGTTTTGACAGTTGCTGGTTTTAAGTTATTAAGCAAATTCTTCTTTAAAGCGGTGTTCCGCCCAAAAAAAAATAAAAAGTAAAACTTAAAAGCACATACTGCAGCTGCTGGCTTTTAACAATAAAACACTTACCTGTCCAGGAGTCCAGCAATGTCGGCACCGCAGTTGATGTTTCGATCAGCTGTCGGGGGCTGCCGCCACCATTGCGGCTAAGGGTACCCGGCAGTTTAAGCCTTACGGCTCCACGCCAGGAACCCTACTGCACATGCGCAAGGCCCCACTCTTCTCTCCTACTGGCTCGGTGACGGGGAGAGGAGGAGGAGGGAGCCCCGCGGCGATGTCACGGGCCGCGGCCCGGACTCCCGGAAGTGGTAACAGGATACCTGTCAATGATAAGTATCCTGTCCCCCCTCCCCCCCCCCCGAAAGGTGCCAATTGTGGCACCAGAGAGGGAGAAGAGACAAATGAGTCACTTTTGAGTGGAACTCCGCTTTAAAGTAGGCGCAAACAGATGAAGTGGTATTCTTGTAGATCGATCAACTTCAGTCCAACTAGCCTGTTTTTTCTGTGTATGATCACTGCCGCTGGCTGTTTCAGCCAGCAGTGATTATTGTATTTTGAGAACCTCTCATTGTCAGAATACAACAATGCAGAGGGAAGGATTCCACTATCAACACTGACTGTCTTGATAGGGGAATTGAGCAATTTTCTTTCCTTCAACCCATGGATGAAGAAAAGAAAATTGCATAATGTATAGTCAGCCTTAGTCATGCTCCCATTTTTGTCACGCTAACTTTTTAAGCCCAGTTCACACTGGTGTGAAATGTGCTCTGACTTGGAGAGCAGGTCGCATGACATGCAAAAATCAATGTTTCCCTATGAGAGCAGTCTTAACTGGTCCAACTCGTGTCGGTCTGACTTTTCAAAAGGTTCCTGCAATACACTGGTCCTACTTGGGTCCAATTTCAGCCCATTGAATTTAATGGAAGTCGTATCAGCATCTTAACTGATCCGACCTGTGACATGTCCTCAGAGGCAACGTTAACAATGTACCATACCCTTTATCCAATCATGCAGCCTGGCAGGCCTGGGAAAAAGGGGGGGGGGGGGCAGCTCCCCCCTGAACCATACCAGGCCACATGCCCTCAACATGGGGGGGGGGGTCTGAACAAGGGCCTCTTCCCCTCAACCCTGGGCTGTGGTTTGGGGGATCTGCGGGCAGGGGGCTTATCGGAATTTGGAAAATCTCTAAGAAAGGGGGCCCCCCAGATCTCAGCCCCTACCCCCCTATGTGACCGAGTATGGGGTATTACCCACTCACCCAAAAAACATCAACAGTGTAGTGTAGGAAAAATGGGAGCCTTCATCGGTGGGGGAAAGGGGTTTTTTTTTTTTTTCCCTTTTTTGGGTCAGCGGCGATGGCCATTGTGACGGGGCTACCACGAGGGACATTATTCATTGTTAATAGAGGACTTGTGAAAAACTGGCACAGGGAAGGCAACACAAGGCGTACGACAAGATAGCGCCGTCAGCTCCGACACCCTGCGAGCAGAGGTGATAGCCACCAAAAAGGCCACCTTCTGAGACAGAGTAAGCAGGGAAATCTCCAGAATATTTTCAAAGGGAGACTTCTGGAGAACTGAAAGCACCAAGTTCAAATCCCATGGCGGTAGAGGAGACCGCAGCAGTGGAACCAGATGTCGAACCCCTTGAATAACAAAAATAAAAAAAATTTTTTAAAAAATAGTATGCACCAGGGAGTGCGAGGCCAAAGGACACTGAAAGAAGACCACCAAGGCCGACACCTGGCTCTTCATGGTACTCGAAGCCGATTTTTGCACCCCGTTGACACCCCGTTGAAGAAAGGTCAAAGTCCAAGCCACCGAAAAAGAACGAGGGTGAACGCCAATCGGCTCTCACCAGGAAATGTACGCTTTCCACGTCCAGTGGTAAAGGACTCTAGGATCGCTGTCAGTGCGTCAAATTATGGCTGGGACCCCGAGGGACTTGCAGCCCCTGAGAGGGGGTCAGGTGGGGAAATCTGCTACTGAGACTCCATAGGGGATGAAGGGGGGACTCACCAAACCAAGTGCGATCACTGCTATGGGACACGCTCCACGCAGGTAGCACCACCGGAACACCAGGACACCCCACAGCTGCGGCAGAGAGAGGAAGGGACCCCACTGACTCACGACCCCGCCAGTGTAGAATCCGCTGCCTCAGGTATAGCACTGCTCCACGTAGCATTTGAGGAAGAACAATCCACCAGTCAGCACCGGGTAAAAAGGAGGAGCTCCCACAGCTAAAACGCTTTCCAGGGCTTCACAGCAATGGCCGCCGCTCCATGAGCACACCAGACCAACATATCACGGCCGCCGGACTACACAAACATGGCTACCAGCCATAGGAAAACATGCAGACACCAAGAAAATGGCGCTGACTACAGCACAATGGCCGCTGGCCGCGCTCAAGAGGCTCCCAAGGACCCAGGAGGGATCCCTGGAGCCCAGCCAAACGCTACAAGAGGAGAATGGATCCAGGCACCGGACCCCCAGACCCCCCACACCAGTACCATGCATAACACCAGCCCCTAAAACCAACCACTGCACCACACTACCCCATATGGAATGGGGGAGGATGGAGGGGACGCAGGGGGGGAGGGAAGGTCACCAGGAGGACCCACAAGGACCACCAACCCCAGGTAGAGGGGATCTGGGGGAGGGTAACCCACAGGTCTGACCAACCCAGGGAGGGGCCCGCGTCCACCCCAAACCCATCCAAGGGGAGAGTGGGGACATGTACTCACCATACCAGGAAATGGACAGGCGCCCCTCCAGACAGAACCTCCTCACCATCAAAATAGGGAGCTGTCGGCCAGGAGGAACGCTGCAACTCAGGCCGAGACCCCGTCGAAGGCGACCTCGTGAGGCTTTTAACTTGCCGACCAGTGGCTACGCCGCAGCTGACCTAGCTAGTTCTAGGTCGGACTGGGGTGCCACTGGATCTAGAAACACAGCGCGTCGCCCAGTTCGGCAAGATGATTGTAGCTCTCAAAGGATAAAAAAAAAAGTAAATGTTTAAAAAGCAAAAAATTGCCAGGACCAGAGATCCCAGATGGGGAACTAGGTCCTTACTTCTGACTAGGCAGAAAAATACTGGAGGCCTATAACAGAGAGGTGGATGTATACCATCTAGGACTGCCCATAGGCGTAGCCAAATCTTTTTTCTGCCTTGTGTCCTACTCCTGTAGGGGGCGATATAACCCTATGGTTCTGAATAAGGAAGCGCTGTGTCTGTCAATGAACGAAAGAGAAATGTCACTTTCTAGATGTGCAAAGCTGGTAGAGACATGCGCAAATGACTTGCAGCTGTAATTGCAGCAAAAGGTGGTTCTACAAAATGATGACCCAGAGGGGCTGAAAACAAATGCATGCCACACTTTTCACATAAATGATTTTCAAAATTTTTTACAAATAAATATAATTTTACTTCACAATTATGTGCCACTTTGTGTGCCACATAAAATCCCAATAAAATACATTTAAAATATATAATAATTATATTAAATAATAATAATATAAAAATACATTTACGTTTGATTGTATTATGACAAAATGTGGAAAATTTCAAGGGGTGTGAATACTTTAAGACACTGTACACATTTGTGTCAAACAATGCACAGCCAGGAGGAGAGCTGCACTAATTCCTGGTCCTGATTTACTACTTCACAATTTCCTGGATTACCAGGTGTATAAATCACAAGTTTGACTGCAAAGAGTTTCAAATCCATTGTCAGATAAACTAAACATATAAATAATATAAAATGTGTATTTAAATATTTGCTTTGAATTCCACATTCCATTTAATGGAAATCTTAGATTCAGTAAGTTATTCAAAATTTAAGAAAGAGGAACATGTATTTGTGGGATATGGCACTGTAACTAGCTTTCCACTACAGAAGACATGGCCAATATCTTAGCTTACCAGGCTTTTGGATTACAGCATAGCCGGGGTAGAGAATGCAGAGGCTGAAGGCACTCTCTGGCACCATATGGTATTCATTATACATGGGAAGGGGATTGGTCTGGTAAGAAAAAGCAGAAGAAAATCAACTTCAGTCTGGTCTTGAAGTTGATACGCGTGTGGGAGGTGAGTCTACTTATGCATACACACGTTTTATAATAGCAGTTTATGCTTAGCCACATCCCACTCGATCAGGCAGAATGGCCTAGTATTTCTGAACATTGATGGTGGTTTTTCCTAGTGGCTGGCTATGGTTGGTTCCTGGGTATGTAAAATTTTAATACCTTGCCTGAGGATGCATAGGAGTATTGTAAAAATCATCAAAAGAACTAAAAAAAAAAAAAAAAAATACTAAAGCATTGCATGTATTTTTATACTTTGTTTTATTATTTTGTAAAAATAAAACATATATTTTTATACAATATCTGTTTCATTTGGCTACCCTAAAGTCCCATGTGAGAAAGAATTTGTCTGCAACACTGGGGACGTGGCAACAAATTGTAAAGTAGGTTTCGTTAATATATGGACAGCTTCCTAGCACCTTATATACGATAAAGGTTACACATTAAACTACAGTGATTACATAGCTATTAGGCTAACATGTTCAACAGTAACACCTGATTACACACGACTAAGATCATGCAGTTTATATATGCATAAGGTGTGGATGGGAAAAAAAAATGGATGGTTAATTAATATCAGTTAAGACATTACACATAGCAACAGATATAGTTGCTGCAGTTACTCATACAACATTCCACTTAAAAATTGTGCAGGTGACTGAAAATCAGCAGAAAATCTTGCAAAGGAACAGGCAGACAGATAGACTTTGGGGGGGGGGGGGGGGTAGTAAAACTAAAGCAGACAGCATCTGGAGCAACTGTGCAGAGCTTTTAAAAAGGAAAGCTAGAAAGCCACTTGGTTGCCACATCTGCTCCAGTCCTAGTAATCCTCATTCATTAGATTTTACTGTCCATTTGCCATTAGTTCAGCGTAAAAAATGTATTAAAAACAAAAATAATGTATTGTTACCAGTTATGTAATTAAAGCGGAAATAAACATTTCATACATAGTCTCTTCTGCCATAAATAGGATCTTTGTATTCGCCATAAAATTATTTTCTCTGAGTATATTGAAGAACGCAGTATTATGGTAACAAGAAACCAAGGGTTATACTGCTGTATTCAGGAGAAACGGAGTCACACAGAAACAGAAATCCAGCCACCTTACAACTGCTCAGTTGTACCAGGCAGTCCAAAGAGGAAAGCAGCATATGAGGGGAGGGGGCAGTGCTCCTCAATTGATTCAGAGAAAAGGATTTTATGGCAGATGCCTATTTTCTCCATCATCCATTGAGGGACTTTAAAACAGATATATTGACCTTGTAAAACTAAAAAAAAAAAAAATATATAATTTGTGAACAGACAACCAGTTTGCAGGCCTACATATCTGAGACACAGAAGCCTGATGACAAAAATTCCAAAAAGTACTCAATGTTCTGGTGAAGTGGGCTTCAAAAGAAAAAAAGAGGCACTTTAGCTTGCAACTCATAGGCCTGCTCAACAATCTGTCAAGTCCATCTAGAAATAGTGCAACTTAAAAGGAGAAGTTCACCCTTAATAACACGTTACACCCATATTTAGGATGTAACATGTTACTTGTAGAACCACAACCCGCTCTGCAAGGCCAATCCAGAGCTTTTAGAATGACTGAAATGCTCCGACTTTCTAACCTTCAAAGTAAACAGGGTAAGAGCTTAAGCGGAGGGAAAGCATGGATCAGAGCACTGATCCCAGGGTGTTCGCTGCATTCACCATCAGATCCCTTGTCCTGAAGACAAATCTGTTTTTCCTCTTGTTGAGCCAAAATTGCTAGTTTAATGGGCAACGTGACTGTCATAGTCCCAAAGAGATATAAAGTATAAAAAGCTGGTGAGTGATTCAGTCAGCCAGCATCTATATACACAGACCCACTTAACAAGAGGAACACTAAGCATTATGTTTCTCCAGTGCGTGCACTGCAATAGTGCACGTTATCACAACACGTTACATGCATTAGCGCATTGTAGAGTAGTAGATTTTCAATGGCACCTCAACGCACTAATCCAACACACCTCTGATGCACATGAATTTCAGAGTATTCCAACACTACCATTCATTGTGGTGTGCTGCCTTGTAAAAGAATACTCCATGTTGATTCTTGTTGTCCTAGTTGGTTGGCAGCCCATTCATTTAAGCAAGCTGCTCTTACCTAACTTATTGAGCATTAAAGCTCCACAACAGAAAAGCATAGTGTGAATGAGCCTTTAATGCCAGCAGACCGAAGAGTAAATGCTTCTACTGTCCTCAACAAAAATGATTACATAAGGCTAGAATAGTCAGAGAGACACAAGCACACAATAAAAAACTTCAGCACAGTTCTTCAGTAACACTTCTTGACAGAATAAGTTTATTTACCAGGATAGTCTTCACAGTAAGGTGGTAATACATTTTGCTGTTCACATTCCAGTAGGTGCTGAAGCTATCCAGACAGACCAACTATAGAAGGAAAAAAAAAAACAACACAATAATAGTATTTATACAGTGTTTATTAACACAGTACATACATAGATGCAATGATATCTAATGCCACACATAATTATAAATTTAGGGTTTACACACACTTTAATGTATTATATAATATCAATCAAATAATTTAAAGGACACAAAAACATAACTCATACATTCAGAATATGTAATAATTAGTATTATAATTAGCAATACAGACATAGGACTTTTACCTTATATATCGTTTTACATGCTTCATTTAGTATACATGGTGTCCACGACTCATTTGAGGTCTGTCGCAAGGCAAAAAGAGAAAAAAAAAAAAAAAAAGACAAAATAACCCCATGAAAACTTACAACACAAATAATAATTGCAATAATACTTTGAGGAAGATTTATTCAGCTAAAATAAGAAAATTGTATAACATGCTTAGGTTAAGTAGAATGAGGTTCATAAAATCACACTGCTTAAAAAGGCACTCTACCATGTTGGAACATTTGCCCTTAGAATAAGCAGCACAAATGTTTTTAAAGCAGGAACTAATAACCC
The DNA here is from genome assembly GCF_042186555.1 of Aquarana catesbeiana. Lineage (NCBI taxonomy): Eukaryota > Metazoa > Chordata > Amphibia > Anura > Ranidae > Aquarana > Aquarana catesbeiana. Next base: position 122,290,455 of record NC_133326.1, read on the forward strand.
ACTGTGGTAAACTCAGCATAACATAACAATCTAAAGTGCTGGTAAAATGCTCAGTTATAAATTAAAAAAAAAAAAAAATTAACTTCTTTCATTTACATTATAACAAACATGCAAAAGGTACCTGAAGGCTCAGCTCAGCCAGTGTTATTCCTACAGATACTGGAAGATTGGCATCACTAATCTGTGAATACGAGAACATGTTAAAAATGATGCAATGGCCTTATGTCTTTTTGTTCGACATGTAAAAACAACTGACACAAAAAATGTGGAGAAACTATGTTCAAGCTACTGAATAATGGTTTGGATACATTTGTGTCAATTATTTGTTTTATTCTATTTAATATAGTCAGGGTTCAAACACTAAAATAGGGCAGTAAGTAATAAATATTGCATAAGTATATCAAGTAGCTGGCTTGGTAGAAGGCAACTGCAGCTTTTGAGTCTATTTCACAGTCCCCACTATTGCCTGTTGTAAAAATAATATTGTTTACTTTACTTAAAGTGATTGTACAAGGCAAAACTTTTTTTATTTTTCTAAATAACAAACATCTCATTCTTCCCTACTCTGTGCAACGGTTTTGCACACAGTAGCCCGGATCCTTCCGTTCTGGGGTCCCTCACCGATGCCAATGGCTCCTGTCCCCTTACGAGCACTCCCATAGAAAGCAGCTTGCTATGGGGGGCATTTGTGTGGACTGAACACCGAGCGGGGCGCTACGTGTCTATTGAAACACACAGCGTGACTCAGCCCTGCCCCCCGCTCTCTCCTCCATGTACAGTGAGGAGAAAGAAAGAGAAGGAGAGGGCCGAGAGACTCAAATAGCAGAATAATAGCAAAATAAGCAGAACTCCGGCAAAAACTTTTTTCCATGTTCTCATTGCTGATCTCCTACCTTCACCAACTATGTCATCCATGTTCTTCTGAGCTCTATAGTTCCTCTGCAATAGCCTGCTGAACTTGCTGAAGAACCGTTATTACCTGGTGATTTCCTGTTTGCAAGACCGCTGGCTGCTATCCCTCCAGTAACCTCAGCCATCAGTCTGACACGCCCCCTTGTAGTCCTCTGAAAAAGAGCAGGGAGTTGTACTTCCGCCTGGCTCGCTGTAGTGGGCGGAGGGGGTCTCAGAGCTCCTGCTCTGTGCTGCCCATAGGAGGTGGTGTCGTCCTCCTCTGCACCCCCCTCCTCCTCCCTACCAGCACTCCGAACCAAGAGGTGCCCCCCTACACGCCACCGCCCGCCAACTCTCTGCAGTGCGGAGATAGTTACAGATAATCGGGACAGAGCGCATCTCGGGCTGACAGGTCTGTATGTGAATGCACCGCTCGCCCTACAGCCCCGCCTCCCTGCACATTGGAACAGTGTGCTCTGTGCCGTCTAGCACGATTCCGGTGCAGGGAGACGGGGCTGTACAAAAAGCGTTATTTTCACATACAGACCTGTCAGCCCAAGATGCGCTCTGCATTGATGGGCACCGATAATCTGCACTAGTAACACCGCACTGATGGGCACCGATGATCTGCACTGGTGACACCGCACTGATGGGCACCGATAATCTGGCACTGGTGACACCACACTGATGGGCACCGATAATCTGGCACAGGTGACACCGCACTGATGGGCACCGATAAATCGGCACTGGTGGTCCCTGACAAGTTCCACTGGTTTGCATTTATATTAAATGCATTTAATTATTATTTAATATCCATTCATATTAAAATGCTTTGCATTTATAAGGCTGTAACCTATCATACCGTGTGTTACTGAATAGCATGGCTTGCTGGCTGCAGAATGAGGGGTGTGATTTATGTTGAAGTGGGCGAGTTCACATTTACATGTACAAGCCTAGTGTACCTCCCAAATTCATTACAATCTGAAGGATTCATGGTAAATGTAGTCTGATTTCAGTTTAGAGAGAGACATAAGAGGATATGAAGCAATCACTGTCCCTGCCAGAATACAGGCTGCATTTTTTGAATCACAGAGCTGATTTCCTGAAAATTCAATAAGACATATCTCTTAAACGATTAGAAATTTCACAAATGTAATAACTGTTTCATGGGGAGGGGGGGAAGTGTACTAATGGGGGATTTTTTGAAAATCCCGGAGTTCTGCTTTAAAGGGGCTGAAGACAGAAGGGTTTTTTTTGCAAAGGAAGAGGTAATGGTCCGTGCTGTGCAATATGCTTACACAGCACAGGTAAGCATAACCTACTTTTTTTTTTTTTTTTTTTTTTTAAATTAAAATAAAAACACCTTTAGTATTACTTTAAAAGTGAAGGTAAAGGCAGAAGTTTTTTTTTAACCTTAATTCATTTGCATTTTAAAGTAATCTAAAGTGTGGTCCCTCTTATGATAATATACACACACAATATTATAGTCCAAAAATGACCATCCAAGTGTCAGTGAATAAGGGACTTCATCACGAGACGTAACGCTTAGGGCATGGCCGGAGTGAATCGCGGACCAGAAGTGACTTGAGAGGTATTCTAACGCCGTTGTTTTATTCCATTGCGCTTTTAACTATTTTTTGATGTAAGCTTTCAATTTACACTATGGGAGGCATTCATTTCATGTTTACATGTAATCTGGAACCCTGAGTGATACAGCAAGAGCCAGTAGCTTGGAGCCTGGAGGTTGAAGATCGCTAACATCTATAAAAGTGTCCCTAAGGCTGGATTCATCACTGCATAGGAGGTGAGAGTTCTGTGAGCACTAAGCAGTTGTGTGAAGGCACGGGATCATTTTGATTGTTTGGTGGAAGTTCAACTTATGAGGATTTTATACTTATTCACTGACACTTGGATGGTCGTTTTTGGACTTATTGATAGAGATAGATAGATAGATAGATAGATAGATAGATAGATAGATAGATAGATAGATAGATAGATAGATAGATAGATAGATAGATAGATAGATAGATAGATAGATAGAAAAAATAATTGAAAAAATTACCTCCTTCCTTTGGGTGCTCCCTTAGCAATCTGGATGCAATGGGGGGCACCCATGCGTGCGCGTTTCCGTGCAGGGCTGTGTGGGTCCATAGACACATACAGCAATGGCAAGCCACTCCCCCACTCCCACTTCACAATTTGACAGCAACAGAAGCCTATGGCTCCCACTGCTCTCGGTGTCTCCTGTGAATCCAGGAAGTACCCACCTCTGACAGCCAGGACAGCACAGGATCAGTTAGAGGAGTCAGGTAGATGTTTAGGGTGGGTAGAATAGGTGGTGGGGGGGGACCTTAAAGTAGAACTTCAGTCATTTTTTTCAACTTTCCATCTATTTAATCTTCTGCCCTTGTTGTATTAACTTTGGATAGTAAAACATTTTGTTTCTGCCAGTAAAAACCTTATGCAGCCCACTTCCTGATTCTTGTCTAGTAAAAAGCCTAGGCTTATGACATCATGCACAGCTCTCTCTCGCCCTCCTGAATGTTTGCCAGGAAGGAGGGGGGGTGAGTCATACAAGGGCCAATGAGAGCTGCAGGCATGCCTCTGTGCAAATCCAGAAAGGGAACAGGCAGCAGCTTCAGCATTCACAGTACAGAATCACAGTATACATAAAATAATATGAAAAGTGGTTGGAGGGAAGCTTCAGAATGGCAAAGATGTTTTTATTACAAATTATGTGAGCAGACTGCAGTTCCTCTTTAATGCCGAAAATTTAGACTTTAGAACCACTTGAATAGCTCAATATGTGAATGAGTTAGAGCAGTGACTTATCACACTCATTCATTCCTTATCAGACAGATTTATCTGAGGTCTTAATCTTTACTGGTATTGTCTCTTAGAAAACACATAGTGCTCTGGGAAAACTTTATAATGTATTAATGTATCTTTGTTTGGAAAACAAGATCTATCTATATACTGTACACATCAATTCAAAAAAATAAGAAACAGATAGGTCAAAACATCAGACTCTTAGAAGATGCATTATTTGCATGTAAACTAGTAACATTACATAACCCTAGTATACTAGTATATAATAGGGAATGATGTTTATTCTTTTAGGGCACTAATACTGGGTTATTCTCAAAACAGGCTTTGTTGGTTTGTTTCTTTTCTCTTTCTCTTTTCATGGATATGCTTATGGCCAGGGGTAGGCAACCTTTTGAGCACATTGTGCCGAAAAATGTTTTCAAAGAAATTGATTGTGCCGATCTTATAACAAAAAAAGTTAACTTCACACTCTCAATCACGAAAAGGATTTTTTATAAAGTAAATGCTGTAAACTACTTTAGAAGTAAGAAATTAACATCCTGCACTCTCACGCCTCAGATCAGCCCCAATTCCTGCACCTACACACCTCAGATCACTGTCCCCCCTGCAAATCTGTTTCACCACTGTACCCCCCTGCTCATCTGCCCCACCACTATAACCCCCTGCACATCTGCCCCACCACTATAACCCCCTGCACATCTGCCCCACCACTATAACCCCCTGCACATCTGCCCCACCACTATAACCCCCTGCTCATCTGCCCCATCACTGTAACCCCCTGCTTTTCTGTCCCACCGCTGAACCCCCTTCTCATCCCTTCCACCATTGTACCTCCTGCACATCTGCCCCACCACTGTACCCCCTTGCTCTTCTGTCCCACCACTGTAACTCCCCTGCTCATCTGCCCCATCAATGTACCCCCTTTTCTCATCTGCCCCACCACTGTACCTCCCTGCACATCTGCTCTACCGCTGTATCCCCATGCTCTTCTGTCTCACTACTGAATCACCTTCTCATCTGTCCCAACACTGAACCCCTCCTACTCATCTGTCCCAACAATGAACCCCTCCTGCTCATCTGTCCCAACAATGAACCCCTCCTGCTCATCTGTCCCAACAATGAACCCCTTCTGCTCATCTGTCCCAACAATGAACCCCTCCTGCTCATCTGTCCCAACAATGAACCCCTCCTGCTCATCTGTCCCAACAATGAACCCCTCCTGCTCATCTGTCCCAACAATGAACCCCTCCTGCTCATCTGTCCCACCACTGAACCCCTCCTGCTCATCTGTCCCACCACTGAACCCCTCCTGCTCATCTGTCCCACCACTGAACCCCTCCTGCTCATCTGTCCCACCACTGAACCCCTCCTGCTCATCTGTCCCACCACTGAACCCCTCCTGCTCATCTGTCCCACCACTGAACCCCTCCTGCTCATCTGTCCCACCACTGAACCCCTCCTGCTCATCTGTCCCACCACTGAACCCCTCCTGCTCATCTGTCCCACCACTGAACCCCTCCTGCTCATCTGTCCCACCACTGAACCCCTCCTGCTCATCTGTCCCACCACTGAACCCCTCCTGCTCATCTGTCCCACCACTGAACCCCTCCTGCTCATCTGTCCCACCACTGAACCCCTCCTGCTCATCTGTCCCACCACTGAACCCCTCCTGCTCATCTGTCCCACCACTGAACCCCTCCTGCTCATCTGCTCCACCGCTGTACCCTCTTCTCATCTATGGTATGCAGAGTGGTGAAAGGAGAGAGACAGCTGAGAAAAAGTGCGGCGCTCTGTGCCACAGGAAAAGTTGAGTGTGATTTTTTCATTGCGCTGAATACTGGCTCTGGCTTAAAGGGACACAGGAGTGCAGGGGATCAGTAGTAAGGGACGCAAAGGTTCGGGAATAATGTCACAAAAGTTCCCAGAAGCTCAACAGTAATGCCACCCAATTGAGAAAACCACAATCACAGTGAAAGCCCTTCTTCCTGAGATTGGTAGTGGCAACCAAGCAAGTCATCTTCCTCCAGTGGTGGGCGGGGCTAGCAGAACTGTGACTGGCTTTAGCAGTGGCCAATGACAGTCCTCCTCCTCCTGGAAACAGGGACTGCTGCGCCCCCCCCCCAGCAGAACTGCACCCAATCTCTTCCCCATCACAAAAGCTAATGATCACAGCTACAGCAAAGTTAGAGAACCAAACAGTTTCCCATCTTTTACAATGTGTGGGGGCACAGTGCATCCTCCTCAGTGTAGGTGCGGTGTGGGGAATTCTGAAATAGGAATGCATTAGTGTCTCACTGACACTTCCCTGCGCTGCTCTGCTGATGGGGAGGGAGTCGAGTGCCAGCAAAAGAGGCTTTTGCAGCACCAGTGCCGGGGGTTGCCAACCCCTGGCTTATGCAGACAAAATACATTAGTCATCTAAGAACTGTTGTGTAATATCAACTAGTTTTACTCATGGGCATTGTAATATTGTATGTATGTGTGTTGGCTTAAAGAACACCTAGGAATACAAAATAAGAATTTGTGACGTGTGACATTTACAGAACAAAACAATCACATGGCAGACCTGTTTGTTTTCACAGTGGCTACTTAATTTAGAACACAGATTAAACTAATATACTTATTGCTTTCGCAATTGTTTTTTTTTTTTTTTTTGATGGCCCTATCATCATGACTTCAAAATATCACTGTTGCAGTCTATCACCCTTAGCCATCATTCTTTTTCCTTGTTTTCTTGCAATTAGAGTTGCATCGGTGCCGATACCAAGCTTTTGCAATGAGTATCAGTACTCATGCAAATGCTCCAATGCTTGATCCGATACCTGTTGTAATCGGACCAGGCATCCTCAACTCAGCAGGGGGGCCGGGCAGTCTCACAGGTGATCGGTGCGGGCTGTTACAAGCACTGATCTCCCTGTATAGCTTTCAATAAAGCAGCCGACAGCCGCTTCTTCTCCTCCTCTCCCTCCCGCAGCTGTAAGATGCTTTACTGAAAGCTATACAGGGAGATTGGTGCTTGTAACTGCCGGCACAGCTGCGCCTATCACCCCCGACTGTCCCCAGTGTCCGCCTCCCTCTCTCCGGTGTCCTCCGCCAGTCCATCCCCCCCCCCCCCCCCCCCCCCGCCGATCTGTCAGGATGGAGAGCAGAGGAATGCGCCAGTAAATATATAATTAACAGGCTCCTTCCTTTTCCAAAAGCACAGAGTCAGCGATTGCTGACTGTGTCCAATTATAACTGAGTTTATGATGCTTCATTTTTAGGAATGGAGAGGAGCCTCTGTCTTCTGTCCATTCATTTTCAGAGCAGCTGAGGCTGCAGAGAAAGGGACTGGGGAATCTGTGTCCTCAGTCCCTTTCCCTGTCTCAAAGGGGAGATGTCAGCAAACACTTCTTGTAATGTTTTTATCTGTTTAAAACAATAAAATAAGATTGAATCAAAGAACCTAATGTGTAAGAAACTAGCACAGTCACATGGGTAAAGAATGTGTACATTTTAATTAGTTAGTAGTGCTACATATAATAACACCATGTTTACGCTGTATTGTCTTCATGATAAGTAATTACAAAGGCATCTGAGTGATAGCATTTGACACACCTGCATATAATTATCATATGATCTAGATACTCACATCATCTTCATATCGGATATGAATGTTTGTAATTTTGACTTGCAGATTCTTGATAACCTGTGCTGCCAGTTTTTCTAGAAATGTGTCTTTTTTCTCCTCCTTGGGTTTGTCTTAAAAAAAAAAAAATCAAAAACACTCATGTAAACTGGTAGATTCATTCCAAAGAATATAATAATATTTTTTTTGTTAGAGTCAGCAAAAATTATATAAAATATAATTATAATTATATAAATATAAATCAGCACACATAGTGAACCATATAAAGTATGCAAACTAAAAATGTAACATGTTGCAGTTTACTAGTTCATAATGTGGTGGCTGTATTAGTCTTTTTTCTTTTTCAAGCTTTTTTGCTTACATCCTGATAATCCTGCATATTGCACGCTTCTTGTCCCTCCTGCCGCCACTGTATCTATGGGGGGGGGGGGGCGTGGTTATCCCCCCAGGACAGGGCAAGTGGTGGTTTAGGCCGGGTTCACGCTGGTACAACAAACACTCCGACATTGGGAGTTCATGTCGCAGGACGTTTGAAAATCAATGTTTCCCTATGGGAGCAGTCTTAACTGGTCCAACATGCCCTTTTTTATTATTTTTTTTATTTGGCGTGGAGTTCCCTTTCAAGATCACCAGAGCACAAGTCACATGTCAAAGTCAGTCTGACTTTGAAAATGCTCCCTGCACTACTTTGGTCAGACTTTGATCCTCCTTCAGCCCATTGAATATCACTGAAGTCAGATCAAAGTCAGACCGCCGTCTTGACTGATCTGACTTTTGGCACTTTGCGACTTGTGCTCTGATGATCTTGAAAGGGAACTCCACGCCAAATAAAAAAAAAAAATAATAAAAAAAGGGCATGGGTTCCCCCTCCAAGAGCATACCAGGCACTTCGGTCTGGTATGGATTTTAAGGGGAACCCCCAAAATCCATACCAGACCCTTATCCGAACACACAGCCTGGCAGGTCATGAAAGGGGGTGGGGACGAGCGAGCGTCCCACCCCTCCTGAACCGTACCAGACCACATGCCCACAACATGGGTGGGTGCTTTGGAGTAGGGGGGCCCAAAGCACCTTGTCCCCATGTTGAGGACAAGGGCCTCTTCCCAACAACCATGGCCGTTGGTTTTGGGGTCTGAGGGCGAGGGGCTTATCGGAATCTGAAAGCCCCCTTTAACAAGGGGGCACCCAGATGCTGGCCCCAATCCTATGTGAATGAGTATGGGGGTACATTGTACCCCTACCCATTCACCTAAATAAAAAAAAAAAGTGTATAAAATAAAAACACATTACACATGTTTTTAACGTAATTTATTAGGCAGCTCCAGCGTCTCTTCCGATCTGTTCTCCCCACTGACGTCTTCTGCCTCTGTTGGTTCTTCTCCCTCTGTCCACTGTCTTCTGCCGGGTCTCCTCCTTTGACTTCTAGCTCTGTAGCCCAGTCTTCTGCGCTGTCTTCTCCCGATGTTGACTCAACGCTCTCTCCCACTCTAATGTCGGGTGCGTGGTGTGCCACTACTTACACAGGCATGGGTCGGGGTCACCGTCCCTTATGACGTCACCGCCCATCATGCCCCAGGCAGTGGCATCATAAGGGGAACGGCCCCCGTATGAAGTCACACGGTGACCCTGCCCCATGCCTATATAAATAGTGGCACACCACGCATCCGGCATTAGAGCGGGAGAGAACGTCGAGTCAACATTGGAAGAATAGTGAGAAGACAGCGGAGACAATCCAGTAAAAGAGCAAGAAGATAGCGGAGAAGACCCAGCAGAGGCAGAATACAGAGGACAAAGGGAAAAGAACCGGAGAGAGCGTGGAGAAGAACCAGAGAGGGCTATAAGACATCAGCGGAGAAGAGCCGGAGAGGGGAAAAGTCAGAAGAGACGCCGGAGCCGCCTTAAGAAATTAGTTTAAACACCCCTGTGTGCTGTGTTTTATTTTTGACACTTTTCCAAGTGAATGGGTAGGGGTAAAATGTACCCCATACTCACTTACATAGGGTGGGTGGCCGGGATCTGGGGGCCCCATTGTTAAAGGGGGCTTCCAGATTCTGATAAGCCCCCCACCAACAGACACTGAAAACCAACGGCCAGGGTTGTCAGGAAGAGGCCCTTGTCCCCGTCAACATGGGGAAAATGTGCTTTGGGGTGGGGAGCCGCAGGGCCCCCCTCTGCCCCAAAGCACCCCCCCATGTTGAGGGCATGCGGCCTCGTAAGGTTCAGGGGGGGGGGGGGCTCGCTCGTCCCCACCTCCTTTCCTGACCTGCCGGGCTGTGTGCTCGGATAAGGGTCTGGTATGGATTTGGGGGGGGGGGCTCCCACGCCGTTCCCTGGTTCCCCTTAAAATTCATACCAGTCCGATGGGCCTAGTACGCTCTTGGAGGGGGAACCTTTTTTTTTATTAATTTGGTGTTGAGTTCCCCCTAAAGATTCATACCAGACACAGTGCCTGGTATTGTCGGGGATCAAAGTCAGATCCCTGTTCATTGTCAAGTCAGATACATGTCGGACTTCAAGTCACAGGGCAAAGTCGGATCCAAAGTGGTACGACTGTCGTGTCGCACCAGTGTGAACCCGGCCTCACAGAAGACAGCTAGTAAAGAGCATATTGTTCTGTGCAGCTGACAGGAAGTAAAAAATGACACTGCATTTCCTGCAAGATCAACAGGTATTTTCTGTATATGCAGAAAATTTTATTTAAAAAAAAATAAGGCAGCCAAAGGACTGTCAGCTAAAATATGTTTTATATTTGAGATTGGGTTTAGTAATCCTTTAAAACAAACATACGATTAAACATAAGCAGGGGTTACTATTAACTAAATTCACATTAAAATGATCAGTAGATGGATATATATGTATAGGTAGCTCAAGTTCTATTTAAATCATGACAAAAAAAAAAAAAACTGCCAAGCTATAAATTCATGCAATTATACAAAACTGAGCTTGTAACGAAGAACGGTGTCGCTAACCATGCCAGAGTATTTTATTTTGTAATCTGCATTAGAAAAAAATGGATAGTGGATATCTTACTGGGTGATACAAGCAAAGACTTTGTTTTTATAAACAGGAAAAAAGTAAGCAAACAAAAAAAAAAAAAACCAAAACACACACACACACACCATAGATGCACAAAACATTAAACAAAAAGCTTGCCCATTTAACTAAAAAAAAAACACACACAACAGTATAAATATATAGAATGCATTTAAATATGTCCAGCTGTATTTACATGCAATCCCTCCCCCCTCCTCCCTGACACACCTGATATCTGAGAACATTGAACCTATCGACAACCCAAATAGAGCAAACTCCATTCAAAATAGATGCTGCATCAATTAAGCTTTTAATGTGTCTCAGAAACTACAGTAGTGAGAGCATTCTAACACGCTTAGTATAGATTCCCCAATTCCAGAAAGTCATAGATTGCCAGATTCTCCAATTCTAGGTTTACTTCAGTTTGTGGAAAATCCAACAGGGAAAGACATGATTTTTAATGCCTGCGACAGTTGTACAAAACTAAAGTTCTGGTGGGGCCAGCGTTTGGGTGATTATAAAAATGAACAGCATCCACACAAGAAAAATGTCAGTCTTGAATGGAGTTGGCCTTTAATTGTATATTTTTATCTGCAGGTGAAAACAGGTTAGTAATCAACATCTAATCCTAAACACATCCAGGACCTTTGCCACACTGCATTTATGACCAATCTTTAGTTTAATTTTACATGCTAAAAAGGATTAACTTACGTCCATCGGATTAGCATGCAATGTACGAAGTTTCACTAAAATCCAGAAATGCCATGCTATCCCGTACCAAACATTAGCTTCCTCAAGCATGCTTACAAAAGAATATGCTTACCCACCTTTTTTGCTACCATGAACCTTAAAACGGTTCTTAAAATGTTTGTGCTTTTTACGTTTTGGTCCTTCACATTGCATGCATTAGTATGAGAAAAGGATAAAAATGGTGTTAGTAAAGACTGAGTAAAGACTCAGTATTCGTAGTTGAAGGGAAACCAAAAAATATAGATATATAATACATACATACATATTCATATACAGTTAAGATATAAATAAATGCAAAGTATATGAACAATTCAGTTAATAAATAGAACAGTTACAGAGCCAAAGCGCAACTCCAAGCAAACATTTAAGAAAAAAAATCCAGTATGCAGTACAATAATTTTACAACTAGCCTAAGTACTATTATCCTTCTGTAACCCCCTTCTTAGCAGAAATAAAAAGTGCAAGAGGGATGTCAGGTGCTCTGAGCCAATAACTCAATGCTCATCAGGTTGGCATAGGTGAGCTGATTAAGCAGACCTTCACAGCCATTTTTCACATTTTTGTCACATATCGGATGAGCAAGTAGCACTACCATAATTTCATCAGAGAAAGGGTGTTGAACTATACATAGAAAAGATACCTGCTACTACAATGTAAGGCAGCTCCAATGTAAGGCAGGAGATGCATGTGGGACATATAAATCCGATCTTGAGATTATGCTTTTTTTCTGGACTCCAATGAAATAGCACCCTTATCACCAAGAAGGGGCACTCACATGTCACTGTACCACTGGATCCTGCATGGCCTTCCTTCTTACTCATGGAATACATGAGTAGATGTAGATGCAGCGTGATTAACAGCTTAATCTATTTTCTGCACAGAAATTTCTTGTCATCGCAAGAACTTTCCAAAATTGACAAGGAAAATCTAACGAGAAGTTCTGACATAACACTGATCATAAGGTGTCAAGAAACACCCCTATCATACCTAGTGGTAGTTTTGCTGCTTGCAATTATCACTCTGCACATGGTAAACCTTATGCTCACTTTGCAAAGATAAAATAAAGAAAAAACCTGCCCAAAAATAAACAATACACAGCTCATCTAATATTCAGACAATAGATACATGATCAGTTGCATAATAAGACCAGATAATAAATCATCTAAATTAGAAAAGTACATTAAGGGTGTAAAATATAGGCAAAACCTTGCTAACATACATTTAGTTGGGCCCAGGGTGTCTGAATAACAGCAGTAAGGGTATTAGAACTAAATCTGTAGTGGAAAATTGTATTCATATTTGTTTGATAGGGCATATTTGGGCCAGTGTAAAAGATTTACTTCGTAGTAAGCCCAGTATAGCCTGTAATGCTATCTGGTTCAATGATCTCCTTCCCGAGCTTGGGAAGCTGAAGGGGTTTCACAGCTGGGCCAGGATGGGCATTCTGACGATCTCTCATCTATGTGATCATCACATTTTTAAATCAGCAACTGCAATTAGAATTCTTCTTAGAAGAGAGAGCTTTTTATCAATATCTTCAAATCAGACATGCCTTCCTTGCCCAGAACAACGCAGTTTTTCAATTACAGATACTTTGTTATTTGATAGAATTTTTAAGGCAGTATTTTCAAAGGGGCTTATTTCTGAGATATATGTACAACTTTAATCCAAATTTTTGCAGACATCCAGCTCTTTGTAGACAGAAAAAAGGAGCAGGAGCACTCCTTTTCTTTGTGCTTGATATGGAGTGTTTACGTGTGTATTTATTGTTTGTAAAAATGTTAAAAATAAAATAAATCTGCCTAAAGCACAGGCTAACATTTTGGTTGTGTTTCATATACAAATAAAGATCTAAGCAAGCACCATAGACTCAAAAATGGTTAAAAATAATGAAAGTGGTTGTAAAGCCTCAAGGTTTTCCACCTTAATGCATTCTATGTATTAAGGTTAAAAACCTTCTGTGCTACAACGCCCCCTCAGACACCTCCTTTTTCTTACCTGAGCCCAATCTGATCTGGCGACATACATGAGCCCAGCGGCTGTCTCTCTCCTCATGGGACAGATTGAAGCCATTGGCTGCTGCTGCTGTCAATCTAATCTAGTGACACAGGAGCATGGGGCGGGGCCGAGTCCAGCTGTATGTGTCATTGGACACAGCAGTGGGACTCGGGAGCAAGCCTGCAAGGAGGAGCCTGGAGCGCCGGCAGGGGACCCCAGAAGAATTGGATCAGGGCTGCTCTGTGCAAAATGATTGCACAAAGCAGGTAAGTATAGGCATGTTAGTTATTTTTATTTTAAAAAACCAACATGAGGGTTTACGAACCCCTTTAAACACTACTTATGTTAATTAGTTGTATGGTGCTGATTTTTGGTTCTTTTCATCCAGGCAGTGAGATATAAAGGATTTTATAAATATCTTGTTGAACAATATTTATACGAGTGTACTTTAGATGATGCTTACAAATAAGCATGTACATTTTATACAAACGAATTAACATTTGCTACACACAGTCTGAATACAAAGCGATAGGATTAATTTTTAATGTAGCCTAGATAACATAGGGCAATCTGACCGTACAATAGATTATTTTGTCAGAGTGAGCTGTTTCTTAGCTTGGAAGAGAAGGACACATAAAGGCCAGTAGCAGTGGTCAATCAAACACTTTGTTAGTGCCCCATGTAACAGCACTGTTAGTATCTCATTAGATGTGGCCAGCGTGAGATCTATTTCTATTATTTGTTACGATTAGCAGCGCTGCCCATTTACGTCTTCTGACTTGCTAGATAAGATTTCTGCTCTACAAATAAGACCAGAATAACACAACACATCATTCTGGTAACAGACTCATGAGTTTCTTTCTCTATTTTACATTATATATATATCCCATGCCAACAAACTGGGAGCTTCTGAAAGCACTGCATGCTTCTAGCGGATATTAAAAAGCTCTTCTAGTGCTAAATGACAGCAGGAGGTTTATTTTTTAAAAATGTAGCGGTTTCATCTAGTAGCCATAATGCTGCATTCTCCCAATTGTGGTATTTCAGGAAGGTACTGAATTGTGGCCACTAGGTGGACCATAGGATAATAGAAAATATACTTAGACACATTATATAGATTTATGATGGCTTTAGGAATACCCAGGCATTTGCAGAGCAATTTTTTTTATAAACAGACCCGAAGGAGTCATCATAATTTTCTGATGGTTCCATCCTTTGTTATATCACAATGCTGTTAATCCAAATGTTAGTACAGAGAGTTGAAAAGACACTGTGGATAGACTGTAGCCTAGGGAAGCTAATTCTGGGGTAAAGTCCTGACAAGTAGGCAATAAAAAAAAAAAAAAAAAAGAATTATTCTCTGTCAAAGTGAACGTTCAGTAGCAACACATCAGACACTATACAAGCGCTAAGACCTTAAATGTTCCCCTTTGAAGGTGCTTTTACCACTTGCTGACCGCCTGACGACGATATACGTCGGCAGAGTGGCACGGGCAGGCAGAGTAACGTACCCGTATTGCGATCGCGCCCCCCCCCGGTGGCCGAGGCATCGTTGCAAGAGCGATCCAATTCATGGCCACCCCCTCACGATCGCTCCTGATGAATGGGAAGCTTCCTCTGCTTCTGAAATGTAAACAGAAGCAGAGGAAGTAATGTCATCTCTCCTCGTGGAGAATTTTCGGACTCCCGAGAAGAGAAGACATCACAGTGAGTTTGCACCAACACTACACTAACACTAGTACACATAGACACATAAAACACCCCCGATCACCCCCCCCCCCTGCACCCCCTGTCACAGTGTCACCAATAGCAGTTTTAAGTTTTTTACTGATCACTGCATTGGTGTCATTTGTGACTGTTATAAGTGTTACGGCTGTTAGTCGAAGGCCCCTTTAGGTCTAGGGTACCCCCCCCTAACAAAGGTTTAACCCCTTGATTGCCCCCCAGTTAACCCTTTCACCAGTGTCACTAATCGATCATTTTTCTTATCGCCATATAAGTCTCACGGGTGACACTAGTTAGCCTGTTAGTCATTTAGGTTCACGTCAGCTTTTTATAGCGTCAGGTACCCCCATATACTACCCCCTGCTTGCCCCCTAGTTAACCCTTTCACCAGTGATCACCATATAAGTGTTACGGGTGATGCTGGTTAATTAGTTTGTTCTTTTTATACCCACCATTTATTACCCAATAAAGGTTTAACTCCCTGATCGCCCGGCGGGTGATATCAGTTTTAGGGTCAGATAGGGTCTGCGTTGCCCCAGGTAGCGTCAGATTAGTGCCAGTACCGCTAACACCCACACACACAGCATACACCTCCCTTAGTGGTATTGTGTCTGAACGGATCGATATCTGATCAGACCTATACTAGCATCCCCAGCAGTTTAGGGTTCTCAAAAACGCAGTGTTCGTGGGGTCAGCCCAGATCCCTGCTAGCACCTGCGTTTTGCCCCTCCACCCAGCCCAGCCCACCCAAGTGCAGTATCAATCGATCACTGTCACTTACAAAACACTAAATACATAACTACAGCGTTCCCAGAGTCAGGCCCGATCCCTGCGATCGCTAACAGTTTTTTTTGGTAGCGTTTGTTACAGTTGCCGACAGCCTAGGAGCTTTTTTACCTGTCTCAGTAGTGTACCAGTAAATTTAGAGCCCAAAATGTCAAATCGAAGGTACACTAGTAAAGAGACCTACACGTTTCTGAGCATGACAGATAGTGAAGAGGAAGTCACTCATCTGTCAGATCCAGGCTCAGAATACGCTCCTGTTGACGACAGCGGCTCCATGACAGATAGCTCTGACGACAGAGTTGTGGTCCCTGCCAAGGTCAGGTGTACCAGACCCCGATCTTCTTCTGCTCTTGTTGAGGTGCAAGAACCGCAGGGCTCTCGTATGGAGCAGAGAGCCAATACTAGTGCCGCTCATCCTTCTGGTGAACTGGCAAGCACCAGCGGCCTAGTACACCCTGGTCGTAGTCAAACCAGCACTGCAGTACCACGTGGTGACATGGCGAGTCCCATAAGTGCAGTTCAAGCTGGCAAGCACAACTAGTGTCCCGCTGCCACCAAAAAGACAAAGACAGGCCCAACGTGCCCATAGTGTCCTTCCTGCAGAATCTGACCATCCTAATTGGGAGCCCACCACTTCTGCAGCACCCGTACTTCCCCCATTCACTAGCCAACCCGGAATTCAGGTGGAAACAGTTGATTTTACGTCACTTGATTTTTTATTCGCTGTTTTTCACCGAAGATCTCTATAGATCTATTGTGGACCTAAGTAATTTGTATGCTGGTCAATTCATCACCGCTAATCCCCAGTCCTCCCTTGACAGAGATTGGAAACCAATTACGGTTTCCGAATTTAAGATCTTTCTGGGCCTATCCCTCGACATGGGTATTGTTAAAATGAGTATGTTGGTCATATTGGTCCACTGACCCAATTTGCCATATGCCCCTGTTCTCTGCCTCCATGACCAGGGCGCCATACAAGCAGATTTTGCGGTTCATGCATTTCAACAACAATGAACTCTGTTGTCCTCGTGAAGACCCTGGATATGATCGGCTCTACAAAATTCGGCCCCTCGTAAACCACTTCAACCAACGTTTTGCAGACTTGTTTACTCCCCATCAAGTTGTCTGCGTTGATGAGTCCCTGATTAAGTTTTCTGGCTGCTTGTCTTTCAAACAGTATCTTCCCAGCAAGCGTGCCAGATACGGGGTCAAGAAGTATAAGCTCTGTGACAGGGCCACAGACTATACATGTAGGTTTTATGGTTTACAAGGGAAGAGATAGTCACGTAGAGCCGCCAAACTGCCCAGATTACATAGGGAGCGCTGGCAAGATTGTGTGGGACTTGGTGTCACCCTTATTCGGAAAGGGGTACCATTTGTATGTGGACAATTATTACACAAGCGTACCACTTTTTAGTCACTTGTTTGATCATCAGATTGGCGCATGTGGCACTGTGCGATCTGATCGCTGGGGCTTTCCCCAGCGGCTTGTAGATTCCCGTCTTAGGCTGGGAAAGAGAGCCTGCTTGAAGTGTAATAAGTTGCTCGCTGTGAAGTGGGGGGATAAAAATTATGTTTTTGTTCTTTCCTCCCTTCACGCAGACACGACGGTCCAAATTCCTACGGCGAATGGTGTTATGGAGAAACCCCATTGTGTTCACGAATATAACCAAAATATGGGAGGGGGTGGACCTCAACGACCAGTTGTTGGCGCCATACCTAGTTGCCCGTAAAGTCAGACGCTGGTACAAAAAAAGTGTCTGTATACTTATTTCAGTTGGCTTTGCTGAACGCTCATGTGCTATACAGAGCTTCAGGATGGACTGGATCCTTCCTTATATTCCAGGAAGAGATCATCAGAGCCCTTCTGTTTCCAGATGGTGCTCCACCTCACCTTCCCAATCCAAATGCAGTAAGCCGGCTGCATGAGAGGCATTTTCCGTTTGTGCAACGAGCCCCCCCAAAGAAGATGTTGTGTTTGTAGCAAGTGCGGATATAGGCGTGACACCCGCTATTATTGTCCCTCCTGTCCTAACAATCCTGGTCTTTCCATTGGTGGATGTTTTGAACGCTACCATACACTAGTGGAGTTTTAGCGTAGGGTACAGCACTGCACAGACTAGGACACACTTTCACAGGGTCTCCCAAAATGCCATCGCATTTTGAGAGTCCCGAACCTGGAACCGTTACAATTACAAAAAAAAAAAAAAAAAAAAACAAACAAAAAAATTAAAAACTAAAATAAACAAAAAATAGTCGTCGTTTTATTGTTCTCAATCTATTGTTCTGCTCTTTTTTTACTGTATTCTATTCTGCAATGTTTTATTGTTATTATGTTTTATTATGTTTGCTTTTCAGGTATGTAATTTTTTTATACTTTACTGTTTACTGTGTTTTATTGTTAACCATTTTTTCGTTTTCAGGTACGCCATTCAGCTGCAGCGCGGATTTATTTATCTTGACCTCAGAGTTTGCTCCCACGATACATAAATCTGTGACTCTAGCGCTGTAGGAGGTGATTTCACCACCACAGTTAAAAAAGAAAAGAGCATATATGCCGAAGCATGGGGGCACCAGGGGTGGAGGAGCGATTTGCTCCTAACTTTTGGGGCGGATGCCCCCATGCCTCAGCCTATATTTTTTAGGCCATTCAGCTGCAGCACTGATTTATTTAACTTGACAGCAACAGCGTTTGCTCCCACGATGCATAAAGCCGTGACTCCAGCGCTGTAGGAGGTGATTTCACCACCACAGTTAACAAAATGGTGCATGTATGCCCATCATTAGAAGTGGGTGGATGAAGGGAGGTATTCTAATGGTGGGCATACCCACCGATCAAGCTCTCTTTTTCGTTCAGCCCACAGGCTGCATGAAAAAAAAAAAAAAAAAGGAAGATTACAATATATGCCCAACAAGGATCAGCAACGTACTGGTATGTTGCTGGACTCTGAATGGTTATATCAAAATGATGCCTGCGGGTTTAGGTATCATTTTCAGCCAGCGGTCGGTTTCATGTAAAAGCAATCCTAGTGGCTAATTAGCCTCTAGACTGATTTTACAAGCAGTGGGAGGGAATGTCCCCCCTCCACCGTCTTCCATGGTTTTCTCTGGCACTCCTGTCCCTAAAGCTGAGAGTGCAGCCGGTGGTTCCGCCAGCTGACCATAGAGCCGATCAGAGACCAGAATGTCTCCAATCATCTCTATGACCTAAGAAACCGGAAGTACGAGCATTTCATGACTTCGATTTCGCCGGATGTAAACAGCGCCGTTGGGAAATTGGGAAAGCATTTTATCACACCGATCTTGGTGTGGTCAGATGCTTTGAGGGCAGAGGAGAGATCTAGGGTCTAATAGACCCCAATTTTTTTTAAAAAGAGTACCTGTCACTACCTATTGCTATCATAGGGGATATTTACATTCCCTGAGATATCGATAAAAAAGATAAAAATAAAAAAATTAAAAAGCACCCGTCCCCCCCTGCTCTCGTGCAAAGGCGAACGCAAGTGCCAGTCTGGCATCAGATGTAAACAGCAATTGCACCATGCATGTGAGGTATCACCATGAAGGAAGGTCAGATCGAGGGCAATAATTTTTAGCAGTAGACCTCCTCTGTAAATCTAAAGTGGTAACCTGTAAAGGCTTTTAAAAAATAATGTATGTAGTTTGTCGCCGCTGCACGTTTGTGCGCAATCTTAAAGCATGTCCTATTTGGTATCCATGTACTCGGCCTAAGATCATCTTTTTTATTTCAAACATTTGGGCAATACAGTGTGTTTTAGTGCATTAGAATTTTTAAAAAGTGTGTTTTTTCCAAAAAAATGCGTTTGAAAAAATCGCTGCGCAAATACTGTGTGAAAAAATAAAATGAAACACCCACCACTTTAATCTGTAGGGCCTTTGCTTTAAAAAAAAAAAAATTATATATATAATGTTTGGGAGTTCAAAGTAATTTTCTTGCAAAAAAAAATATATATATATTTTTTTATGTAAACAAAAAGTGTCAGAAAGAGTTTTGTCTTCAAGTGGTTAGAAGAGTGGGTGATGTGTGACATAATCAGGGATATGCAATTAGCGGACCTCCAGCTGTTGCAGAAATACAAGTCCCATGAGGCAGCCACAAGCATGAAACCCAGAGGCAGAGGCATGATGGGACTTGTAGTTTTGCAACAGCTGGAGGTTCGCTAATTGCATATCACTGTTCTAAATGTTGTACATAAAATGCCAGGACAGTTCAAAACCACCCCCCCCCCCCCCCAAATGACCCCATTTTGGAAAGTAGACATCCCAAGCTATTTGCTGAGAGGCATGTCGAGTCCATGGAATATTTTATATTTTTACACACGTTGCGGGAAAAAGACAATTTTTTTTTTGCACAATGTTGTCACTAAATGATATATTGCTCAAACATGCCATGGGCATATGTGAAATTACACCCCAAAATACTTTCTGTTGCTTCTCCAGAGTATGGGGATACCACATGTGAGACTTTTTGGGAGCCTAACCGTGTAAGGGACCCTAAAAACCAAGCACCGCCTTCAGGCTTTCTAAGGGTGTAAATATTTTATTTCACTCCTCACTGCCTATCACAGTTTCGGAGACCATGGAATGCCCAGATGGCACAACCCCCCCCCCCCAAATGACCCCATTTTGGAAAGCAGACACCCCAAGCTATTTGCTGAGAGGTATGGTGAGTATTTTGCAGACCTCGCTTTTTGTCACAAAGTTTTGAAAATTGAAAAAAGAAAAAAAAAAAAAAAAATACATTTTTCTTTTCTTTTTTCATTTTCAAAAACAAATGAGAGCTGCAAAATACTCACCATGCCTCTCAGCAAATAGCTTGGGGTGTCTACTTTCCAAATGGGGTCATTTGGGGGGGTTTTGTGCCATCTTGGCATTTTACGGCCTTCAAAACTGTGATAGGTAGTGAGGAGTGAAATCAAAAATGTACACCCTTAGAAATCCTGAATGCGGTGCTTGGTTTTCAAGGCCCTGTACACGGTTAGGCTTCCAAAAAGTCCCACACATGTGGTATCCCCATATTCAGGAGAAGCAGCAGAATGTATTTTGGGGTGTAACTCCACATATGCCATGGCCTGTGTGAGCAATATATCATTTAGTGACAACTTTTTGTAAAATTTTTTTTTGTTTTGTCATTATTCAATCACTTGGGACAAAAATTAAATATTCAATGGGCTCAACATGCCAGCAATTTCCTTGGGGTGTCTACTTTCCAAAATGGGGTCATTTGGGGGAGGGGGGGTGTACTGTCCTGCCATTTTAGCACCTCAAGAAATGGGATATATTTAGCACTATATTAGCACCTCAAGAAATGAGATATATGAGAGGCAGTTATAAACTAAAAGCTATGTAAATTCCAGAAAATGTATCCTAGTTTGTAGACGCTATAACTTTTGCGCAAACCAATAAATATACGCTTGACATTTTTTTTTTTTTTTTTTTACAAAGA
Organism: Aquarana catesbeiana; assembly: GCF_042186555.1. NCBI lineage: Eukaryota > Metazoa > Chordata > Amphibia > Anura > Ranidae > Aquarana > Aquarana catesbeiana. The sequence goes on from NC_133326.1 coordinate 122,311,562, forward strand.
CGTGGCTAAATACACTTTGGCTTAAATGTATGGCTGAAATTGAGTTTATTGGATTTCTCTTATAACAAAAAGTAGAAAATCTCTTTTTTTTTTTCAAAATTTTCGGTCTTTTTCCGTTTATATGACAAAAAATAAAATCGCAGAGGCAATCAAATACCATAAAAAGAAAGCTCTATTTGTGTGAACAAAAGGACGCAAATTTCATTTGGGTACAGCATTGCATGACCGCGCAATTACCAGTTGAAGCAGCGCAGTGCCAAATTGTAAAAAGTCCTCTGGTCTTTAGGCAGCCAAATGGTCCGGGGCTGAAGTGGTTAATATGGACACAAAGGTATTGATTCAAGGCAAGTATTAGACACCAATCCTCTAATATATAAAAGTGTAAGTCAATACCAATATTAATTTGAAAAGGGCAACTACAGCAGAGAGGGGAAATCCTAAAACCGGCCACAGATGGTTCGAATCTCGTGCCAGGAAAGCACAATAGCTCTGTGGGAGGGATTCCCCCATTAACACTGACTGTGTTGATGGGGGATTTAAGTCATTTTAAGAAAACGTAATCATCTTTGGCCTGCCATAAGAGGAAGTTCTATGGAGCCAGTAAGAAGTGTTCAGTTTGCCCTCTATTGTTTCCTAGGGTGCAATAAGAGCCACTTAGGACTCTTTTGGTAATAAACATGTTTGTGTGCATGATTACTTGGCAGCAGATAATTACCTGCCACTATACTTATTTTACTTTCAAACTCTATTTAATGTGTATGGCCATTCAACCAAGTGACAAAGGAATCCCATATGACTTTAGCACCCACCTACACTACTTAGAACCCTTTTCTATGCTCAAACGACACTGCCTAAACACAGATCTAGGACACATTACACCATGAACAGGGGTATTTTTCAGCGTCCTATTGTTGCATTAGAGAAGGAAAGAGACAACTGTGAACTAAATGTTTTGCCAACAGGAACATAAAAAAAAACAAACAAACCAAAAAAAAAAAAACCACAGTGACAATGTTATAAAGGAAATGAGGGCAGAGTCATGAAAATGTAAATGTAACTATAAGGAAATTATTAAAATCTATTGCCACTGATGGAAGGATTGCAAGCAAAGTGATGGCATGAGCCAAATGCTTTGCATAAGAGGAACAGCAGCAGAAAAACAGTATATTTTATATGTACCAAAGTTATACACCGTCTATCTTATAGTAGACATACTGTACTTCAGTGTATGACAATATAGAAAGTCATATAAAGAGTATGCTATAAGTGACACCCAGGCATTAACTGCCATATATCAATTATACTATGCCTGCTGTGTGACAGACAGCATGCATATATCTACTGTATAAAACAAGATATATGGATGTAGCACAGTCCACAGAATACATTTGCTTTGCTTTATACAACCTTACACAATATTACTGTAGCCTATATGGCACATAACAGACTCCCTGGGGGGGGGTTATTAAAACTGGAAGAGCTGTGCAGTGCGCCCAATCAGCTTCTATCTTCAGCTTTATGTTCAGTTAGGGCCGGTTCACTTCTTGCTTCATGTTTTTGGTGCAATGCGTTTTATGTGCGTTACCACTGAATTCTATAGAACATGCGTTTTGATTAAAGCATTTCAAAGATGCAGCATGCAGAACTACTTTTAACACACTGCACATAAAAACACACAGGTAAGAAGGGGGCCTTAAGCTTTGAAAATTAAAGCTAGAAGCTGATTGGTTGACATGCACAGCTGTCCCAGATTCTTGTTGGTCCAGTTTTGATAAATTCTTCTCTCTGGACTCTTTCACAGAGGCAGTCGGGCCAATAACAGGTGGCTGAGAACTGGTTTGGCCACCAACCTAAATCCTACAATTACAGCCTAACAGCTTAACAGGGCTGTTCACACGCCGCATCCATGGCATGTGTTTTGCTGTCAGAATACAATAGAGCAGCAGGGAGGGTTCCCTCGTCCACCTAAAATGTGTGGATGGGGAAATCTGTTCAGGTTCTTTTGATCAGCCAAAAAAACTGACGACTGTATGGCCAGCTTAATACTTCACTCTTATGGAGAATGAAATGCTGCAACTTTCTCCTCTCGTGGAAAAGCACATTCTGGAGTTATGTGGATATTTGTGAATACAAGAGTTGTGTGTACCATTACCTCCAAAAATTGCCTTAATTATGCTCCATTCCTTACGAAGGCTACATGCAGGTGGGCAGTCTTGCCCCTCAGCATCAAATCCTGGCATTTCCAGCCACCCAGAAGGAACAGGTCCAGCATCCAGCCACATTGCCAGCAGCCTGTCAAAACCTCTGACAGGCTGAAAAATGCTGCAGCTGGACACTTTATCGAGCGTTACTCACATTCAAGGCCAAATGTGTTTAGGGACCTATGCTCCTAATGCAGAATTCCTATTTTCAGAGCATTTCCCCCCCCACCCCGAACACATATGATCTAAATACAAGTACCACTTGAAACAGTGTCCAGCCACCACGTATTTCAGCTGGTGATAGATTGTGACAGAATGTCCACATGTATACAAAAAAAAAAAAATCCTACTATCTTTCTGTGCACCATAAACTGCAAGGCGTTGACTCCGGTGTTTGCCTACACAATCTGTGACTTCTTCCCCTTTTCTCCATCTTTCTATACTTTGCTTGCTATGCTTCATACTTATGTGTGCTTTTCTCTTTCTTCAGCCTATCTCTGCTTCTCTCGCTTTAGGGGGGAAAAACAGGTTCACAAACTGCTGGAAGCAAGCAGTCTTGCGTTAGTTAAGCTATAGTATAAAGAGCACGTCTCCAGGAAGACTGCATTCATATTTTTCTCTCAATGTGCATTCTACTTTCCACAACTGGCTGAGTCAAGTAACATGACAGAGGGGTGAGAATTGGAACACACGATGAGAATATCAGATGAATAATCGACTTTTTTTTTTTTGCATATCAAAAACGAAGAGGTTACTAAAGTTACGAAAAACCTCATACAACAGAATACAACTTCAGAAGTAATTTCTGAGCATGCGTAGTCCTGGTCTTTTTTTTCGGATGAATACGATACTGATTTAACGAAAGTCGTACGTTCGGCCATGATACAAGAAAAATGTTTGTGCCCATCACTTTGAATAATTTTGCATGAACTGTCATGATCGGCTCTTGAAAGCTGTATACTGACAATCAAATTATCGGACGATCGCTCCGAAAGTGGGGTTTTTCTTTTTCAGATTTGCGGATCGTGTGTACTTTAGTAAAACTTATGCAGGGTGCCATTTCTTTCAGTAGTTAGCAGTCTGTTTCTTCAGTGATTACATTAGTTCAGAGAGGTTTAGAAGCCACCAGTCCATGACTGCTAGCACTAAAGACAAACAGATATGTGTAGCAACTAATTGTCCCCTTGTTGTGCTCAGTCCTGGTCACCAGCTACAGTGTAGATTGCAGAAAAGCAAGATGTGTAGGATGATAACATTGGCCTGGAAATGTAATAGCAGGTTTTAAAAGCACAGTGCAAGAAAAGCAAGGGAATATACTGGCAAAGTTGCTCAGCAACCACAGAAACAGTAAAAAAGGAGCATTTTTTCAGGTTTAAAAGTAAAATTATCCTTTAAAATCTACTTCAGTCCTGTATGCTGTTATACCTTTAACCACTCCCAAGGCAAAACATTAAAGTGGATGTAAACCCCAAATTTTTTTTATTTTTTTTTATTTTTTATGTCATACTGTAGAGTATAAGATTTCCTATTATTTGAGCACAGTCTTGCCACAAAGAGTTAATCCAGCTCTGAGCAATCCTCTTTTATTGTTCAGCGAGATAAATCTTGAAAAACTAAGAAAAACTTTGTCAAATCCTCCCCCTTGCTGTGAGTGACAGGTGATTTACGTATCTCGTGCACTAGCCTAAGACATACATCATTTTTTAATTCCCTCCCCCACTCCTTTCTTCAGCAGCTCTGCAAGGATTGGCTGTTCCACACCTCAGCATGATTTGGCATGCTGAAGTCATGTGGTTACTTTCCTGTCTTTTCACTGGATGTTAGAGATCATAGCAGAAGTTCAGTGTAAGAAATACACAGGAGAAAATGCATATTGACAAGGGGAGTGTAGAGGTGGGCGGGGAGTCTACTGACATCACGACTCCACCCACCGAGCTCCAGACAAAAGACCCACCCATGCATGAATATGCAGTTTTTCGGGTCTCATAACAGACAGAGGGGAGAGATTTGACAGGTAAATATATCCTTATAGATAACCCCTATGGCAGTAGTTTAGAAAGAATGACACTGGGTTTACATCCACTTTAAGGACAAGTTAACAAAGCTGCATACAATACCTATGTTCAGCCCAGTTAGAATCTAGAAGAAAATGGCTTCAGCTCTTGAAAGCAAGCCTGCAAACAACAATGCTGGTGTCACTGGGACGGTTATGTTAGCGCTTGAATAAGCTCTTTCAATTTGGTCTGGCGTCATAGTAAGGACAAATCTAACAAATTTAGGTATAATGAGCACAACTCTAACTAAAAATGTCAGATTATTGCTGTGACATCAAAAATCTTTCACAACCTTATATGTTTTTAAAAGTCTATATGCAAAACAGGCATGATACAGGGTGGAGCTTCATTAGTATTAAAATGACATCCATATGTAATGGCACTGTAAATTTCTTAGTCCCTGTGTGGGACTACTTCTGTTCTGCTCAACTATGTCATAGCTGAGCAGGACTAAACCAGTAAAAAATGTGAATGAGGTGAGCAATGACTTCCCTACATATTAGCTGCTATATTATTGTGGGAGAGTGAAAGACAGAGATAAAGAGCGATATGAGAAAGCAAGAATGGAAACATTACAAAAATAAATTTGCCTTCATACCCAATGAGTTAAAGATGGCATGAAAAGCATATTATGTATGTTATGATAGAGTAATCTATACGCACCAGACTTATTACTATACACAAAGCCCTGTAAGTTGTAGCAGTCTCCAAGAAAACCCTCATCTGGTGGCCAGCGTTAAACAAAAATTGAACAAGAGATCAGTTTATTTTTGACTCTAGTCAGTGATGATATTCCAGGATTCAGCCATTGAGTTATATGCATTGGAGCAATAAAAAGGTCTACCTTTTTCAGCAGCTTTCTGTAGAGCTTCTTCAATCCTTTGTAGCTCACGTTGTTTTGCCTCTTGTAGATTTCGCTCTTCCTTTTCTGCATCATATTTCATGCCTGAGATAAAAGAAACAGTAAATGTCCAAATATGCTTAAATATAAAGTGCAATTACAGATTAAATAAAGTGCAATATCAATAATACATCATTGCACCATCTGACATGTTAGATAATGTATGTTTCAATTTAAATTTAAAGGTGAACTCCAGGCGAACCGCTAAATAAACTTTAAAAAACCATATATGTGTACTGTTTCCTCTGCCAAATGTTTGGTCATTTTGTTCAGCCACCTTTCCGATAGCCGAATCCCTGTCAAACAGCCTGACCTCAGCTTTCTCTGTTGCAGTAGAACAATACAACCTGTCTGCCAACAGATTGAAGGAAATAAATTTGCACGATTCCCTCATCAACACAGTGCTACTAAGGGAATCAGCAATTGTCTTCTCCCTGAAGGGGAAGCCATCCTCACTGGGAGAAGACAATGATTATCGCTAGCAGCTATAGCAGCAAGAGAATCCGGCAGGCTGCTTGTACCCAAGTTAATCGATCAACTTGGTACATTCAGCCTGCCTATTAACGGTTGGAACCTCAGCTTGTTCCTGCTGAACCGACTGAGATTCGAACCCTGTATGGCCGGCCTAACAAAGGCAGTAGATCCTTAAAGGCTAAGAGTGCCAACCTTCCCTCCCCCAGTGAACACCCTAATATTCAGGGGATTACATAATAATTGTAATATCGTAAAAAATACTGCGCTATCCCATAAGTGGAAATGATCCCCACATGTGTTAGATAAAAAACAAATATCGCAAACAAAAATTGAAATGTAAAATGCTGCTGCAACCTTAGATGTGAAACAACCTCCACCTAATTAACTATACAATTTATAGGCTGCGCTGCTAGTACCAAAGCATGATCATATTAGTTGAAAACACCATGATTATGGATGAACACAAGTGAATTAATATTAATTGTGTGCAAATACCTTTTATTTGACCTGGTGTAAGCTGCTTGCAGATCTCTGTAAAGCAGCACTCTGAATGAGAGAGGGACTCCTGTGATCACTAATAAAGTGTGCTGCATTCACATGTGCTGAATGAACAGAGAGATGAGCTCATCAGTGTGCTGCTGCTCTTTCACTCACTCTGTATTCAACAGGTTGAGGGGTAGTTCTCTTTCTGACTTTGCTGTTTGATGGGGCTGTGGAGAACTCAGAACTTGATCGTCAAATAAAATCAATTATTTTGGCAAATAAAACTATTCCCTTATATGAATTTAATCTGCATATTTAGATGTTTACCCACAATACAGTTTCAAGATGGCTTTTTTTTAAACGGAAAATCTTAAGCCGACTATAGATGGATCGAATCTTGGATGGCTCAACAGGGATTGGCCAAGATTCGGTCCATCCGTGGGCAGGCTGGTTGTACTCTAGTCGAACCATCGATCGACATGGGTTCAAACCTGCCTTTCAGATTTTTTTATATGCGATTACTGCTGATGGCTATAGCCACTAGTAGCAATCATTGTGTTCTGAACGGCAGTACACTAGAGCCTGCAGGAGTGATTCCTTCATCAACACTGTTGGTAGGGGAATCAAGCGATTTTCTTTTCTTCCACCAGTTGTGGAAGGAAAGAAAATCAGATTATCTATGGCTTGCCTTAAACTTTAAGGTACATGCAAAAAGGCATGAAAGTGATATTTACGTGTAAATTTTTTTTTTTTACTTACACCTGAATTAGTTATTTTTGGCAGGAGTTCTGCTTTATCGTGTGAATTATTATGTAATTATACAATTTATAGGCTGCGCTGCTAGTACCAAAGCATGATCATATTAGTTGAAAACACCATGATTATGGATGAACACAAGTGAATTGTTTCATAACAAAAAATATGCACATAAATCACATGCAAAAAGTAATAAGTGAAAAATTCAGTGAACAAAACGATAAAAATAAGTCCATATAGTCATAGATAGAAATAAACTGGAAATCTTGTGGGTGTAGAAAATGATTGGATAGAGGGAGAAAGACACCCTTCCTTCAAGTGATATAAAGGTTATCTCCGTAGGGAGCGTGATGTTAAAAAGAAGTTCCTCCACCTCAAGTAAGGTAAGCCCCTTACCAGATCCAAAGATCTCCTGTCAGAGAGATCATGCACACATGTGGCTGTGTCCCCCAGCCACTGGGTCTCTGTCAGTGCGTAGATCAAAAGCCACCTCTCCAGGGAATCAGCTTAAAAGGTGATTTATCCGCTCACAGACCATAGATAAATGGAAAAGAAATACTCCATAGCGTAATACAGTTAAAATCCACTTTGATAGGTAAAAGAAAAGCACTTACAATTTGTGCAGTACGAGAACGCTTCTAAAAACAATGTAGCGCCGGCCGGCTTCAGCTGCTGCCCGTTCCTTCCGGGTTCAGCGTGGTATGGTGGTGACGTCAGCACGCCGCTCCTCCCTACGCCGTTTCGACAAATCTGTCATCTTCCTGGGGTACGGGCGGCATGCTGACATACCACCTATATGGGAACTCAAAGCAGAAGAACGCCCCCTTCTGTGATCAGGGCGTCCGAGGCCGCTGCCGAGGGTATTTAGGGATGTCCTTATACGGGATTTGGAACTTATAAAAAATCCGAACCCACGTATGGACAAGACCCTTGAGGAAGGGCTGGATTCACTCTGTAATAAAAAAAACATAGTGATCCGCCCGGCAGATAAGGGTGGGGGCATCGTTATTTTAGATAGAGATGCTTACCTCCTGGAAATACAGAACATTCTAAGTGATCATGACACGTATGTCCGATTACCAGGTGACCCAACCCGTGACTATAAAAAGGCATTAACTCCTTTAGTCGATAAAGGTTTCAGATTGGGCATTTTAAATGAAAAAGAAAAACTTTTCCTCATTCCTAAAGCCCCGAGAATTCCCATTCTGTATTGCCTACCTAAGATTCACAAAAGTCTGACTTGCCCCCCGGGACGTCCCATTGTTAGTGGGATTGATTCCATCACGTCCCGGGTGGGCAAGTATATAGATCATTTCTTCCAACCATTGGTGCACACCATGCCCTCGTATGTGAAGGACACTCGACATATAATCAATTTATTATCGGAACAGAGGCCTAATGATCGGACATTGTTAGTGACTGCGGATGTCACATCCTTATACACCATCATCCCTCATCATTTAGGAGTGGCAGCCGTGGAATACTACCTTAAGAGGTTCTCTACCCTACAGGAACAACAACAGACATATATTTTGGAATTGCTTGAATACGCAGCTGGCCATAATTATTTTTGGTTTAGTCATCAGTTTTATCGCCAACAACGTGGCGTGGCCATGGGGGCAAAGTATGCCCCCAGTTTGGCCAACCTATTTATGGCCAAGTGGGAGGAGGACGTCATCTATAAAGACCGAAATCCCCATCTTAAGTTTTGGGCCAGGTATATAGATGACGTCCTCCTCCTATGGGAAGGGTCCACCTCTCAGCTTGAGGACTTCTTCTCCACAATTAATGACAATAATAGGGGGATAAGGTTTGTCCATGAGAGCAGCTACGAGAGGATTAATTTCCTCGATCTCACCATCTCTAAGGAGGGTGATATGTTTACAACCATTTCCTTTTTTAAGAAAACGGATCGGAACTCCTTTATCCCTATTGGGAGCTGCCATCATGATCCGTGGCTTAAATCCATTCCGAAGAGCCAATTTACTAGAATGAGGCGTAATTGCACTGACATTAGAGACTACAGGATACAGGCTGATATCATATCCAAAAGATTAGAGGAAAAAGGATACGATAAAGAATTTCTAGTTAAAACCAAGCAACAAGTTGAAGCCCTTGACAGAGCCTCACTATTGAATGAGGCCCCCAAGGTCAATTTGGGGGGCCCGTCATTACCGTTCATTACGGGCTTTTCCACTCAATATTACCAGATCACGAGGATCTTGCGAAAACACTGGCACCTTCTAGAAAATGACAGGATTATTAAGACAATCTTGCCTATTAAACCACAGATTGTATTTAGGGGGGTCCCTTCGTTGCGGGACAGAATTGCCCCTAATGTTGTGGACCCACCCACTCAAAAGGTATCCTTCTTCCAGAATTTATCCGGTTACCACCAATGTCGAAGGTGTCAGATATGCTCATTCAACAGAAGCAAACAGAGAAAAACAGAATCCTTTGTATCCTCCAGTACCTCTAGGGTTCATAAGATTGAACCTTTTGTCACATGTAGCACTAAAAGGGGTGGTGTATCTACTGCAATGCCCTTGTGGGCTGCAATATATAGGCCGTACTAAACGCCCCATGCAGGTCCGCTTAGGAGAACATATTACTAATATCAAGAATGGATATCAATACCATTTGGTATCAAAACACTATGCTTTACATCACAATAGGAATCCTGCTAATAATTTAATCTTGGGGATAGATAGATACAATGCTCACTGGAGAGGTGGATCCTTAGTCAGAGAACTGTCCAGAATGGAAATGACTTGGATCCATCGTGTCCGGTGTTACACCCCTTATGGTTTAAATATAGATACCGATGTGAACGCCTTCATTGATAATGGTTGATTGTTTATGGTTGTGACCTTCATCTGAGATCATGGTGTCCGGAGGTGGGCTAATGAGGTATGGGAAAAGAAAAACTCTCCATAGAACACTCTTCCCTTTTTTTTTTCTGTTTATTAATTCTTTCTGTCCATTTACTTTCATTAACGAATTTTTGAGCATAGAGAGTTGTGTTTTTTATAGAACATCATTCTCTATGTTCATTTTGTATTTAGGTTTCCATAGGGCACTCTATAATCAATTTTCTCTTTGGATTCTATGCTCCATTGTTATATAGATGGATCATTATGTACAGGTACACACTGATGGTGTGACCTTTTAATTTTATTTTTATAATTTTTATTAGTACACAAAGGGTTACTCTATACAAGATAATCTTGGAGCCTAAGGGTTAAATTTCTATTTTCCCTGACTTAATGCCGCATTAATGTCATTGGCTCACTAGGGTCCCTAGTGGTGAATCTACCTACTTTCAGCCCCAATCAATGGTAATATCAGGCCACCAGGGCATTTTTACATGCTAACATGATGGTTTTTCACACCATCTCTTTTTTATATAAATATATTTTGTAATTTTGTTTTCACTAATTTTCGTTTATTAATATCAGATGCGGTATTTTCCGACCTGAATTTCAGCATTTTTCTGACATTCAGTTTTGTGTGGCCTATACGCTGTTGGCAACAATAGAACGTATAGTCCCTTTTGCCCTGTTATAACCCTTTTTTTGTCCCTGTTGTGACGGTGTATATCTTAGTGAATTAATAACATACAGGTTCCGCTTGCCCTATACAAAGATGGCGGCAGCGGCCTCGGACGCCCTGATCACAGAAGGGGGCGTTCCTCTGCTTTGAGTTCCCATATAGGTGGTATGTCAGCATGCCGCCCGTACCCCAGGAAGACGACAGATTTGTCGAAACGGCGTAGGGAGGAGCGGCGTGCTGACGTCACCACCATACCACGCTGAACCCGGAAGGAACGGGCAGCAGCTGAAGCCGGCCGGCGCTACATTGTTTTTAGAAGCGTTCTCATACTGCACAAATTGTAAGTGCTTTTCTTTTACCTATTAAAGTGGATTTTAACTGTATTACGCTATGGAGTATTTCTTTTCCATTTATCTATGGTCTGTGAGCGGATAAATCACCTTTTAAGCTGATTCCCTGGAGAGGTGGCTTTTGATCTACGCACTGACAGAGACCCAGTGGCTGGGGGACACAGCCACATGTGTGCATGATCTCTCTGACAGGAGATCTTTGGATCTGGTAAGGGGCTTACCTTACTTGAGGTGGAGGAACTTCTTTTTAACATCACGCTCCCTACGGAGATAACCTTTATATCACTTGAAGGAAGGGTGTCTTTCTCCCTCTATCCAATCATTTTCTACACCCACAAGATTTCCAGTTTATTTCTATCTATGACTATATGGACTTATTTTTATCGTTTTGTTCACTGAATTTTTCACTTATTACTTTTTGCATGTGATTTATGTGCATATTTTTTGTTATGAAACAATTCACTTGTGTTCATCCATAATCATGGTGTTTTCAACTAATATGATCATGCTTTGGTACTAGCAGCGCAGCCTATAAATTGTATAATTACATAATAATTCACACGATAAAGCAGAACTCCTGCCAAAAATAACTAATTCAGGTGTAAGTAAAAAAAAAAAATTTACACGTAAATATCACTTTCATGCCTTTTTGCATGTACCTTAAAGTTTAAGGCAAGCCATAGATAATCTGATTTTCTTTCCTTCCACAACTGGTGGAAGAAAAGAAAATCGCTTGATTCCCCTACCAACAGTGTTGATGAAGGAATCACTCCTGCAGGCTCTAGTGTACTGCCGTTCAGAACACAATGATTGCTACTAGTGGCTATAGCCATCAGCAGTAATCGCATATAAAAAAATCTGAAAGGCAGGTTTGAACCCATGTCGATCGATGGTTCGACTAGAGTACAACCAGCCTGCCCACGGATGGACCGAATCTTGGCCAATCCCTGTTGAGCCATCCAAGATTCGATCCATCTATAGTCGGCTTAAGATTTTCCGTTTAAAAAAAAGCCATCTTGAAACTGTATTGTGGGTAAACATCTAAATATGCAGATTAAATTCATATAAGGGAATAGTTTTATTTGCCAAAATAATTGATTTTATTTGACGATCAAGTTCTGAGTTCTCCACAGCCCCATCAAACAGCAAAGTCAGAAAGAGAACTACCCCTCAACCTGTTGAATACAGAGTGAGTGAAAGAGCAGCAGCACACTGATGAGCTCATCTCTCTGTTCATTCAGCACATGTGAATGCAGCACACTTTATTAGTGATCACAGGAGTCCCTCTCTCATTCAGAGTGCTGCTTTACAGAGATCTGCAAGCAGCTTACACCAGGTCAAATAAAAGGTATTTGCACACAATTAATATTAATGAATACAGAGTAGCATCCATTTGTTTCTTTGATGTCGGACTGGAGTTGAGCCTTACTATACCTTACTTACCGCATAATGGCTTGGATACTTGCAAAGATGAGCATTTAAAAATAAATGATTAAAACATTTTTGCCTGGGTCATTGTGAAGCTACATCCATCAGTTAAGAGATTTCAGTACCGAGCTGTAAATGTACATTTTAGTTAGGGTATGCAAATATTATTGCCTCACATAAAATATATACATCAAATTCCATTTTCAGGAAATCAAATTCAGCCAGCATTAAATGTGCTTTACTGGAAAGTAAGCGGAGTGCAGTATGCTTTTGTCTTCCATTTACTTGAGCATTATAATGTGTAAAGCTAGTAGGATTTCTTAGTTCATGAAAGCCTAAAAATCTCTGCTGGCAAAGGATAATATCATTAACAACTAAGGGTCCATTCACACCAGCGCATTTTTTGTGCGCTACAATGCAGGATAACAGTGCGCTAAAAGCATATGAAAACTTTTGTTATAATCTACGATACTGTTCACATCACGGAGATGCATTAGAGGACAGTGCCTTAAACGTTTGAAATAACTTGCATGCCGCATCTTTTGTGCGTTTTGGCAAAACACGTTAAAATTATAGTCATATGGCAATGCATTGAAAATGCAATGAAAACACAATATAGGTTTCCATTTGTGTGTTTTTAAAATCAAGTGTCCATATTCTCCACATGTCTGCAGGAGGAAAATGCATGACAAATGCATTGCACTGAATTTTAATGCAATGCTTTACAAAAGGTGCTAAAAACACATGCTTTTTTTTTTTTTTTTTTTTAGCTGGAACTAAATATATAGATAAAAAATAGAATGGCGCTGCTTTTTTTTTTTGCAAGTGTTACCTTAAAAAAGGATAAATAAAAAAAAATAAAACACTGGCTTTTGGAGAACTAAGGACCTTTCAACAAACTTGTAATAGCTTCATACGCTTGACAAGAAGCGTATGCAGGTTTAAGTGTACTTTAAGATCTTTTTCTTCCTTAGGTTATTAAAGTTGTCACTCTGGTAATCATTTACCTACCTAATACATTAATAGTATTTTGTATGCCATTATATAGCCTTCTGAAGCACTCCCTCAAAATTAGCAGTTTAATTTTTGTGCATATTTATTCTTAAAGGGTAAGTTAACTTTTGTACACTTTTTTTTTTATTCCTAAATTCCAGCTCCCCTGTGCACCAATATAGGATTCATGTACTTTTTTTGCAAAAATATCAAAGCTTTCCATTAAATCTACAGTCACTTTTCTTGCCCAATCTATGTTTCCAGGTGTTTCCATTAGTGGCCATACACTATGCAATCTGGTTGTGTATTTAGCGAGAAGGGCGATCACTGATTGGATTTCATTTAAAAAAATGCACCTGGGAATGGGTGGGTGATGCAGGGTGTGTGCCAATGAGGTGGTCAACTCCTTCCTACGTCATGACTTGACATGATGAAGTCTGACCAGGAAGAAAGACATTACAAATGAAAACGTTTGGAAACATGGATTAGGACAAGAAAAGTAAGTGACTGTAGATTTAATAGAAAGCTTTGATATTTTTGCAAAAAAAAAAAAAAAAAAAGTACATGAATGCTATATTGGCGCATAGGTGAGCTGGAATTTAGGGGGGGGGGGGGGGGGGGTGGGGGGGGGGGGGGGAGTGTACAAAAGGTGAAGAACTTACTCTTTAAATGCTACTCTGTCAACTGACTGTAAGGAGAGGAGCTGAGGTTTAAAAGGATTATTCCCATCACTATTATAACTGAGTAACAAAGGAAAGAAAAAGACAAGCAGGAGTGGGTTATACTAGTCTACCTATATAAATAGAGCGCATGTAATTGAGGATTCCTCAACAGTCTAGAGACCCTAATAATGTAATTAGCAAATACGGTACTTAAAATAAACTTTTTATGGTTTCTGTAGAGCCATAATTGGTCATTTGATCCCCCAGTCAATTTTCTGTTTTATTTCAGATTCTTTGCCAAATGCTTAGGCGTGTCACAAGATATGAGTCATAAGTCACAAGCAACTAAAGGCTGCTACAGGGTGCTAAAATTTTAAAATGCTCAAAGTTAAAAAAAAAAAAAAAAAAAAAAAAAAAGAAGGATTTAATGTACTCCTTGAGGCTATTCCTTAAAGTTAAACTCCAGTTAAGATGAATTACAGCTATGGGGTTTTTATTGCATGGTTATAGCTTGGTCCAGACTGCACCAATATAAGTACACATATACCATGCCTGTGGGACCCCCATGGAAGTGGAGAATCATCGTAGTAGTCACAGACAGAATGCCTTTAATGAATACAGGGCGTTCTCAGATTAGACAAGGCGGGGATTGTGACATTTCTGCGCCCCTTCCTCCCCAGTTCAAAGTATTATTATTATTAAGGGCCTGTATCAATAAGCTTTGGGCTTATGTGGAAAGTTCAGTTGGACATCAGTTTGAGACGCTTCTGAGGACATCAAAGTCACTGATAGGCGATTTTGATCTGCAGTTCACCACCTACTGAAATGCATTTGACCTGCTTCAAGCTAAATTTTGCATTCCTTGCTAGACTTGAATGGGAATGCAAAAGTCATATAAAAGCAAACTAAAGCTCGCTGACACAGGGCCTAAAGCAGAAAGTGGGCAGCACAGTACACTTGGCCAAGGAGAAAGAAGACTACATTGAGGATATTGTTTTGGATCCATTGTCGTCACATTTCCCCTCTTAGCTTAAAATGTTTTTGATGACAATTGTCAGTGAATGTTTACGGCCTAATCCAAAATTTACATTTTCTTGTTCATGTACAACAATTGGGGTTGTTTAACCTCTTGACGGCGACATAACACATATATGCGGCCTCACTGCACTTTTTGCTGTGGGGCCACATATTTGTGTATCTGTCCTTGTGCTGGGAGCCCGCCGCACAGCTTGCTCCCAGCACATAGACTGGGATCTCGCCATGAGCCTCGGGTCCCATACTAACAGAACCCAGAACACATGATTCCGGGTATCATGATTGCTGTGATAGCTTCTGATTAGCTACCACAGTGATCAGCCACTGTGAAGCTCCCCCCTGTGGTTTCCTTCTCTGTGAATGGAGAGGAAAGGAACATTGTATCGATTTCTCTCCTTTCAGAGAGAGAAAAAAAAAAAAAACTGCGTAAAAATAAATATATATATATAAAATAAAAAAATAAAGAAAAAAATACCTAAATCAAGGTTTGACCTAGGCTAGTGCCAGGGCTAGTGTTTGGATCAGGGTCAAAGAACAAGGTCAGTGTATTTTGGGCAGGATTTTGTTTTTTTTAATTAGTAATAGTGTCAGTGTGTTTTAAGCAAGACAAAAAAAAAAGTGCACGATTGTTTCTGGGCTGTACTACAGGTAAAAACAACAAATAACATACACATATGTGGTAACGCTGCACTCGATAGGAGCAGGAGAATTTATTTTGGGTCATTCTTTGGTGGTAAGTTCTGGTAGTAACAAGAATTATACAGCTAAATAAAAAAAAAAAGTTTTTAAAACTATTTAAGGCCAGATTTCCTTTGATACATTTTCTTTGAACATTTCCCTCAGAGACATGGGCAGAATCTGCATAAACTGCTGGTAGGAAATAAGGAAAACAAAAAAGTGGGGGGGACATGGAATGTCAACTGCACTCCTGTTGGCCAGTTTATTGGATTGCTGTGAAGGCCTGTCCTCTCTTTCCAGGTAAATAACAGAGACAACAAACATTTACTAAACCACGACAATATTGGTTATACACTGAGGAGTCTTGTGAAGCCATGGCTAAGGTAAAACTTCTGTGATCCAACAGCGATTAAGCATTTGGCTAGACGTCAGATATTTCAACAGATTTTTGTGGAGCAGAAAAATTGAACGACCATAGGATAACAGACTAAAGTTTTTGGAACAAGCACAGGACAGGACATTAATCCCACCAGCAGGCAAGATGTATGTACTAACCACACTAACCTCACTTACTCCAAAGTTAAGCTCTGGGTAGAAGTGTGCTTTAAAGGGAATCCATCCATGTGTGGAGAACACCATGAAATCTGTCATTATTTGGCTACCTGCTGGAATGCACTCTAGGCTCTGCGTGAATATAACACCGACAATGTAAACAAACAGGTTCAGCTTCTCTGTTGCAAAATTGTTATTTGTATTTGTAGATAAAGAATGGCATCTGAACTCATAAGTGTCTTACTTAGGTATTCCTGAGTATTCATGGTGAAACAGAAGTGATTGTAATGTCTTGTTTTTTTTCCTCTAAAAATAACAAACATTTTATACTTACCTGCTCTGTTGCAGTGGATTTGCACAGAGCAGCCTGAATCTTCCTCTTCTCGGGTCCCTCTTCTGTGATCCTGGCCCCTCCATCCTGTTCAGTGCCCCCAAGCAGTTTGCTATGGGGGCACCTTAGCTGAGTCACAGCTCCTGTGTCCATTCAGACATGGAGCCCCAACCCGACCCCTCTCTCTCCTGATTGGCTAACTAACTTTTATTGACAGCAGCGGCAGCCAATGGCGCCGCTGCTGTCTCTCAGTCAAATCAGGGAGGGTGAATCTCGGATGGTTGAGACACTCGTGGACATACCTGGACAGAGAGGCACTTCAGGTAAGTGTTAGGGGGGCTGCTGAACACAGAAGGCTTTTTACCTTAATGCATAAAATACATTAAGATAAAAACCTTCTGCCTTTACAACCCCTTTAAGTCACTTCCTCAACCCCCACTGAAGTCAACTAACTGTTAAATCAGTAAACCTACATGAAGTCATACAGAGGAGGAGGCATACACTACACAGCACAGCATACCCCGGAGCTGTAACTCCAGTACTGTGCATTTGTTATCAGTGTCTAACCACTGTAAAATTAACTCATTACTATGTAGGAAGTTTAACTACTGTATTTATTGGCGTATAACACTCACTTTTTTACCATGAAAATCGGGTGCAAATAGCGTGTGTGTGTTATACGCCAATACTTTAATTTTAGCTGCCTCGAAGGGGACAGGGAGGGGGGCCGGACAAGCGCTGTCAGATTACATACAGCAAGAATCTCCTGTTTACTTGGCAGCCTCTGTAATAGGAAGTCCTGTCTCCTGGGCCGCCATTGGACAACTGTTCTGTCTATCACAGGAGATTCTCTTTGTATGTAATCTGTCAGCGCTCGTCCTGCCCCCTCCCTGTCCCCTCTAGGCTGCAGGTGGACGTCAGTCAGGCTGCACTGATGGCAATGGTGAGGCTGCTGCATTGAAGGCAATCGTGAGGCTGCATTGATGAGGCTGCAGATGGGCACTGGCCCTTATTTTTGTCTTTTTCCTGAAACTTCCCTCTTAAAATGAATGTGCGTGTTATACGCCGATAAATACGGTACTTCCATACTGGGCCTATTCTGGCACTCCTCTGTAAATATCATCATTTTTTTGCTAGAAAATTACTCAGAACCCCCAAACACATATTTGGGGGGGTTCTGAGTAATTTTCTAGCAAAAAAAATGAGAGAGAGATACAGAGAGAGAGAGAGATACAGAGAGAAAGAGATACAGAGAGAGAGAGATACAGAGAGAGAGAGAGATACAGAGAGAGAGAGAGATACAGAGAGAGAGAGAGATACAGAGAGAGAGAGAGATACAGAGAGAGAGAGATACAGAGAGAGAGAGATACAGAGAGAGAGAAGCCACCCTAGGGAATAAAATAGCGGTTGTTGCAACTTTTTATCTCGCACGGTATTTGCGCAACAAAGTTAGCCCAATTTTTTTGTATAATGTGAAAGATGTTATGTCAAGTAAATAGATACCCAACATGTCACGCTTTAAAACACACTCATGGAATGAAGCCAAACTTCAGTACTTAAAAATCTCCATAGGCGACGCTTTAAATTTTTTTTACAGACTACATACATGTTTAGAGTTACAGAGGAGGTCTAGTGCTAGAATTGTTGATCGCGCTCTAACGCACGTGGCGATACCTCACATGTGTGGTTTGAACAGCGTTTACATACGTGGGTGGGACTTACGTGTGCGTTCGCTTCTGAGCGTGAGCTACCGGGGACAGGGGCGTTTTAAATTATTATTTTTTTTTTATTTTTTTTTATTTCACTTTATTTTTTATTCTTTCTTATACTTTTTTTTTTTTTTTGATCACTTTTATTACTATTACAAGGAATGTAAACATCCCTTGTAATAGGAATCGTTCATGACAGATATGCGGGGTCAAAAAGACCCCACATCTCTCCTCCAGGCTGGAAAGCAGGAGAAAAAAAAAAAAAAAAAAAAAAACAAAACACACACACACAATCTCATGCTTATCAGCCGCGATCACGGCTTTGTTTATATCCGCGGCCCGGACGTGATGTCATAACATCCCTTCCGGGCCTCCGATGGTCATAAAGATGACTGGTGACCATCTGATCAACGGAAATCTCTATGGTCGTCATCCGGCGGTGGCCGATTCTTTCTCCGGGTCCCCGATGGCACAGGAGAGCCCGGAGAAACACCGGATGGCGGCGGGGGTTGTCCCTTCCCGTCGCCTGTAAGAACGATCAAGCGGCGGAACTGCTGCTATGATGGTTTTTATGGTACACAGAATCGCCGGCTGAAAATAAGGATATCTGAATGATGCCTGTAGCTGCAGGCATCATTCAGATATTCCCACTGAAAGTCAAAGACGTCATATGACGTCCTTGGGCTGGAAGTGGTTAATCGGAAAATGAAATCCTGCTATATCACTTCAGGCTGGCCACTTTTGCAGGTATAGGTATGTAAAACACTAAAAATAGTGCCTATACTGTATAAAATCCAGTAATACACTGTCTAACCCTACTCTGCACATGCACAGTTGCTCTCTATTTTTAGGCACTGCTGAATCTGTAGGGGTCAATCTGCTGACAGGCTTAAAGCGGAATTAAACTCTATCCTTTACAGCCAAGGAAGCTGCTTCTGTTTGATCTGCAACTGCCATGGTGTTGTACAATTGATCAGTTATGACACCCGTTATTTGATGGTAGGACACAAGCAAAATGTGACAGTTAGCGCCATCTCACACCAGTGAATTGATCTGTATTTTAGCACAACTGTAAAACGCAGACCAATGGAAGGACATATGAAAAACAGTTTCCAATTCACACCAAAATGCTATGCATGCATGTCAATGGACATCAAAATGTATGTCAACAGATGTCAAACGCGACTAAACTGGATGGAAACGTACATTAATTTTCCCTTTATTTTAGCTCAAATCAGGGTTAACTGACCATTGGCAGTATTCCAGGAATGTAACTTTTTTGAAACCGATAAATTGATGTGTTTAGTTCCATTTAATAATTTACTTCTATTCAGGGGCTCTGGGCTTCAGCAAAATTGTAGCCTCTGGCAAGAACAAACAGGACCGATGCTAGAGGAAAATTTACAGCACACACTAATTTTGGTATCATAATTATTAATGTGGAATGTATGCTACTTGCTGAAGACCATTTTTTAATCACGTCGTTATGGGTAAAGTTCTGTTTTAACTTTGTATTAGACATTTTACTGAGCACCCTTAGCCACTGAACATCTGTACAACCCACAGAAACTGCAAACTTCATGTTTATTGTGTCAATAACCATATTCATATATGTTACCTAATTGTGCCCCTCCTTTTCAACATACACACCCCCCACTTTGTCTTGATGTTTGATGACCCACACTAGGGGATACCCAAGGTTTACCACATTACATCAGAACTGCTGTCAACTGTACCCTATGAACTATAGCATCATATAGTATGCTCTGTCCTCTTTTTGCACTATACATTATAAAGTTTTTTCCCTAGTTAATCCCTGATCCCCATCTATTAGCCCAGGTCCAAGTCACCCAATACTGGATTACTTTCATCACAACACTCCTTTCTGGTAAAACTTAGAAATAATTATTTTTTTTCCATTTGTGTAGGGGGGGGGGGCCCAAAATAGGAAAGTCATGTTTTAATGAGTTAAGTTCCCCCTTAATCTTATAGCTTGAATCTGAGTCTTCAAAAGGATACTCACTAGCTCCGGGTACCACCAAGAGATATAAACCCTCAAGCTTCGCAACCACTGCATCACCATATAAATTCTTCCATGGGATTTTCAGTGTGAGTTTCTCTGTTAAAATAAAACAAATATACATTATCAGGCAATCTATATAGGAAAAGAAGGAGGAAAGTGTGCATAGCAAGACTCTTGCTATACTATTGTATCTTGTTATTGCCCTATTTTTCTACATAACTGTAAGCACTTGTCATTAAAAGATATTTATGTATTTGTATTGCTCCCCTGTTTCATTGTATTGTGTCACTGGAGATGATGGGTGCTACTTAAATCATTATGGCTAAAACCCCCTATGGTACGAGGGTTTAAATCAGGGGTAGGCAAGTGTGCCACAAGCGGCATGCAAAGCCTCTTTTGCCAGCACTCGACTCCCTCCCCATTAGCAGAGCAGCGCAGGGAAGTGTTAGTGAGACACTAATGCATTCCAATTTCAGAATTCCCCACACTGTACCTGCACTGAGGGGGGGCATGGTGCCCCACACATTGTAAAAGATGGGAAACATTGTTTGGTTCTCTAACTTCGCCTCTAGCTGGGATCATCAGCTGTTGTGATGGGGAACAGATTGGATGCAGTTCTGCTGGGGGGGGGACAACTAAAGCCAATCACAGTCCTGCTAGCCCCGTCCATCTGGAGGAAGATAACTCGCTTGGTTGCCATTACCAATCTCAAAAAGAAGGGATTTTACTGTGATTGAGAAAACCACAATCAGGTGACAGTTTGTGGAATTACTGTTGAGCTTCTGGGAACTTTGGTTGAAATTATTCCTGAACCTTTGCATCACTTACTACTGATCCCCTGCTCTATGTGTCCCTTTAAGTCACAGCCAGTATTCAGCGCAATAAAAATCACACCCAACTTTTCCGTGGTGCAGATCGCTGCACTTTTTTCTCAGCTGCGGGGGCCCAACTTAACTTATGATCCTGCACACAGGCCCAGTGCTTTCAGAAAATGGGCCCTGGCCTGAGCTCATCATTGCGCATTCCATTCCAGATGCTTGTATGTGACATCACATACATCATATACAAACATGTGGGCTGGACGCGAGAGGTACAGTAGATCAGCAGGATGAGTGTGCCAGGACAGGTAGATGTGTCTCTGCTTCCTTTCACCACTCTGCATATCACGCATATCATAGATGAAAAGAGGGGTTCAGTGTTGGGGAAGACGGGAAGGAGGGGTTCAGCGTTGGGGGGGCAGGCGGGGTTCAGCGTTGGGGGGGCAGGCGAGCAGGCGGGGTTCAGCGTTGGGGGGGGCAGGCGAGCAGGCGGGGTTCAGCGTTGGGGGGGGCAGGCGAGCAGGCGGGGTTCAGCGTTGGGGGGGGGGCAGGCGAGCAGGCGGGGTTCAGGCGAGCAGGAGGGGTTTAGCGTTGGGGGGGCAGGCGAGCAGGAGGGGTTCAGCGTTGGGGGGGGCAGGCGAGCAGGAGGGGTTCAGCGTTGGGGGGGCAGGCGAGCAGGAGGGGTTCAGCGTTGGGGGGGCAGGCGAGCAGGAGGGGTTCAGCGTTGGGGCAGGCGAGCAGGAGGGGTTCAGCGTTGGGGCAGGCGAGCAGGGGGGGTTCAGCGTTGGGGCAGACGAGCAGGGGGGGTTACAGCGTTGGGGCAGGCGAGGTTACAGCGTTGGGGCAGACGAGGTTACAGCGTTGGGGCAGACGAGGTTACAGCGTTGGGGCAGACGAGGTTACAGCGTTGGGGCAGACGAGGTTACAGCGTTGGGGCAGACGAGGTTACAGCGTTGGGGCAGACGAGGTTACAGCGTTGGGGGCAGACGAGGTTACAGCGTTGGGGCAGACGAGGTTACAGCGTTGGGGCAGACGAGGTTACAGCGTTGGGGCAGACGAGGTTACAGCGTTGGGGCAGACGAGCTTACAGCGTTGGGGCAGACGAGCTTACAGCGTTGGGGCAGACGAGCTTACAGCGTTGGGGCAGACGAGCAGGGGGGGGTTACAGCGTTGGGGCAGACGAGCAGGGGGGGGTTACAGCGTTGGGGCAGACGAGCAGGGGGGGGTTACAGCGTTGGGGCAGACGAGCAGGGGGGGGTTACAGCGTTGGGGCAGACGAGCAGGGGGGGGGTTACAGCGTTGGGGCAGACGAGAGGGGGGGGGGTTACAGCGTTGGGGCAGACGAGCGGGGGGGGGGTTACAGCGTTGGGGCAGACGAGCAGGGGGGGGGTTACAGCGTTGGGGCAGACGAGCAGGGGGGGGTTACAGCGTTGGGGCAGACGAGCAGGGGGGGGTTACAGCGTTGGGGCAGACGAGCAGGGGGGGGTTACAGCGTTGGGGCAGACGAGCAGGGGGGGGGTTACAGCGTTGGGGCAGACGAGCAGGGGGGGGTTACAGCGTTGGGGCAGACGAGCAGGGGGGGGGTTACAGCGTTGGGGCAGACGAGCAGGGGGGGGTTACAGCGTTGGGGCAGACGAGCAGGGGGGGGTTACAGCGTTGGGGCAGACGAGCAGGGGGGGGGTTACAGCGTTGGGGCAGACGAGCAGGGGGGGGTTACAGCGTTGGGGCAGACGAGCAGGGGGAGGTTACAGCGTTGGGGCAGACGAGCAGGGGGGGTTACCAGCGTTGGGGCAGACGAGCAGGGGGGGGTTACAGCGTTGGGGCAGACGAGCA